>NW_028315305.1:0-374872 GCF_046866305.1 Octopus bimaculoides | reverse complement strand
AATGCTTATTTCGTGATTTCCAGTCGATTTTAGACACTTTTAGGTAGTTTTCATTTTTGCAAAACCACTGTTCGTTTTGAAGTCTAGATGGTTAATATAAGCTAGATGGGTGTTGAATACATTATATTTATCAAAGCGTTCATCGAAGTCACAACCGTTTTCAGAAAACACAAACTCACAAATTTTGGCAAATAACCATGAAAAAGCAACAAAACTTGAAAATGCTTATTTCGTGATTTCCAGTCGATTTTAGACACTTTTAGGTAGTTTTCATTTTTGCAAAACCACTGTTCGTTTTGAAGTCTAGATGGTTAATATAAGCTAGATGGGTGTTGAATACATTATATTTATCAAAGCGTTCATCGAAGTCACAACCGTTTTCAGAAAACACAAACTCACAAATTTTGGCAAATAACCATGAAAAAGCAACAAAACTTGAAAATGCTTATTTCGTGATTTCCAGTCGATTTTAGACACTTTTAGGTAGTTTTCATTTTTGCAAAACCACTGTTCGTTTTGAAGTCTAGATGGTTAATATAAGCTAGATGGGTGTTGAATACATTATATTTATCAAAGCGTTCATCGAAGTCACAACCGTTTTCAGAAAACACAAACTCACAAATTTTGGCAAATAACCATGAAAAAGCAACAAAACTTGAAAATGCTTATTTCGTGATTTCCAGTCGATTTTAGACACTTTTAGGTAGTTTTCATTTTTGCAAAACCACTGTTCGTTTTGAAGTCTAGATGGTTAATATAAGCTAGATGGGTGTTGAATACATTATATTTATCAAAGCGTTCATCGAAGTCACAACCGTTTTCAGAAAACACAAACTCACAAATTTTGGCAAATAACCATGAAAAAGCAACAAAACTTGAAAATGCTTATTTCGTGATTTCCAGTCGATTTTAGACACTTTTAGGTAGTTTTCATTTTTGCAAAACCACTGTTCGTTTTGAAGTCTAGATGGTTAATATAAGCTAGATGGGTGTTGAATACATTATATTTATCAAAGCGTTCATCGAAGTCACAACCGTTTTCAGAAAACACAAACTCACAAATTTTGGCAAATAACCATGAAAAAGCAACAAAACTTGAAAATGCTTATTTCGTGATTTCCAGTCGATTTTAGACACTTTTAGGTAGTTTTCATTTTTGCAAAACCACTGTTCGTTTTGAAGTCTAGATGGTTAATATAAGCTAGATGGGTGTTGAATACATTATATTTATCAAAGCGTTCATCGAAGTCACAACCGTTTTCAGAAAACACAAACTCACAAATTTTGGCAAATAACCATGAAAAAGCAACAAAACTTGAAAATGCTTATTTCGTGATTTCCAGTCGATTTTAGACACTTTTAGGTAGTTTTCATTTTTGCAAAACCACTGTTCGTTTTGAAGTCTAGATGGTTAATATAAGCTAGATGGGTGTTGAATACATTATATTTATCAAAGCGTTCATCGAAGTCACAACCGTTTTCAGAAAACACAAACTCACAAATTTTGGCAAATAACCATGAAAAAGCAACAAAACTTGAAAATGCTTATTTCGTGATTTCCAGTCGATTTTAGACACTTTTAGGTAGTTTTCATTTTTGCAAAACCACTGTTCGTTTTGAAGTCTAGATGGTTAATATAAGCTAGATGGGTGTTGAATACATTATATTTATCAAAGCGTTCATCGAAGTCACAACCGTTTTCAGAAAACACAAACTCACAAATTTTGGCAAATAACCATGAAAAAGCAACAAAACTTGAAAATGCTTATTTCGTGATTTCCAGTCGATTTTAGACACTTTTAGGTAGTTTTCATTTTTGCAAAACCACTGTTCGTTTTGAAGTCTAGATGGTTAATATAAGCTAGATGGGTGTTGAATACATTATATTTATCAAAGCGTTCATCGAAGTCACAACCGTTTTCAGAAAACACAAACTCACAAATTTTGGCAAATAACCATGAAAAAGCAACAAAACTTGAAAATGCTTATTTCGTGATTTCCAGTCGATTTTAGACACTTTTAGGTAGTTTTCATTTTTGCAAAACCACTGTTCGTTTTGAAGTCTAGATGGTTAATATAAGCTAGATGGGTGTTGAATACATTATATTTATCAAAGCGTTCATCGAAGTCACAACCGTTTTCAGAAACAAACTCACAAATTTTGGCAAATAACCATGAAAAAGCAACAAAACTTGAAAATGCTTATTTCGTGATTTCCAGTCGATTTTAGACACTTTTAGGTAGTTTTCATTTTTGCAAAACCACTGTTCGTTTTGAAGTCTAGATGGTTAATATAAGCTAGATGGGTGTTGAATACATTATATTTATCAAAGCGTTCATCGAAGTCACAACCGTTTTCAGAAAACACAAACTCACAAATTTTGGCAAATAACCATGAAAAAGCAACAAAACTTGAAAATGCTTATTTCGTGATTTCCAGTCGATTTTAGACACTTTTAGGTAGTTTTCATTTTTGCAAAACCACTGTTCGTTTTGAAGTCTAGATGGTTAATATAAGCTAGATGGGTGTTGAATACATTATATTTATCAAAGCGTTCATCGAAGTCACAACCGTTTTCAGAAAACACAAACTCACAAATTTTGGCAAATAACCATGAAAAAGCAACAAAACTTGAAAATGCTTATTTCGTGATTTCCAGTCGATTTTAGACACTTTTAGGTAGTTTTCATTTTTGCAAAACCACTGTTCGTTTTGAAGTCTAGATGGTTAATATAAGCTAGATGGGTGTTGAATACATTATATTTATCAAAGCGTTCATCGAAGTCACAACCGTTTTCAGAAAACACAAACTCACAAATTTTGGCAAATAACCATGAAAAAGCAACAAAACTTGAAAATGCTTATTTCGTGATTTCCAGTCGATTTTAGACACTTTTAGGTAGTTTTCATTTTTGCAAAACCACTGTTCGTTTTGAAGTCTAGATGGTTAATATAAGCTAGATGGGTGTTGAATACATTATATTTATCAAAGCGTTCATCGAAGTCACAACCGTTTTCAGAAAACACAAACTCACAAATTTTGGCAAATAACCATGAAAAAGCAACAAAACTTGAAAATGCTTATTTCGTGATTTCCAGTCGATTTTAGACACTTTTAGGTAGTTTTCATTTTTGCAAAACCACTGTTCGTTTTGAAGTCTAGATGGTTAATATAAGCTAGATGGGTGTTGAATACATTATATTTATCAAAGCGTTCATCGAAGTCACAACCGTTTTCAGAAAACACAAACTCACAAATTTTGGCAAATAACCATGAAAAAGCAACAAAACTTGAAAATGCTTATTTCGTGATTTCCAGTCGATTTTAGACACTTTTAGGTAGTTTTCATTTTTGCAAAACCACTGTTCGTTTTGAAGTCTAGATGGTTAATATAAGCTAGATGGGTGTTGAATACATTATATTTATCAAAGCGTTCATCGAAGTCACAACCGTTTTCAGAAAACACAAACTCACAAAATTTGGCAAATAACCATGAAAAAGCAACAAAACTTGAAAATGCTTATTTCGTGATTTCCAGTCGATTTTAGACACTTTTAGGTAGTTTTCATTTTTGCAAAACCACTGTTCGTTTTGAAGTCTAGATGGTTAATATAAGCTAGATGGGTGTTGAAAACATTATATTTATCAAAGCGTTCATCGAAGTCACAACCGTTTTCAGAAAACTCACAAAATTTGGCAAATAACCATGAAAAAGCAACAAAACTTGAAAATGCTTATTTCGTGATTTCCAGTCGATTTTAGACACTTTTAGGTAGTTTTCATTTTTGCAAAACCACTGTTCGTTTTGAAGTCTAGATGGTTAATATAAGCTAGATGGGTGTTGAATACATTATATTTATCAAAGCGTTCATCGAAGTCACAACCGTTTTCAGAAAACACAAACTCACAAAATTTGGCAAATAACCATGAAAAAGCAACAAAACTTGAAAATGCTTATTTCGTGATTTCCAGTCGATTTTAGACACTTTTAGGTAGTTTTCATTTTTGCAAAACCACTGTTCGTTTTGAAGTCTAGATGGTTAATATAAGCTAGATGGGTGTTGAAAACATTATATTTATCAAAGCGTTCATCGAAGTCACAACCGTTTTCAGAAAACTCACAAAATTTGGCAAATAACCATGAAAAAGCAACAAAACTTGAAAATGCTTATTTCGTGATTTCCAGTCGATTTTAGACACTTTTAGGTAGTTTTCATTTTTGCAAAACCACTGTTCGTTTTGAAGTCTAGATGGTTAATATAAGCTAGATGGGTGTTGAATACATTATATTTATCAAAGCGTTCATCGAAGTCACAACCGTTTTCAGAAAACACAAACTCACAAAATTTGGCAAATAACCATGAAAAAGCAACAAAACTTGAAAATGCTTATTTCGTGATTTCCAGTCGATTTTAGACACTTTTAGGTAGTTTTCATTTTTGCAAAACCACTGTTCGTTTTGAAGTCTAGATGGTTAATATAAGCTAGATGGGTGTTGAAAACATTATATTTATCAAAGCGTTCATCGAAGTCACAACCGTTTTCAGAAAACTCACAAAATTTGGCAAATAACCATGAAAAAGCAACAAAACTTGAAAATGCTTATTTCGTGATTTCCAGTCGATTTTAGACACTTTTAGGTAGTTTTCATTTTTGCAAAACCACTGTTCGTTTTGAAGTCTAGATGGTTAATATAAGCTAGATGGGTGTTGAAAACATTATATTTATCAAAGCGTTCATCGAAGTCACAACCGTTTTCAGAAAACACAAACTCACAAAATTTGGCAAATAACCATGAAAAAGCAACAAAACTTGAAAATGCTTATTTCGTGATTTCCAGTCGATTTTAGACACTTTTAGGTAGTTTTCGTTTTTGCAAAACCACTGTTCGTTTTGAAGTCTAGATGGTTAATATAAGCTAGATGGGTGTTGAAAACATTATATTTATCAAAGCGTTCATCGAAGTCACAACCGTTTTCAGAAAACTCACAAAATTTGGCAAATAACCATGAAAAAGCAACAAAACTTGAAAATGCTTATTTCGTGATTTCCAGTCGATTTTAGACACTTTTAGGTAGTTTTCATTTTTGCAAAACCACTGTTCGTTTTGAAGTCTAGATGGTTAATATAAGCTAGATGGGTGTTGAATACATTATATTTATCAAAGCGTTCATCGAAGTCACAACCGTTTTCAGAAAACACAAACTCACAAATTTTGGCAAATAACCATGAAAAAGCAACAAAACTTGAAAATGCTTATTTCGTGATTTCCAGTCGATTTTAGACACTTTTAGGTAGTTTTCGTTTTTGCAAAACCACTGTTCGTTTTGAAGTCTAGATGGTTAATATAAGCTAGATGGGTGTTGAAAACATTATATTTATCAAAGCGTTCATCGAAGTCACAACCGTTTTCAGAAAACTCACAAAATTTGGCAAATAACCATGAAAAAGCAACAAAACTTGAAAATGCTTATTTCGTGATTTCCAGTCGATTTTAGACACTTTTAGGTAGTTTTCATTTTTGCAAAACCACTGTTCGTTTTGAAGTCTAGATGGTTAATATAAGCTAGATGGGTGTTGAATACATTATATTTATCAAAGCGTTCATCGAAGTCACAACCGTTTTCAGAAAACACAAACTCACAAATTTTGGCAAATAACCATGAAAAAGCAACAAAACTTGAAAATGCTTATTTCGTGATTTCCAGTCGATTTTAGACACTTTTAGGTAGTTTTCGTTTTTGCAAAACCACTGTTCGTTTTGAAGTCTAGATGGTTAATATAAGCTAGATGGGTGTTGAATACATTATATTTATCAAAGCGTTCATCGAAGTCACAACCGTTTTCAGAAAACACAACTCACAAATTTTGGCAAATAACCATGAAAAAGCAACAAAACTTGAAAATGCTTATTTCGTGATTTCCAGTCGATTTTAGACACTTTTAGGTAGTTTTCATTTTTGCAAAACCACTGTTCGTTTTGAAGTCTAGATGGTTAATATAAGCTAGATGGGTGTTGAATACATTATATTTATCAAAGCGTTCATCGAAGTCACAACCGTTTTCAGAAAACACAAACTCACAAATTTTGGCAAATAACCATGAAAAAGCAACAAAACTTGAAAATGCTTATTTCGTGATTTCCAGTCGATTTTAGACACTTTTAGGTAGTTTTCATTTTTGCAAAACCACTGTTCGTTTTGAAGTCTAGATGGTTAATATAAGCTAGATGGGTGTTGAATACATTATATTTATCAAAGCGTTCATCGAAGTCACAACCGTTTTCAGAAAACACAAACTCACAAATTTTGGCAAATAACCATGAAAAAGCAACAAAACTTGAAAATGCTTATTTCGTGATTTCCAGTCGATTTTAGACACTTTTAGGTAGTTTTCATTTTTGCAAAACCACTGTTCGTTTTGAAGTCTAGATGGTTAATATAAGCTAGATGGGTGTTGAATACATTATATTTATCAAAGCGTTCATCGAAGTCACAACCGTTTTCAGAAAACACAAACTCACAAATTTTGGCAAATAACCATGAAAAAGCAACAAAACTTGAAAATGCTTATTTCGTGATTTCCAGTCGATTTTAGACACTTTTAGGTAGTTTTCATTTTTGCAAAACCACTGTTCGTTTTGAAGTCTAGATGGTTAATATAAGCTAGATGGGTGTTGAATACATTATATTTATCAAAGCGTTCATCGAAGTCACAACCGTTTTCAGAAAACACAAACTCACAAATTTTGGCAAATAACCATGAAAAAGCAACAAAACTTGAAAATGCTTATTTCGTGATTTCCAGTCGATTTTAGACACTTTTAGGTAGTTTTCATTTTTGCAAAACCACTGTTCGTTTTGAAGTCTAGATGGTTAATATAAGCTAGATGGGTGTTGAATACATTATATTTATCAAAGCGTTCATCGAAGTCACAACCGTTTTCAGAAAACACAAACTCACAAATTTTGGCAAATAACCATGAAAAAGCAACAAAACTTGAAAATGCTTATTTCGTGATTTCCAGTCGATTTTAGACACTTTTAGGTAGTTTTCATTTTTGCAAAACCACTGTTCGTTTTGAAGTCTAGATGGTTAATATAAGCTAGATGGGTGTTGAATACATTATATTTATCAAAGCGTTCATCGAAGTCACAACCGTTTTCAGAAAACACAAACTCACAAATTTTGGCAAATAACCATGAAAAAGCAACAAAACTTGAAAATGCTTATTTCGTGATTTCCAGTCGATTTTAGACACTTTTAGGTAGTTTTCATTTTTGCAAAACCACTGTTCGTTTTGAAGTCTAGATGGTTAATATAAGCTAGATGGGTGTTGAATACATTATATTTATCAAAGCGTTCATCGAAGTCACAACCGTTTTCAGAAAACACAAACTCACAAATTTTGGCAAATAACCATGAAAAAGCAACAAAACTTGAAAATGCTTATTTCGTGATTTCCAGTCGATTTTAGACACTTTTAGGTAGTTTTCATTTTTGCAAAACCACTGTTCGTTTTGAAGTCTAGATGGTTAATATAAGCTAGATGGGTGTTGAATACATTATATTTATCAAAGCGTTCATCGAAGTCACAACCGTTTTCAGAAAACACAAACTCACAAATTTTGGCAAATAACCATGAAAAAGCAACAAAACTTGAAAATGCTTATTTCGTGATTTCCAGTCGATTTTAGACACTTTTAGGTAGTTTTCATTTTTGCAAAACCACTGTTCGTTTTGAAGTCTAGATGGTTAATATAAGCTAGATGGGTGTTGAATACATTATATTTATCAAAGCGTTCATCGAAGTCACAACCGTTTTCAGAAAACACAAACTCACAAAGTTTGGCAAATAACCATGAAAAAGCAACAAAACTTGAAAATGCTTATTTCGTGATTTCCAGTCGATTTTAGACACTTTTAGGTAGTTTTCATTTTTGCAAAACCACTGTTCGTTTTGAAGTCTAGATGGTTAATATAAGCTAGATGGGTGTTGAAAACATTATATTTATCAAAGCGTTCATCGAAGTCACAACCGTTTTCAGAAAACTCACAAAATTTGGCAAATAACCATGAAAAAGCAACAAAACTTGAAAATGCTTATTTCGTGATTTCCAGTCGATTTTAGACACTTTTAGGTAGTTTTCATTTTTGCAAAACCACTGTTCGTTTTGAAGTCTAGATGGTTAATATAAGCTAGATGGGTGTTGAATACATTATATTTATCAAAGCGTTCATCGAAGTCACAACCGTTTTCAGAAAACACAAACTCACAAAATTTGGCAAATAACCATGAAAAAGCAACAAAACTTGAAAATGCTTATTTCGTGATTTCCAGTCGATTTTAGACACTTTTAGGTAGTTTTCATTTTTGCAAAACCACTGTTCGTTTTGAAGTCTAGATGGTTAATATAAGCTAGATGGGTGTTGAAAACATTATATTTATCAAAGCGTTCATCGAAGTCACAACCGTTTTCAGAAAACTCACAAAATTTGGCAAATAACCATGAAAAAGCAACAAAACTTGAAAATGCTTATTTCGTGATTTCCAGTCGATTTTAGACACTTTTAGGTAGTTTTCATTTTTGCAAAACCACTGTTCGTTTTGAAGTCTAGATGGTTAATATAAGCTAGATGGGTGTTGAATACATTATATTTATCAAAGCGTTCATCGAAGTCACAACCGTTTTCAGAAAACACAAACTCACAAAATTTGGCAAATAACCATGAAAAAGCAACAAAACTTGAAAATGCTTATTTCGTGATTTCCAGTCGATTTTAGACACTTTTAGGTAGTTTTCATTTTTGCAAAACCACTGTTCGTTTTGAAGTCTAGATGGTTAATATAAGCTAGATGGGTGTTGAAAACATTATATTTATCAAAGCGTTCATCGAAGTCACAACCGTTTTCAGAAAACTCACAAAATTTGGCAAATAACCATGAAAAAGCAACAAAACTTGAAAATGCTTATTTCGTGATT
Organism: Octopus bimaculoides; assembly: GCF_046866305.1. NCBI lineage: Eukaryota > Metazoa > Mollusca > Cephalopoda > Octopoda > Octopodidae > Octopus > Octopus bimaculoides. Next base: position 365,886 of record NW_028315305.1, on the reverse strand, counting down.
TCCAGTCGATTTTAGACACTTTTAGGTAGTTTTCATTTTTGCAAAACCACTGTTCGTTTTGAAGTCTAGATGGTTAATATAAGCTAGATGGGTGTTGAAAACATTATATTTATCAAAGCGTTCATCGAAGTCACAACCGTTTTCAGAAAACACAAACTCACAAAATTTGGCAAATAACCATGAAAAAGCAACAAAACTTGAAAATGCTTATTTCGTGATTTCCAGTCGATTTTAGACACTTTTAGGTAGTTTTCGTTTTTGCAAAACCACTGTTCGTTTTGAAGTCTAGATGGTTAATATAAGCTAGATGGGTGTTGAAAACATTATATTTATCAAAGCGTTCATCGAAGTCACAACCGTTTTCAGAAAACTCACAAAATTTGGCAAATAACCATGAAAAAGCAACAAAACTTGAAAATGCTTATTTCGTGATTTCCAGTCGATTTTAGACACTTTTAGGTAGTTTTCATTTTTGCAAAACCACTGTTCGTTTTGAAGTCTAGATGGTTAATATAAGCTAGATGGGTGTTGAATACATTATATTTATCAAAGCGTTCATCGAAGTCACAACCGTTTTCAGAAAACACAAACTCACAAATTTTGGCAAATAACCATGAAAAAGCAACAAAACTTGAAAATGCTTATTTCGTGATTTCCAGTCGATTTTAGACACTTTTAGGTAGTTTTCGTTTTTGCAAAACCACTGTTCGTTTTGAAGTCTAGATGGTTAATATAAGCTAGATGGGTGTTGAAAACATTATATTTATCAAAGCGTTCATCGAAGTCACAACCGTTTTCAGAAAACTCACAAAATTTGGCAAATAACCATGAAAAAGCAACAAAACTTGAAAATGCTTATTTCGTGATTTCCAGTCGATTTTAGACACTTTTAGGTAGTTTTCATTTTTGCAAAACCACTGTTCGTTTTGAAGTCTAGATGGTTAATATAAGCTAGATGGGTGTTGAATACATTATATTTATCAAAGCGTTCATCGAAGTCACAACCGTTTTCAGAAAACACAAACTCACAAATTTTGGCAAATAACCATGAAAAAGCAACAAAACTTGAAAATGCTTATTTCGTGATTTCCAGTCGATTTTAGACACTTTTAGGTAGTTTTCGTTTTTGCAAAACCACTGTTCGTTTTGAAGTCTAGATGGTTAATATAAGCTAGATGGGTGTTGAAAACATTATATTTATCAAAGCGTTCATCGAAGTCACAACCGTTTTCAGAAAACTCACAAAATTTGGCAAATAACCATGAAAAAGCAACAAAACTTGAAAATGCTTATTTCGTGATTTCCAGTCGATTTTAGACACTTTTAGGTAGTTTTCATTTTTGCAAAACCACTGTTCGTTTTGAAGTCTAGATGGTTAATATAAGCTAGATGGGTGTTGAATACATTATATTTATCAAAGCGTTCATCGAAGTCACAACCGTTTTCAGAAAACACAAACTCACAAATTTTGGCAAATAACCATGAAAAAGCAACAAAACTTGAAAATGCTTATTTCGTGATTTCCAGTCGATTTTAGACACTTTTAGGTAGTTTTCGTTTTTGCAAAACCACTGTTCGTTTTGAAGTCTAGATGGTTAATATAAGCTAGATGGGTGTTGAAAACATTATATTTATCAAAGCGTTCATCGAAGTCACAACCGTTTTCAGAAAACTCACAAAATTTGGCAAATAACCATGAAAAAGCAACAAAACTTGAAAATGCTTATTTCGTGATTTCCAGTCGATTTTAGACACTTTTAGGTAGTTTTCATTTTTGCAAAACCACTGTTCGTTTTGAAGTCTAGATGGTTAATATAAGCTAGATGGGTGTTGAATACATTATATTTATCAAAGCGTTCATCGAAGTCACAACCGTTTTCAGAAAACACAAACTCACAAATTTTGGCAAATAACCATGAAAAAGCAACAAAACTTGAAAATGCTTATTTCGTGATTTCCAGTCGATTTTAGACACTTTTAGGTAGTTTTCGTTTTTGCAAAACCACTGTTCGTTTTGAAGTCTAGATGGTTAATATAAGCTAGATGGGTGTTGAAAACATTATATTTATCAAAGCGTTCATCGAAGTCACAACCGTTTTCAGAAAACTCACAAAATTTGGCAAATAACCATGAAAAAGCAACAAAACTTGAAAATGCTTATTTCGTGATTTCCAGTCGATTTTAGACACTTTTAGGTAGTTTTCATTTTTGCAAAACCACTGTTCGTTTTGAAGTCTAGATGGTTAATATAAGTTAGATGGGTGTTGAATACATTATATTTATCAAAGCGTTCATCGAAGTCACAACCGTTTTCAGAAAACACAAACTCACAAATTTTGGCAAATAACCATGAAAAAGCAACAAAACTTGAAAATGCTTATTTCGTGATTTCCAGTCGATTTTAGACACTTTTAGGTAGTTTTCATTTTTGCAAAACCACTGTTCGTTTTGAAGTCTAGATGGTTAATATAAGCTAGATGGGTGTTGAATACATTATATTTATCAAAGCGTTCATCGAAGTCACAACCGTTTTCAGAAAACACAAACTCACAAAATTTGGCAAATAACCATGAAAAAGCAACAAAACTTGAAAATGCTTATTTCGTGATTTCCAGTCGATTTTAGACACTTTTAGGTAGTTTTCATTTTTGCAAAACCACTGTTCGTTTTGAAGTCTAGATGGTTAATATAAGCTAGATGGGTGTTGAAAACATTATATTTATCAAAGCGTTCATCGAAGTCACAACCGTTTTCAAAAAAACTCACAAAATTTGGCAAATAACCATGAAAAAGCAACAAAACTTGAAAATGCTTATTTCGTGATTTCCAGTCGATTTTAGACACTTTTAGGTAGTTTTCATTTTTGCAAAACCACTGTTCGTTTTGAAGTCTAGATGGTTAATATAAGCTAGATGGGTGTTGAATACATTATATTTATCAAAGCGTTCATCGAAGTCACAACCGTTTTCAGAAAACACAAACTCACAAAATTTGGCAAATAACCATGAAAAAGCAACAAAACTTGAAAATGCTTATTTCGTGATTTCCAGTCGATTTTAGACACTTTTAGGTAGTTTTCATTTTTGCAAAACCACTGTTCGTTTTGAAGTCTAGATGGTTAATATAAGCTAGATGGGTGTTGAAAACATTATATTTATCAAAGCGTTCATCGAAGTCACAACCGTTTTCAGAAAACTCACAAAATTTGGCAAATGACCATGAAAAAGCAACAAAACTTGAAAATGCTTATTTCGTGATTTCCAGTCGATTTTAGACACTTTTAGGTAGTTTTCATTTTTGCAAAACCACTGTTCGTTTTGAAGTCTAGATGGTTAATATAAGCTAGATGGGTGTTGAAAACATTATATTTATCAAAGCGTTCATCGAAGTCACAACCGTTTTCAGAAAACACAAACTCACAAAATTTGGCAAATAACCATGAAAAAGCAACAAAACTTGAAAATGCTTATTTCGTGATTTCCAGTCGATTTTAGACACTTTTAGGTAGTTTTCGTTTTTGCAAAACCACTGTTCGTTTTGAAGTCTAGATGGTTAATATAAGCTAGATGGGTGTTGAAAACATTATATTTATCAAAGCGTTCATCGAAGTCACAACCGTTTTCAGAAAACTCACAAAATTTGGCAAATAACCATGAAAAAGCAACAAAACTTGAAAATGCTTATTTCGTGATTTCCAGTCGATTTTAGACACTTTTAGGTAGTTTTCATTTTTGCAAAACCACTGTTCGTTTTGAAGTCTAGATGGTTAATATAAGCTAGATGGGTGTTGAAAACATTATATTTATCAAAGCGTTCATCGAAGTCACAACCGTTTTCAGAAAACTCACAAAATTTGGCAAATAACCATGAAAAAGCAACAAAACTTGAAAATGCTTATTTCGTGATTTCCAGTCGATTTTAGACACTTTTAGGTAGTTTTCATTTTTGCAAAACCACTGTTCGTTTTGAAGTCTAGATGGTTAATATAAGCTAGATGGGTGTTGAAAACATTATATTTATCAAAGCGTTCATCGAAGTCACAACCGTTTTCAGAAAACACAAACTCACAAAATTTGGCAAATAACCATGAAAAAGCAACAAAACTTGAAAATGCTTATTTCGTGATTTCCAGTCGATTTTAGACACTTTTAGGTAGTTTTCGTTTTTGCAAAACCACTGTTCGTTTTGAAGTCTAGATGGTTAATATAAGCTAGATGGGTGTTGAAAACATTATATTTATCAAAGCGTTCATCGAAGTCACAACCGTTTTCAGAAAACTCACAAAATTTGGCAAATAACCATGAAAAAGCAACAAAACTTGAAAATGCTTATTTCGTGATTTCCAGTCGATTTTAGACACTTTTAGGTAGTTTTCATTTTTGCAAAACCACTGTTCGTTTTGAAGTCTAGATGGTTAATATAAGCTAGATGGGTGTTGAATACATTATATTTATCAAAGCGTTCATCGAAGTCACAACCGTTTTCAGAAAACACAAACTCACAAATTTTGGCAAATAACCATGAAAAAGCAACAAAACTTGAAAATGCTTATTTCGTGATTTCCAGTCGATTTTAGACACTTTTAGGTAGTTTTCATTTTTGCAAAACCACTGTCGTTTTGAAGTCTAGATGGTTAATATAAGCTAGATGGGTGTTGAATACATTATATTTATCAAAGCGTTCATCGAAGTCACAACCGTTTTCAGAAAACACAAACTCACAAAATTTGGCAAATAACCATGAAAAAGCAACAAAACTTGAAAATGCTTATTTCGTGATTTCCAGTCGATTTTAGACACTTTTAGGTAGTTTTCATTTTTGCAAAACCACTGTTCGTTTTGAAGTCTAGATGGTTAATATAAGCTAGATGGGTGTTGAAAACATTATATTTATCAAAGCGTTCATCGAAGTCACAACCGTTTTCAGAAAACTCACAAAATTTGGCAAATAACCATGAAAAAGCAACAAAACTTGAAAATGCTTATTTCGTGATTTCCAGTCGATTTTAGACACTTTTAGGTAGTTTTCATTTTTGCAAAACCACTGTTCGTTTTGAAGTCTAGATGGTTAATATAAGCTAGATGGGTGTTGAATACATTATATTTATCAAAGCGTTCATCGAAGTCACAACCGTTTTCAGAAAACACAAACTCACAAAATTTGGCAAATAACCATGAAAAAGCAACAAAACTTGAAAATGCTTATTTCGTGATTTCCAGTCGATTTTAGACACTTTTAGGTAGTTTTCATTTTTGCAAAACCACTGTTCGTTTTGAAGTCTAGATGGTTAATATAAGCTAGATGGGTGTTGAAAACATTATATTTATCAAAGCGTTCATCGAAGTCACAACCGTTTTCAGAAAACTCACAAAATTTGGCAAATAACCATGAAAAAGCAACAAAACTTGAAAATGCTTATTTCGTGATTTCCAGTCGATTTTAGACACTTTTAGGTAGTTTTCATTTTTGCAAAACCACTGTTCGTTTTGAAGTCTAGATGGTTAATATAAGCTAGATGGGTGTTGAAAACATTATATTTATCAAAGCGTTCATCGAAGTCACAACCGTTTTCAGAAAACACAAACTCACAAAATTTGGCAAATAACCATGAAAAAGCAACAAAACTTGAAAATGCTTATTTCGTGATTTCCAGTCGATTTTAGACACTTTTAGGTAGTTTTCGTTTTTGCAAAACCACTGTTCGTTTTGAAGTCTAGATGGTTAATATAAGCTAGATGGGTGTTGAAAACATTATATTTATCAAAGCGTTCATCGAAGTCACAACCGTTTTCAGAAAACTCACAAAATTTGGCAAATAACCATGAAAAAGCAACAAAACTTGAAAATGCTTATTTCGTGATTTCCAGTCGATTTTAGACACTTTTAGGTAGTTTTCATTTTTGCAAAACCACTGTTCGTTTTGAAGTCTAGATGGTTAATATAAGCTAGATGGGTGTTGAATACATTATATTTATCAAAGCGTTCATCGAAGTCACAACCGTTTTCAGAAAACACAAACTCACAAATTTTGGCAAATAACCATGAAAAAGCAACGAAACTTGAAAATGCTTATTTCGTGATTTCCAGTCGATTTTAGACACTTTTAGGTAGTTTTCATTTTTGCAAAACCACTGTTCGTTTTGAAGTCTAGATGGTTAATATAAGCTAGATGGGTGTTGAATACATTATATTTATCAAAGCGTTCATCGAAGTCACAACCGTTTTTAGAAAACTCACAAAATTTGGCAAATAACCATGAAAAAGCAACAAAACTTGAAAATGCTTATTTCGTGATTTCCAGTCGATTTTAGACACTTTTAGGTAATTTTCATTTTTGCAAAACCACTGTTCGTTTTGAAGTCTAGATGGTTAATATAAGCTAGATGGGTGTTGAAAACATTATATTTATCAAAGCGTTCATCGAAGTCACAACCGTTTTCAGAAAACACAAACTCACAAAATTTGGCAAATAACCGTGAAAAAGCAACAAAACTTGAAAATGCTTATTTCGTGATTTCCAGTCGATTTTAGACACTTTTAGGTAGTTTTCATTTTTGCAAAACCACTGTTCGTTTTGAAGTCTACATGGTTAATATAAGCTAGATGGGTGTTGAATACATTATATTTATCAAAGCGTTCATCGAAGTCACAACCGTTTTCAGAAAACACAAACTCACAAAATTTGGCAAATAACCATGAAAAAGCAACACAACTTGAAAATGCTTATTTCGTGATTTCCAGTCGATTTTAGACACTTTTAGGTAGTTTTCATTTTTGCAAAACCACTGTTCGTTTTGAAGTCTAGATGGTTAATATAAGCTAGATGGGTGTTGAATACATTATATTTATCAAAGCGTTCATCGAAGTCACAACCGTTTTCAGAAAACAGAAACTCACAAAATTTGGCAAATAACCATGAAAAAGCAACAAAACTTGAAAATGCTTATTTCGTGATTTCCAGTCGATTTTAGACACTTTTAGGTAGTTTTCATTTTTGCAAAACCACTGTTCGTTTTGAAGTCTAGATGGTTAATATAAGCTAGATGGGTGTTGAAAACATTATATTTATCAAAGCGTTCATCGAAGTCACAACCGTTTTCAGAAAACACAAACTCACAAAATTTGGCAAATAACCATGAAAAAGCAACAAAACTTGAAAATGCTTATTTCGTGATTTCCAGTCGATTTTAGACACTTTTAGGTAGTTTTCGTTTTTGCAAAACCACTGTTCGTTTTGAAGTCTAGATGGTTAATATAAGCTAGATGGGTGTTGAAAACATTATATTTATCAAAGCGTTCATCGAAGTCACAACCGTTTTCAGAAAACTCACAAAATTTGGCAAATAACCATGAAAAAGCAACAAAACTTGAAAATGCTTATTTCGTGATTTCCAGTCGATTTTAGACACTTTTAGGTAGTTTTCATTTTTGCAAAACCACTGTTCGTTTTGAAGTCTAGATGGTTAATATAAGCTAGATGGGTGTTGAATACATTATATTTATCAAAGCGTTCATCGAAGTCACAACCGTTTTCAGAAAACACAAACTCACAAATTTTGGCAAATAACCATGAAAAAGCAACAAAACTTGAAAATGCTTATTTCGTGATTTCCAGTCGATTTTAGACACTTTTAGGTAGTTTTCATTTTTGCAAAACCACTGTTCGTTTTGAAGTCTATATGGTTAATATAAGCTAGATGGGTGTTGAAAACATTATATTTATCAAAGCGTTCATCGAAGTCACAACCGTTTTCAGAAAACTCACAAAATTTGGCAAATAACCATGAAAAAGCAACAAAACTTGAAAATGCTTATTTCGTGATTTCCAGTCGATTTTAGACACTTTTAGGTAGTTTTCATTTTTGCAAAACCACTGTTCGTTTTGAAGTCTAGATGGTTAATATAAGCTAGATGGGTGTTGAAAACATTATATTTATCAAAGCGTTCATCGAAGTCACAACCGTTTACAGAAAACACAAACTCACAAAATTTGGCAAATAACCATGAAAAAGCAACAAAACTTGAAAATGCTTATTTCGTGATTTCCAGTCGATTTTAGACACTTTTAGGTAGTTTTCGTTTTTGCAAAACCACTGTTCGTTTTGAAGTCTAGATGGTTAATATAAGCTAGATGGGTGTTGAAAACATTATATTTATCAAAGCGTTCATCGAAGTCACAACCGTTTTCAGAAAACTCACAAAATTTGGCAAATAACCATGAAAAAGCAACAAAACTTGAAAATGCTTATTTCGTGATTTCCAGTCGATTTTAGACACTTTTAGGTAGTTTTCATTTTTGCAAAACCACTGTTCGTTTTGAAGTCTAGATGGTTAATATAAGCTAGATGGGTGTTGAATACATTATATTTATCAAAGCGTTCATCGAAGTCACAACCGTTTTCAGAAAACACAAACTCACAAATTTTGGCAAATAACCATGAAAAAGCAACAAAACTTGAAAATGCTTATTTCGTGATTTCCAGTCGATTTTAGACACTTTTAGGTAGTTTTCATTTTTGCAAAACCACTGTTCGTTTTGAAGTCTAGATGGTTAATATAAGCTAGATGGGTGTTGAAAACATTATATTTATCAAAGCGTTCATCGAAGTCACAACCGTTTTCAGAAAACTCACAAAATTTGGCAAATAACCATGAAAAAGCAACAAAACTTGAAAATGCTTATTTCGTGATTTCCAGTCGATTTTAGACACTTTTAGGTAGTTTTCATTTTTGCAAAACCACTGTTCGTTTTGAAGTCTAGATGGTTAATATAAGCTAGATGGGTGTTGAATACATTATATTTATCAAAGCGTTCATCGAAGTCACAACCGTTTTCAGAAAACACAAACTCACAAATTTTGGCAAATAACCATGAAAAAGCAACAAAACTTGAAAATGCTTATTTCGTGATTTCCAGTCGATTTTAGACACTTTTAGGTAGTTTTCATTTTTGCAAAACCACTGTTCGTTTTGAAGTCTAGATGGTTAATATAAGCTAGATGGGTGTTGAAAACATTATATTTATCAAAGCGTTCATCGAAGTCACAACCGTTTTCAGAAAACACAAACTCACAAAGTTTGGCAAATAACCATGAAAAAGCAACAAAACTTGAAAATGCTTATTTCGTGATTTCCAGTCGATTTTAGACACTTTTAGGTAGTTTTCATTTTTGCAAAACCACTGTTCGTTTTGAAGTCTATATGGTTAATATAAGCTAGATGGGTGTTGAAAACATTATATTTATCAAAGCGTTCATCGAAGTCACAACCGTTTTCAGAAAACTCACAAAATTTGGCAAATAACCATGAAAAAGCAACAAAACTTGAAAATGCTTATTTCGTGATTTCCAGTCGATTTTAGACACTTTTAGGTAGTTTTCATTTTTGCAAAACCACTGTTCGTTTTGAAGTCTAGATGGTTAATATAAGCTAGATGGGTGTTGAAAACATTATATTTATCAAAGCGTTCATCGAAGTCACAACCGTTTTCAGAAAACACAAACTCACAAAATTTGGCAAATAACCATGAAAAAGCAACAAAACTTGAAAATGCTTATTTCGTGATTTCCAGTCGATTTTAGACACTTTTAGGTAGTTTTCGTTTTTGCAAAACCACTGTTCGTTTTGAAGTCTAGATGGTTAATATAAGCTAGATGGGTGTTGAAAACATTATATTTATCAAAGCGTTCATCGAAGTCACAACCGTTTTCAGAAAACTCACAAAATTTGGCAAATAACCATGAAAAAGCAACAAAACTTGAAAATGCTTATTTCGTGATTTCCAGTCGATTTTAGACACTTTTAGGTAGTTTTCATTTTTGCAAAACCACTGTTCGTTTTGAAGTCTATATGGTTAATATAAGCTAGATGGGTGTTGAAAACATTATATTTATCAAAGCGTTCATCGAAGTCACAACCGTTTTCAGAAAACACAAACTCACAAATTTTGGCAAATAACCATGAAAAAGCAACAAAACTTGAAAATGCTTATTTCGTGATTTCCAGTCGATTTTAGACACTTTTAGGTAGTTTTCATTTTTGCAAAACCACTGTTCGTTTTGAAGTCTAGATGGTTAATATAAGCTAGATGGGTGTTGAAAACATTATATTTATCAAAGCGTTCATCGAAGTCACAACCGTTTTCAGAAAACACAAACTCACAAAGTTTGGCAAATAACCATGAAAAAGCAACAAAACTTGAAAATGCTTATTTCGTGATTTCCAGTCGATTTTAGACACTTTTAGGTAGTTTTCATTTTTGCAAAACCACTGTTCGTTTTGAAGTCTATATGGTTAATATAAGCTAGATGGGTGTTGAAAACATTATATTTATCAAAGCGTTCATCGAAGTCACAACCGTTTTCAGAAAACTCACAAAATTTGGCAAATAACCATGAAAAAGCAACAAAACTTGAAAATGCTTATTTCGTGATTTCCAGTCGATTTTAGACACTTTTAGGTAGTTTTCATTTTTGCAAAACCACTGTTCGTTTTGAAGTCTAGATGGTTAATATAAGCTAGATGGGTGTTGAATACATTATATTTATCAAAGCGTTCATCGAAGTCACAGCCGTTTTCAGAAAACACAAACTCACAAAATTTGGCAAATAACCATGAAAAAGCAACAAAACTTGAAAATGCTTATTTCGTGATTTCCAGTCGATTTTAGACACTTTTAGGTAGTTTTCATTTTTGCAAAACCACTGTTCGTTTTGAAGTCTAGATGGTTAATATAAGCTAGATGGGTGTTGAAAACATTATATTTATCAAAGCGTTCATCGAAGTCACAACCGTTTTCAGAAAACTCACAAAATTTGGCAAATAACCATGAAAAAGCAACAAAACTTGAAAATGCTTATTTCGTGATTTCCAGTCGATTTTAGACACTTTTAGGTAGTTTTCATTTTTGCAAAACCACTGTTCGTTTTGAAGTGTAGATGGTTAATATAAGCTAGATGGGTGTTGAAAACATTATATTTATCAAAGCGTTCATCGAAGTCACAACCGTTTTCAGAAAACTCACAAAATTTGGCAAATAACCATGAAAAAGCAACAAAAATTGAAAATGCTTATTTCGTGATTTCCAGTCGATTTTAGACACTTTTAGGTAGTTTTCATTTTTGCAAAACCACTGTTCGTTTTGAAGTCTAGATGGTTAATATAAGCTAGATGGGTGTTGAAAACATTATATTTATCAAAGCGTTCATCGAAGTCACAACCGTTTTCAGAAAACACAAACTCACAAAGTTTGGCAAATAACCATGAAAAAGCAACAAAACTTGAAAATGCTTATTTCGTGATTTCCAGTCGATTTTAGACACTTTTAGGTAGTTTTCATTTTTGCAAAACCACTGTTCGTTTTGAAGTCTATATGGTTAATATAAGCTAGATGGGTGTTGAAAACATTATATTTATCAAAGCGTTCATCGAAGTCACAACCGTTTTCAGAAAACTCACAAAATTTGGCAAATAACCATGAAAAAGCAACAAAACTTGAAAATGCTTATTTCGTGATTTCCAGTCGATTTTAGACACTTTTAGGTAGTTTTCATTTTTGCAAAACCACTGTTCGTTTTGAAGTCTAGATGGTTAATATAAGCTAGATGGGTGTTGAATACATTATATTTATCAAAGCGTTCATCGAAGTCACAACCGTTTTCAGAAAACACAAACTCACAAATTTTGGCAAATAACCATGAAAAAGCAACAAAAATTGAAAATGCTTATTTCGTGATTTCCAGTCGATTTTAGACACTTTTAGGTAGTTTTCATTTTTGCAAAACCACTGTTCGTTTTGAAGTCTATATGGTTAATATAAGCTAGATGGGTGTTGAAAACATTATATTTATCAAAGCGTTCATCGAAGTCACAACCGTTTCCAGAAAACTCACAAAATTTGGCAAATAACCATGAAAAAGCAACAAAACTTGAAAATGCTTATTTCGTGATTTCCAGTCGATTTTAGACACTTTTAGGTAGTTTTCATTTTTGCAAAACCACTGTTCGTTTTGAAGTCTAGATGGTTAATATAAGCTAGATGGGTGTTGAATACATTATATTTATCAAAGCGTTCATCGAAGTCACAACCGTTTTCAGAAAACACAAACTCACAAAATTTGGCAAATAACCATGAAAAAGCAACAAAACTTGAAAATGCTTATTTCGTGATTTCCAGTCGATTTTAGACACTTTTAGGTAGTTTTCATTTTTGCAAAACCACTGTTCGTTTTGAAGTCTAGATGGTTAATATAAGCTAGATGGGTGTTGAAAACATTATATTTATCAAAGCGTTCATCGAAGTCACAACCGTTTTCAGAAAACTCACAAAATTTGGCAAATAACCATGAAAAAGCAACAAAACTTGAAAATGCTTATTTCGTGATTTCCAGTCGATTTTAGACACTTTTAGGTAGTTTTCATTTTTGCAAAACCACTGTTCGTTTTGAAGTCTAGATGGTTAATATAAGCTAGATGGGTGTTGAATACATTATATTTATCAAAGCGTTCATCGAAGTCACAACCGTTTTCAGAAAACACAAACTCACAAAATTTGGCAAATAACCATGAAAAAGCAACAAAACTTGAAAATGCTTATTTCGTGATTTCCAGTCGATTTTAGACACTTTTAGGTAGTTTTCATTTTTGCAAAACCACTGTTCGTTTTGAAGTCTAGATGGTTAATATAAGCTAGATGGGTGTTGAAAATATTATATTTATCAAAGCGTTCATCGAAGTCACAACCGTTTTCAGAAAACACAAACTCACAAAATTTGGCAAATAACCATGAACAAGCAACAAAACTTGAAAATGCTTATTTCGTGATTTCCAGTCGATTTTAGACACTTTTAGGTAGTTTTCATTTTTGCAAAACCACTGTTCGTTTTGAAGTCTATATGGTTAATATAAGCTAGATGGGTGTTGAAAACATTATATTTATCAAAGCGTTCATCGAAGTCACAACCGTTTTCAGAAAACACAAACTCACAAAATTTGGCAAATAACCATGATAAAGCAACAAAACTTGAAAATGCTTATTTCGTGATTTCCAGTCGATTTTAGACACTTTTAGGTAGTTTTCATTTTTGCAAAACCACTGTTCGTTTTGAAGTCTAGATGGTTAATATAAGCTAGATGGGTGTTGAATACATTATATTTATCAAAGCGTTCATCGAAGTCACAACCGTTTTCAGAAAACACAAACTCACAAATTTTGGCAAATAACCATGAAAAAGCAACAAAAATTGAAAATGCTTATTTCGTGATTTCCAGTCGATTTTAGACACTTTTAGGTAGTTTTCATTTTTGCAAAACCACTGTTCGTTTTGAAGTCTATATGGTTAATATAAGCTAGATGGGTGTTGAAAACATTATATTTATCAAAGCGTTCATCGAAGTCACAACCGTTTTCAGAAAACTCACAAAATTTGGCAAATAACCATGAAAAAGCAACAAAACTTGAAAATGCTTATTTCGTGATTTCCAGTCGATTTTAGACACTTTTAGGTAGTTTTCGTTTTTGCAAAACCACTGTTCGTTTTGAAGTCTAGATGGTTAATATAAGCTAGATGGGTGTTGAAAACATTATATTTATCAAAGCGTTCATCGAAGTCACAACCGTTTTCAGAAAACTCACAAAATTTGGCAAATAACCATGAAAAAGCAACAAAACTTGAAAATGCTTATTTCGTGATTTCCAGTCGATTTTAGACACTTTTAGGTAGTTTTCATTTTTGCAAAACCACTGTTCGTTTTGAAGTCTATATGGTTAATATAAGCTAGATGGGTGTTGAAAACATTATATTTATCAAAGCGTTCATCGAAGTCACAACCGTTTTCAGAAAACACAAACTCACAAATTTTGGCAAATAACCATGAAAAAGCAACAAAACTTGAAAATGCTTATTTCGTGATTTCCAGTCGATTTTAGACACTTTTAGGTAGTTTTCATTTTTGCAAAACCACTGTTCGTTTTGAAGTCTAGATGGTTAATATAAGCTAGATGGGTGTTGAAAACATTATATTTATCAAAGCGTTCATCGAAGTCACAACCGTTTTCAGAAAACACAAACTCACAAAGTTTGGCAAATAACCATGAAAAAGCAACAAAACTTGAAAATGCTTATTTCGTGATTTCCAGTCGATTTTAGACACTTTTAGGTAGTTTTCATTTTTGCAAAACCACTGTTCGTTTTGAAGTCTATATGGTTAATATAAGCTAGATGGGTGTTGAAAACATTATATTTATCAAAGCGTTCATCGAAGTCACAACCGTTTTCAGAAAACTCACAAAATTTGGCAAATAACCATGAAAAAGCAACAAAACTTGAAAATGCTTATTTCGTGATTTCCAGTCGATTTTAGACACTTTTAGGTAGTTTTCATTTTTGCAAAACCACTGTTCGTTTTGAAGTCTAGATGGTTAATATAAGCTAGATGGGTGTTGAATACATTATATTTATCAAAGCGTTCATCGAAGTCACAGCCGTTTTCAGAAAACACAAACTCACAAAATTTGGCAAATAACCATGAAAAAGCAACAAAACTTGAAAATGCTTATTTCGTGATTTCCAGTCGATTTTAGACACTTTTAGGTAGTTTTCATTTTTGCAAAACCACTGTTCGTTTTGAAGTCTAGATGGTTAATATAAGCTAGATGGGTGTTGAAAACATTATATTTATCAAAGCGTTCATCGAAGTCACAACCGTTTTCAGAAAACTCACAAAATTTGGCAAATAACCATGAAAAAGCAACAAAACTTGAAAATGCTTATTTCGTGATTTCCAGTCGATTTTAGACACTTTTAGGTAGTTTTCATTTTTGCAAAACCACTGTTCGTTTTGAAGTGTAGATGGTTAATATAAGCTAGATGGGTGTTGAAAACATTATATTTATCAAAGCGTTCATCGAAGTCACAACCGTTTTCAGAAAACTCACAAAATTTGGCAAATAACCATGAAAAAGCAACAAAAATTGAAAATGCTTATTTCGTGATTTCCAGTCGATTTTAGACACTTTTAGGTAGTTTTCATTTTTGCAAAACCACTGTTCGTTTTGAAGTCTAGATGGTTAATATAAGCTAGATGGGTGTTGAAAACATTATATTTATCAAAGCGTTCATCGAAGTCACAACCGTTTTCAGAAAACACAAACTCACAAAGTTTGGCAAATAACCATGAAAAAGCAACAAAACTTGAAAATGCTTATTTCGTGATTTCCAGTCGATTTTAGACACTTTTAGGTAGTTTTCATTTTTGCAAAACCACTGTTCGTTTTGAAGTCTATATGGTTAATATAAGCTAGATGGGTGTTGAAAACATTATATTTATCAAAGCGTTCATCGAAGTCACAACCGTTTTCAGAAAACTCACAAAATTTGGCAAATAACCATGAAAAAGCAACAAAACTTGAAAATGCTTATTTCGTGATTTCCAGTCGATTTTAGACACTTTTAGGTAGTTTTCATTTTTGCAAAACCACTGTTCGTTTTGAAGTCTAGATGGTTAATATAAGCTAGATGGGTGTTGAATACATTATATTTATCAAAGCGTTCATCGAAGTCACAACCGTTTTCAGAAAACACAAACTCACAAATTTTGGCAAATAACCATGAAAAAGCAACAAAAATTGAAAATGCTTATTTCGTGATTTCCAGTCGATTTTAGACACTTTTAGGTAGTTTTCATTTTTGCAAAACCACTGTTCGTTTTGAAGTCTATATGGTTAATATAAGCTAGATGGGTGTTGAAAACATTATATTTATCAAAGCGTTCATCGAAGTCACAACCGTTTCCAGAAAACTCACAAAATTTGGCAAATAACCATGAAAAAGCAACAAAACTTGAAAATGCTTATTTCGTGATTTCCAGTCGATTTTAGACACTTTTAGGTAGTTTTCATTTTTGCAAAACCACTGTTCGTTTTGAAGTCTAGATGGTTAATATAAGCTAGATGGGTGTTGAATACATTATATTTATCAAAGCGTTCATCGAAGTCACAACCGTTTTCAGAAAACACAAACTCACAAAATTTGGCAAATAACCATGAAAAAGCAACAAAACTTGAAAATGCTTATTTCGTGATTTCCAGTCGATTTTAGACACTTTTAGGTAGTTTTCATTTTTGCAAAACCACTGTTCGTTTTGAAGTCTAGATGGTTAATATAAGCTAGATGGGTGTTGAAAACATTATATTTATCAAAGCGTTCATCGAAGTCACAACCGTTTTCAGAAAACTCACAAAATTTGGCAAATAACCATGAAAAAGCAACAAAACTTGAAAATGCTTATTTCGTGATTTCCAGTCGATTTTAGACACTTTTAGGTAGTTTTCATTTTTGCAAAACCACTGTTCGTTTTGAAGTCTAGATGGTTAATATAAGCTAGATGGGTGTTGAATACATTATATTTATCAAAGCGTTCATCGAAGTCACAACCGTTTTCAGAAAACACAAACTCACAAAATTTGGCAAATAACCATGAAAAAGCAACAAAACTTGAAAATGCTTATTTCGTGATTTCCAGTCGATTTTAGACACTTTTAGGTAGTTTTCATTTTTGCAAAACCACTGTTCGTTTTGAAGTCTAGATGGTTAATATAAGCTAGATGGGTGTTGAAAATATTATATTTATCAAAGCGTTCATCGAAGTCACAACCGTTTTCAGAAAACACAAACTCACAAAATTTGGCAAATAACCATGAACAAGCAACAAAACTTGAAAATGCTTATTTCGTGATTTCCAGTCGATTTTAGACACTTTTAGGTAGTTTTCATTTTTGCAAAACCACTGTTCGTTTTGAAGTCTATATGGTTAATATAAGCTAGATGGGTGTTGAAAACATTATATTTATCAAAGCGTTCATCGAAGTCACAACCGTTTTCAGAAAACACAAACTCACAAAATTTGGCAAATAACCATGATAAAGCAACAAAACTTGAAAATGCTTATTTCGTGATTTCCAGTCGATTTTAGACACTTTTAGGTAGTTTTCATTTTTGCAAAACCACTGTTCGTTTTGAAGTCTAGATGGTTAATATAAGCTAGATGGGTGTTGAATACATTATATTTATCAAAGCGTTCATCGAAGTCACAACCGTTTTCAGAAAACACAAACTCACAAATTTTGGCAAATAACCATGAAAAAGCAACAAAAATTGAAAATGCTTATTTCGTGATTTCCAGTCGATTTTAGACACTTTTAGGTAGTTTTCATTTTTGCAAAACCACTGTTCGTTTTGAAGTCTATATGGTTAATATAAGCTAGATGGGTGTTGAAAACATTATATTTATCAAAGCGTTCATCGAAGTCACAACCGTTTTCAGAAAACACAAACTCACAAAATTTGGCAAATAACCATGAAAAAGCAACAAAACTTGAAAATGCTTATTTCGTGATTTCCAGTCGATTTTAGACACTTTTAGGTAGTTTTCATTTTTGCAAAACCACTGTTCGTTTTGAAGTCTAGATGGTTAATATAAGCTAGATGGGTGTTGAAAACATTATATTTATCAAAGCGTTCATCGAAGTCACAACCGTTTTCAGAAAACTCACAAAATTTGGCAAATAACCATGAAAAAGCAACAAAACTTGAAAATGCTTATTTCGTGATTTCCAGTCGATTTTAGACACTTTTAGGTAGTTTTCATTTTTGCAAAACCACTGTTCGTTTTGAAGTCTAGATGGTTAATATAAGCTAGATGGGTGTTGAATACATTATATTTATCAAAGCGTTCATCGAAGTCACAACCGTTTTCAGAAAACACAAACTCACAAAATTTGGCAAATAACCATGAAAAAGCAACAAAACTTGAAAATGCTTATTTCGTGATTTCCAGTCGATTTTAGACACTTTTAGGTAGTTTTCATTTTTGCAAAACCACTGTCCGTTTTGAAGTCTAGATGGTTAATATAAGCTAGATGGGTGTTGAAAATATTATATTTATCAAAGCGTTCATCGAAGTCACAACCGTTTTCAGAAAACACAAACTCACAAAATTTGGCAAATAACCATGAAAAAGCAACAAAACTTGAAAATGCTTATTTCGTGATTTCCAGTCGATTTTAGACACTTTTAGGTAGTTTTCGTTTTTGCAAAACCACTGTTCGTTTTGAAGTCTAGATGGTTAATATAACCTAGATGGGTGTTGAAAACATTATATTTATCAAAGCGTTCATCGAAGTCACAACCGTTTTCAGAAAACTCACAAAATTTGGCAAATAACCATGAAAAAGCAACAAAACTTGAAAATGCTTATTTCGTGATTTCCAGTCGATTTTAGACACTTTTAGGTAGTTTTCATTTTTGCAAAACCACTGTTCGTTTTGAAGTCTAGATGGTTAATATAAGCTAGATGGGTGTTGAATACATTATATTTATCAAAGCGTTCATCGAAGTCACAACCGTTTTCAGAAAACACAAACTCACAAAATTTGGCAAATAACCATGAAAAAGCAACAAAACTTGAAAATGCTTATTTCGTGATTTCCAGTCGATTTTAGACACTTTTAGGTAGTTTTCATTTTTGCAAAACCACTGTTCGTTTTGAAGTCTAGATGGTTAATATAAGCTAGATGGGTGTTGAAAACATTATATTTATCAAAGCGTTCATCGAAGTCACAACCGTTTTCAGAAAACTCACAAAATTTGGCAAATAACCATGAAAAAGCAACAAAACTTGAAAATGCTTATTTCGTGATTTCCAGTCGATTTTAGACACTTTTAGGTAGTTTTCATTTTTGCAAAACCACTGTTCGTTTTGAAGTCTAGATGGTTAATATAAGCTAGATGGGTGTTGAAAACATTATATTTATCAAAGCGTTCATCGAAGTCACAACCGTTTTCAGAAAACACAAACTCACAAAGTTTGGCAAATAACCATGAAAAAGCAACAAAACTTGAAAATGCTTATTTCGTGATTTCCAGTCGATTTTAGACACTTTTAGGTAGTTTTCATTTTTGCAAAACCACTGTTCGTTTTGAAGTCTATATGGTTAATATAAGCTAGATGGGTGTTGAAAACATTATATTTATCAAAGCGTTCATCGAAGTCACAACCGTTTTCAGAAAACTCACAAAATTTGGCAAATAACCATGAAAAAGCAACAAAACTTGAAAATGCTTATTTCGTGATTTCCAGTCGATTTTAGACACTTTTAGGTAGTTTTCGTTTTTGCAAAACCACTGTTCGTTTTGAAGTCTAGATGGTTAATATAAGCTAGATGGGTGTTGAAAACATTATATTTATCAAAGCGTTCATCGAAGTCACAACCGTTTTCAGAAAACTCACAAAATTTGGCAAATAACCATGAAAAAGCAACAAAACTTGAAAATGCTTATTTCGTGATTTCCAGTCGATTTTAGACACTTTTAGGTAGTTTTCATTTTTGCAAAACCACTGTTCGTTTTGAAGTCTAGATGGTTAATATAAGCTAGATGGGTGTTGAAAACATTATATTTATCAAAGCGTTCATCGAAGTCACAACCGTTTTCAGAAAACTCACAAAATTTGGCAAATAACCATGAAAAAGCAACAAAACTTGAAAATGCTTATTTCGTGATTTCCAGTCGATTTTAGACACTTTTAGGTAGTTTTCATTTTTGCAAAACCACTGTTCGTTTTGAAGTCTAGATGGTTAATATAAGCTAGATGGGTGTTGAATACATTATATTTATCAAAGTGTTCATCGAAGTCACAACCGTTTTCAGAAAACACAAGCTCACAAATTTTGGCAAATAACCATGAAAAAGCAACAAAAATTGAAAATGCTTATTTCGTGATTTCCAGTCGATTTTAGACACTTTTAGGTAGTTTTCATTTTTGCAAAACCACTGTTCGTTTTGAAGTCTAGATGGTTAATATAAGCTAGATGGGTGTTGAAAAGATTATATTTATCAAAGCGTTCATCGAAGTCACAACCGTTTTCAGAAAACACAAACTCACAAAGTTTGGCAAATAACCATGAAAAAGCAACAAAACTTGAAAATGCTTATTTCGTGATTTCCAGTCGATTTTAGACACTTTTAGGTAGTTTTCATTTTTGCAAAACCACTGTTCGTTTTGAAGTCTAGATGGTTAATATAAGCTAGATGGGTGTTGAAAACATTATATTTATCAAAGCGTTCATCGAAGTCACAACCGTTTTCAGAAAACACAAACTCACAAAATTTGGCAAATAACCATGAAAAAGCAACAAAACTTGAAAATGCTTATTTCGTGATTTCCAGTCGATTTTAGACACTTTTAGGTAGTTTTCGTTTTTGCAAAACCACTGTTCGTTTTGAAGTCTAGATGGTTAATATAACCTAGATGGGTGTTGAAAACATTATATTTATCAAAGCGTTCATCGAAGTCACAACCGTTTTCAGAAAACTCACAAAATTTGGCAAATAACCATAAAAAAGCAACAAAACTTGAAAATGCTTATTTCGTGATTTCCAGTCGATTTTAGACACTTTTAGGTAGTTTTCATTTTTGCAAAACCACTGTTCGTTTTGAAGTCTAGATGGTTAATATAAGCTAGATGGGTGTTGAATACATTATATTTATCAAAGCGTTCATCGAAGTCACAACCGTTTTCAGAAAACACAAACTCACAAAATTTGGCAAATAACCATGAAAAAGCAACAAAAATTGAAAATGCTTATTTCGTGATTTCCAGTCGATTTTAGACACTTTTAGGTAGTTTTCATTTTTGCAAAACCACTGTTCGTTTTGAAGTCTATATGGTTAATATAAGCTAGATGGGTGTTGAAAACATTATATTTATCAAAGCGTTCATCGAAGTCACAACCGTTTTCAGAAAACTCACAAAATTTGGCAAATAACCATGAAAAAGCAACAAAACTTGAAAATGCTTATTTCGTGATTTCCAGTCGATTTTAGACACTTTTAGGTAGTTTTCATTTTTGCAAAACCACTGTTCGTTTTGAAGTCTAGATGGTTAATATAAGCTAGATGGGTGTTGAATACATTATATTTATCAAAGCGTTCATCGAAGTCACAACCGTTTTCAGAAAACACAAACTCACAAAATTTGGCAAATAACCATGAAAAAGCAACAAAACTTGAAAATGCTTATTTCGTGATTTCCAGTCGATTTTAGACACTTTTAGGTAGTTTTCGTTTTTGCAAAACCACTGTTCGTTTTGAAGTCTAGATGGTTAATATAACCTAGATGGGTGTTGAAAACATTATATTTATCAAAGCGTTCATCGAAGTCACAACCGTTTTCAGAAAACTCACAAAATTTGGCAAATAACCATGAAAAAGCAACAAAACTTGAAAATGCTTATTTCGTGATTTCCAGTTGATTTTAGACACTTTTAGGTAGTTTTCATTTTTGCAAAACCACTGTTCGTTTTGAAGTCTAGATGGTTAATATAAGCTAGATGGGTGTTGAAAACATTATATTTATCAAAGCGTTCATCGAAGTCACAACCGTTTTCAGAAAACTCACAAAATTTGGCAAATAACCATGAAAAAGCAACAAAACTTGAAAATGCTTATTTCGTGATTTCCAGTCGATTTTAGACACTTTTAGGTAGTTTTCATTTTTGCAAAACCACTGTTCGTTTTGAAGTCTAGATGGTTAATATAAGCTAGATGGGTGTTGAATACATTATATTTATCAAAGCGTTCATCGAAGTCACAACCGTTTTCAGAAAACACAAACTCACAAAATTTGGCAAATAACCATGAAAAAGCAACAAAACTTGAAAATGCTTATTTCGTGATTTCCAGTCGATTTTAGACACTTTTAGGTAGTTTTCATTTTTGCAAAACCACTGTTCGTTTTGAAGTCTAGATGGTTAATATAAGCTAGATGGGTGTTGAAAACATTATATTTATCAAAGCGTTCATCGAAGTCACAACCGTTTTCAGAAAACACAAACTCACAAAATTTGGCAAATAACCATGAAAAAGCAACAAAACTTGAAAATGCTTATTTCGTGATTTCCAGTCGATTTTAGACACTTTTAGGTAGTTTTCATTTTTGCAAAACCACTGTTCGTTTTGAAGTCTAGATGGTTAATATAAGCTAGATGGGTGTTGAAAACATTATATTTATCAAAGCGTTCATCGAAGTCACAACCGTTTTCAGAAAACACAAACTCACAAAATTTCGCAAATAACCATGAAAAAGCAACAAAACTTGAAAATGCTTATTTCGTGATTTCCAGTCGATTTTAGACACTTTTAGGTAGTTTTCATTTTTGCAAAACCACTGTTCGTTTTGAAGTCTAGATGGTTAATATAAGCTAGATGGGTGTTGAATACATTATATTTATCAAAGCGTTCATCGAAGTCACAACCGTTTTCAGAAAACACAAACTCACAAAATTTGGCAAATAACCATGAAAAAGCAACAAAACTTGAAAATGCTTATTTCGTGATTTCCAGTCGATTTTAGACACTTTTAGGTAGTTTTCATTTTTGCAAAACCACTGTTCGTTTTGAAGTCTAGATGGTTAATATAAGCTAGATGGGTGTTGAAAACATTATATTTATCAAAGCGTTCATCGAAGTCACAACCGTTTTCAGAAAACTCACAAAATTTGGCAAATAACCATGAAAAAGCAACAAAACTTGAAAATGCTTATTTCGTGATTTCCAGTCGATTTTAGACACTTTTAGGTAGTTTTCATTTTTGCAAAACCACTGTTCGTTTTGAAGTCTAGATGGTTAATATAAGCTAGATGGGTGTTGAATACATTATATTTATCAAAGCGTTCATCGAAGTCACAACCGTTTTCAGAAAACACAAACTCACAAAATTTGGCAAATAACCATGAAAAAGCAACAAAACTTGAAAATGCTTATTTCGTGATTTCCAGTCGATTTTAGACACTTTTAGGTAGTTTTCGTTTTTGCAAAACCACTGTTCGTTTTGAAGTCTAGATGGTTAATATAACCTAGATGGGTGTTGAAAACATTATATTTATCAAAGCGTTCATCGAAGTCACAACCGTTTTCAGAAAACTCACAAAATTTGGCAAATAACCATGAAAAAGCAACAAAACTTGAAAATGCTTATTTCGTGATTTCCAGTTGATTTTAGACACTTTTAGGTAGTTTTCATTTTTGCAAAACCACTGTTCGTTTTGAAGTCTAGATGGTTAATATAAGCTAGATGGGTGTTGAAAACATTATATTTATCAAAGCGTTCATCGAAGTCACAACCGTTTTCAGAAAACTCACAAAATTTGGCAAATAACCATGAAAAAGCAACAAAACTTGAAAATGCTTATTTCGTGATTTCCAGTCGATTTTAGACACTTTTAGGTAGTTTTCATTTTTGCAAAACCACTGTTCGTTTTGAAGTCTAGATGGTTAATATAAGCTAGATGGGTGTTGAATACATTATATTTATCAAAGCGTTCATCGAAGTCACAACCGTTTTCAGAAAACACAAACTCACAAAATTTGGCAAATAACCATGAAAAAGCAACAAAACTTGAAAATGCTTATTTCGTGATTTCCAGTCGATTTTAGACACTTTTAGGTAGTTTTCATTTTTGCAAAACCACTGTTCGTTTTGAAGTCTAGATGGTTAATATAAGCTAGATGGGTGTTGAAAACATTATATTTATCAAAGCGTTCATCGAAGTCACAACCGTTTTCAGAAAACACAAACTCACAAAATTTGGCAAATAACCATGAAAAAGCAACAAAACTTGAAAATGCTTATTTCGTGATTTCCAGTCGATTTTAGACACTTTTAGGTAGTTTTCATTTTTGCAAAACCACTGTTCGTTTTGAAGTCTAGATGGTTAATATAAGCTAGATGGGTGTTGAAAACATTATATTTATCAAAGCGTTCATCGAAGTCACAACCGTTTTCAGAAAACACAAACTCACAAAATTTCGCAAATAACCATGAAAAAGCAACAAAACTTGAAAATGCTTATTTCGTGATTTCCAGTCGATTTTAGACACTTTTAGGTAGTTTTCATTTTTGCAAAACCACTGTTCGTTTTGAAGTCTAGATGGTTAATATAAGCTAGATGGGTGTTGAATACATTATATTTATCAAAGCGTTCATCGAAGTCACAACCGTTTTCAGAAAACACAAACTCACAAAATTTCGCAAATAACCATGAAAAAGCAACAAAACTTGAAAATGCTTATTTCGTGATTTCCAGTCGATTTTAGACACTTTTAGGTAGTTTTCATTTTTGCAAAACCACTGTTCGTTTTGAAGTCTAGATGGTTAATATAAGCTAGATGGGTGTTGAAAACATTATATTTATCAAAGCGTTCATCGAAGTCACAACCGTTTTCAGAAAACTCACAAAATTTGGCAAATAACCATGAAAAAGCAACAAAACTTGAAAATGCTTATTTCGTGATTTCCAGTCGATTTTAGACACTTTTAGGTAGTTTTCATTTTTGCAAAACCACTGTTCGTTTTGAAGTCTAGATGGTTAATATAAGCTAGATGGGTGTTGAAAACATTATATTTATCAAAGCGTTCATCGAAGTCACAACCGTTTTCAGAAAACACAAACTCACAAAATTTCGCAAATAACCATGAAAAAGCAACAAAACTTGAAAATGCTTATTTCGTGATTTCCAGTCGATTTTAGACACTTTTAGGTAGTTTTCGTTTTTGCAAAACCACTGTTCGTTTTGAAGTCTAGATGGTTAATATAAGCTAGATGGGTGTTGAAAACATTATATTTATCAAAGCGTTCATCGAAGTCACAACCGTTTTCAGAAAACACAAACTCACAAATTTTGGCAAATAACCATGAAAAAGCAACAAAACTTGAAAATGCTTATTTCGTGATTTCCAGTCGATTTTAGACACTTTTAGGTAGTTTTCATTTTTGCAAAACCACTGTTCGTTTTGAAGTCTAGATGGTTAATATAAGCTAGATGGGTGTTGAAAACATTATATTTATCAAAGCGTTCATCGAAGTCACAACCGTTTTCAGAAAACTCACAAAATTTGGCAAATAACCATGAAAAAGCAACAAAACTTGAAAATGCTTATTTCGTGATTTCCAGTCGATTTTAGACACTTTTAGGTAGTTTTCATTTTTGCAAAACCACTGTTCGTTTTGAAGTCTAGATGGTTAATATAAGCTAGATGGGTGTTGAATACATTATATTTATCAAAGCGTTCATCGAAGTCACAACCGTTTTCAGAAAACACAAACTCACAAATTTTGGCAAATAACCATGAAAAAGCAACAAAAATTGAAAATGCTTATTTCGTGATTTCCAGTCGATTTTAGACACTTTTAGGTAGTTTTCATTTTTGCAAAACCACTGTTCGTTTTGAAGTCTAGATGGTTAATATAAGCTAGATGGGTGTTGAAAACATTATATTTATCAAAGCGTTCATCGAAGTCACAACCGTTTTCAGAAAACACAAACTCACAAAGTTTGGCAAATAACCATGAAAAAGCAACAAAACTTGAAAATGCTTATTTCGTGATTTCCAGTCGATTTTAGACACTTTTAGGTAGTTTTCATTTTTGCAAAACCACTGTTCGTTTTGAAGTCTATATGGTTAATATAAGCTAGATGGGTGTTGAAAACATTATATTTATCAAAGCGTTCATCGAAGTCACAACCGTTTTCAGAAAACACAAACTCACAAAATTTGGCAAATAACCATGAAAAAGCAACAAAACTTGAAAATGCTTATTTCGTGATTTCCAGTCGATTTTAGACACTTTTAGGTAGTTTTCATTTTTGCAAAACCACTGTTCGTTTTGAAGTCTAGATGGTTAATATAAGCTAGATGGGTGTTGAATACATTATATTTATCAAAGCGTTCATCGAAGTCACAACCGTTTTCAGAAAACACAAACTCACAAAATTTGGCAAATAACCATGAAAAAGCAACAAAACTTGAAAATGCTTATTTCGTGATTTCCAGTCGATTTTAGACACTTTTAGGTAGTTTTCATTTTTGCAAAACCACTGTTCGTTTTGAAGTCTAGATGGTTAATATAAGCTAGATGGGTGTTGAAAACATTATATTTATCAAAGCGTTCATCGAAGTCACAACCGTTTTCAGAAAACACAAACTCACAAAATTTGGCAAATAACCATGAAAAAGCAACAAAACTTGAAAATGCTTATTTCGTGATTTCCAGTCGATTTTAGACACTTTTAGGTAGTTTTCATTTTTGCAAAACCACTGTTCGTTTTGAAGTCTAGATGGTTAATATAAGCTAGATGGGTGTTGAATACATTATATTTATCAAAGCGTTCATCGAAGTCACAACCGTTTTCAGAAAACACAAACTCACAAAATTTGGCAAATAACCATGAAAAAGCAACAAAACTTGAAAATGCTTATTTCGTGATTTCCAGTCGATTTTAGACACTTTTAGGTAGTTTTCATTTTTGCAAAACCACTGTTCGTTTTGAAGTCTAGATGGTTAATATAAGCTAGATGGGTGTTGAAAACATTATATTTATCAAAGCGTTCATCGAAGTCACAACCGTTTTCAGAAAACTCACAAAATTTGGCAAATAACCATGAAAAAGCAACAAAACTTGAAAATGCTTATTTCGTGATTTCCAGTCGATTTTAGACACTTTTAGGTAGTTTTCATTTTTGCAAAACCACTGTTCGTTTTGAAGTCTAGATGGTTAATATAAGCTAGATGGGTGTTGAAAACATTATATTTATCAAAGCGTTCATCGAAGTCACAACCGTTTTCAGAAAACACAAACTCACAAAATTTCGCAAATAACCATGAAAAAGCAACAAAACTTGAAAATGCTTATTTCGTGATTTCCAGTCGATTTTAGACACTTTTAGGTAGTTTTCATTTTTGCAAAACCACTGTTCGTTTTGAAGTCTAGATGGTTAATATAAGCTAGATGGGTGTTGAAAACATTATATTTATCAAAGCGTTCATCGAAGTCACAACCGTTTTCAGAAAACACAAACTCACAAAATTTGGCAAATAACCATGAAAAAGCAACAAAACTTGAAAATGCTTATTTCGTGATTTCCAGTCGAATTAGACACTTTTAGGTAGTTTTCATTTTTGCAAAACCACTGTTCGTTTTGAAGTCTAGATGGTTAATATAAGCTAGATGGGTGTTGAATACATTATATTTATCAAAGCGTTCATCGAAGTCACAACCGTTTTCAGAAAACACAAACTCACAAAATTTGGCAAATAACCATGAAAAAGCAACAAAACTTGAAAATGCTTATTTCGTGATTTCCAGTCGATTTTAGACACTTTTAGGTAGTTTTCATTTTTGCAAAACCACTGTTCGTTTTGAAGTCTAGATGGTTAATATAAGCTAGATGGGTGTTGAAAACATTATATTTATCAAAGCGTTCATCGAAGTCACAACCGTTTTCAGAAAACTCACAAAATTTGGCAAATAACCATGAAAAAGCAACAAAACTTGAAAATGCTTATTTCGTGATTTCCAGTCGATTTTAGACACTTTTAGGTAGTTTTCATTTTTGCAAAACCACTGTTCGTTTTGAAGTCTAGATGGTTAATATAAGCTAGATGGGTGTTGAAAACATTATATTTATCAAAGCGTTCATCGAAGTCACAACCGTTTTCAGAAAACACAAACTCACAAAATTTCGCAAATAACCATGAAAAAGCAACAAAACTTGAAAATGCTTATTTCGTGATTTCCAGTCGATTTTAGACACTTTTAGGTAGTTTTCGTTTTTGCAAAACCACTGTTCGTTTTGAAGTCTAGATGGTTAATATAAGCTAGATGGGTGTTGAAAACATTATATTTATCAAAGCGTTCATCGAAGTCACAACCGTTTTCAGAAAACTCACAAAATTTGGCAAATAACCATGAAAAAGCAACAAAACTTGAAAATGCTTATTTCGTGATTTCCAGTCGATTTTAGACACTTTTAGGTAGTTTTCATTTTTGCAAAACCACTGTTCGTTTTGAAGTCTAGATGGTTAATATAAGCTAGATGGGTGTTGAATACATTATATTTATCAAAGCGTTCATCGAAGTCACAACAGTTTTCAGAAAACACAAACTCACAAATTTTGGCAAATAACCATGAAAAAGCAACAAAACTTGAAAATGCTTATTTCGTGATTTCCAGTCGATTTTAGACACTTTTAGGTAGTTTTCATTTTTGCAAAACCACTGTTCGTTTTGAAGTCTAGATGGTTAATATAAGCTAGATGGGTGTTGAAAACATTATATTTATCAAAGCGTTCATCGAAGTCACAACCGTTTTCAGAAAACACAAACTCACAAAGTTTGGCAAATAACCATGAAAAAGCAACAAAACTTGAAAATGCTTATTTCGTGATTTCCAGTCGATTTTAGACACTTTTAGGTAGTTTTCATTTTTGCAAAACCACTGTTCGTTTTGAAGTCTATATGGTTAATATAAGCTAGATGGGTGTTGAAAACATTATATTTATCAAAGCGTTCATCGAAGTCACAACCGTTTTCAGAAAACTCACAAAATTTGGCAAATAACCATGAAAAAGCAACAAAACTTGAAAATGCTTATTTCGTGATTTCCAGTCGATTTTAGACACTTTTAGGTAGTTTTCATTTTTGCAAAACCACTGTTCGTTTTGAAGTCTAGATGGTTAATATAAGCTAGATGGGTGTTGAAAACATTATATTTATCAAAGCGTTCATCGAAGTCACAACCGTTTTCAGAAAACTCACAAAATTTGGCAAATAACCATGAAAAAGCAACAAAACTTGAAAATGCTTATTTCGTGATTTCCAGTCGATTTTAGACACTTTTAGGTAGTTTTCATTTTTGCAAAACCACTGTTCGTTTTGAAGTCTAGATGGTTAATATAAGCTAGATGGGTGTTGAAAAGATTATATTTATCAAAGCGTTCATCGAAGTCACAACCGTTTTCAGAAAACACAAACTCACAAAGTTTGGCAAATAACCATGAAAAAGCAACAAAACTTGAAAATGCTTATTTCGTGATTTCCAGTCGATTTTAGACACTTTTAGGTAGTTTTCATTTTTGCAAAACCACTGTTCGTTTTGAAGTCTATATGGTTAATATAAGCTAGATGGGTGTTGAAAACATTATATTTATCAAAGCGTTCATCGAAGTCACAACCGTTTTCAGAAAACTCACAAAATTTGGCAAATAACCATGAAAAAGCAACAAAACTTGAAAATGCTTATTTCGTGATTTCCAGTCGATTTTAGACACTTTTAGGTAGTTTTCATTTTTGCAAAACCACTGTTCGTTTTGAAGTCTAGATGGTTAATATAAGCTAGATGGGTGTTGAATACATTATATTTATCAAAGCGTTCATCGAAGTCACAACCGTTTTCAGAAAACTCACAAAATTTGGCAAATAACCATGAAAAAGCAACAAAACTTGAAAATGCTTATTTAGTGATTTCCAGTCGATTTTAGACACTTTTAGGTAGTTTTCATTTTTGCAAAACCACTGTTCGTTTTGAAGTCTAGATGGTTAATATAAGCTAGATGGGTGTTGAAAACATTATATTTATCAAAGCGTTCATCGAAGTCACAACCGTTTTCAGAAAACACAAACTCACAAAATTTGGCAAATAACCATGAAAAAGCAACAAAACTTGAAAATGCTTATTTCGTGATTTCCAGTCGATTTTAGACACTTTTAGGTAGTTTTCGTTTTTGCAAAACCACTGTTCGTTTTGAAGTCTAGATGGTTAATATAACCTAGATGGGTGTTGAAAACATTATATTTATCAAAGCGTTCATCGAAGTCACAACCGTTTTCAGAAAACTCACAAAATTTGGCAAATAACCATAAAAAAGCAACAAAACTTGAAAATGCTTATTTCGTGATTTCCAGTCGATTTTAGACACTTTTAGGTAGTTTTCATTTTTGCAAAACCACTGTTCGTTTTGAAGTCTAGATGGTTAATATAAGCTAGATGGGTGTTGAATACATTATATTTATCAAAGCGTTCATCGAAGTCACAACCGTTTTCAGAAAACACAAACTCACAAAATTTGGCAAATAACCATGAAAAAGCAACAAAACTTGAAAATGCTTATTTCGTGATTTCCAGTCGATTTTAGACACTTTTAGGTAGTTTTCATTTTTGCAAAACCACTGTTCGTTTTGAAGTCTATATGGTTAATATAAGCTAGATGGGTGTTGAAAACATTATATTTATCAAAGCGTTCATCGAAGTCACAACCGTTTTCAGAAAACTCACAAAATTTGGCAAATAACCATGAAAAAGCAACAAAACTTGAAAATGCTTATTTCGTGATTTCCAGTCGATTTTAGACACTTTTAGGTAGTTTTCATTTTTGCAAAACCACTGTTCGTTTTGAAGTCTAGATGGTTAATATAAGCTAGATGGGTGTTGAATACATTATATTTATCAAAGCGTTCATCGAAGTCACAACCGTTTTCAGAAAACACAAACTCACAAAATTTCGCAAATAACCATGAAAAAGCAACAAAACTTGAAAATGCTTATTTCGTGATTTCCAGTCGATTTTAGACACTTTTAGGTAGTTTTCATTTTTGCAAAACCACTGTTCGTTTTGAAGTCTAGATGGTTAATATAAGCTAGATGGGTGTTGAAAACATTATATTTATCAAAGCGTTCATCGAAGTCACAACCGTTTTCAGAAAACTCACAAAATTTGGCAAATAACCATGAAAAAGCAACAAAACTTGAAAATGCTTATTTCGTGATTTCCAGTCGATTTTAGACACTTTTAGGTAGTTTTCATTTTTGCAAAACCACTGTTCGTTTTGAAGTCTAGATGGTTAATATAAGCTAGATGGGTGTTGAAAACATTATATTTATCAAAGCGTTCATCGAAGTCACAACCGTTTTCAGAAAACACAAACTCACAAAATTTGGCAAATAACCATGAAAAAGCAACAAAACTTGAAAATGCTTATTTCGTGATTTCCAGTCGATTTTAGACACTTTTAGGTAGTTTTCATTTTTGCAAAACCACTGTTCGTTTTGAAGTCTAGATGGTTAATATAAGCTAGATGGGTGTTGAATACATTATATTTATCAAAGCGTTCATCGAAGTCACAACCGTTTTCAGAAAACACAAACTCACAAATTTTGGCAAATAACCATGAAAAAGCAACAAAACTTGAAAATGCTTATTTCGTGATTTCCAGTCGATTTTAGACACTTTTAGGTAGTTTTCATTTTTGCAAAACCACTGTTCGTTTTGAAGTCTATATGGTTAATATAAGCTAGATGGGTGTTGAAAACATTATATTTATCAAAGCGTTCATCGAAGTCACAACCGTTTTCAGAAAACACAAACTCACAAAATTTGGCAAATAACCATGAAAAAGCAACAAAACTTGAAAATGCTTATTTCGTGATTTCCAGTCGATTTTAGACACTTTTAGGTAGTTTTCATTTTTGCAAAACCACTGTTCGTTTTGAAGTCTAGATGGTTAATATAAGCTAGATGGGTGTTGAAAACATATTTATCAAAGCGTTCATCGAAGTCACAACCGTTTTCAGAAAACTCACAAAATTTGGCAAATAACCATGAAAAAGCAACAAAACTTGAAAATGCTTATTTCGTGATTTCCAGTCGATTTTAGACACTTTTAGGTAGTTTTCATTTTTGCAAAACCACTGTTCGTTTTGAAGTCTAGATGGTTAATATAAGCTAGATGGGTGTTGAAAACATTATATTTATCAAAGCGTTCATCGAAGTCACAACCGTTTTCAGAAAACTCACAAAATTTGGCAAATAACCATGAAAAAGCAACAAAACTTGAAAATGCTTATTTCGTGATTTCCAGTCGATTTTAGACACTTTTAGGTAGTTTTCATTTTTGCAAAACCACTGTTCGTTTTGAAGTCTAGATGGTTAATATAAGCTAGATGGGTGTTGAAAACATTATATTTATCAAAGCGTTCATCGAAGTCACAACCGTTTTCAGAAAACACAAACTCACAAAATTTCGCAAATAACCATGAAAAAGCAACAAAACTTGAAAATGCTTATTTCGTGATTTCCAGTCGATTTTAGACACTTTTAGGTAGTTTTCGTTTTTGCAAAACCACTGTTCGTTTTGAAGTCTAGATGGTTAATATAAGCTAGATGGGTGTTGAAAACATTATATTTATCAAAGCGTTCATCGAAGTCACAACCGTTTTCAGAAAACTCACAAAATTTGGCAAATAACCATGAAAAAGCAACAAAACTTGAAAATGCTTATTTCGTGATTTCCAGTCGATTTTAGACACTTTTAGGTAGTTTTCATTTTTGCAAAACCACTGTTCGTTTTGAAGTCTAGATGGTTAATATAAGCTAGATGGGTGTTGAATACATTATATTTATCAAAGCGTTCATCGAAGTCACAACCGTTTTCAGAAAACACAAACTCACAAAATTTGGCAAATAACCATGAAAAAGCAACAAAACTTGAAAATGCTTATTTCGTGATTTCCAGTCGATTTTAGACACTTTTAGGTAGTTTTCATTTTTGCAAAACCACTGTTCGTTTTGAAGTCTAGATGGTTAATATAAGCTAGATGGGTGTTGAAAACATTATATTTATCAAAGCGTTCATCGAAGTCACAACCGTTTTCAGAAAACTCACAAAATTTGGCAAATAACCATGAAAAAGCAACAAAACTTGAAAATGCTTATTTCGTGATTTCCAGTCGATTTTAGACACTTTTAGGTAGTTTTCATTTTTGCAAAACCACTGTTCGTTTTGAAGTCTAGATGGTTAATATAAGCTAGATGGGTGTTGAAAACATTATATTTATCAAAGCGTTCATCGAAGTCACAACCGTTTTCAGAAAACACAAACTCACAAAATTTCGCAAATAACCATGAAAAAGCAACAAAACTTGAAAATGCTTATTTCGTGATTTCCAGTCGATTTTAGACACTTTTAGGTAGTTTTCGTTTTTGCAAAACCACTGTTCGTTTTGAAGTCTAGATGGTTAATATAAGCTAGATGGGTGTTGAAAACATTATATTTATCAAAGCGTTCATCGAAGTCACAACCGTTTTCAGAAAACTCACAAAATTTGGCAAATAACCATGAAAAAGCAACAAAACTTGAAAATGCTTATTTCGTGATTTCCAGTCGATTTTAGACACTTTTAGGTAGTTTTCATTTTTGCAAAACCACTGTTCGTTTTGAAGTCTAGATGGTTAATATAAGCTAGATGGGTGTTGAATACATTATATTTATCAAAGCGTTCATCGAAGTCACAACCGTTTTCAGAAAACACAAACTCACAAATTTTGGCAAATAACCATGAAAAAGCAACAAAACTTGAAAATGCTTATTTCGTGATTTCCAGTCGATTTTAGACACTTTTAGGTAGTTTTCATTTTTGCAAAACCACTGTTCGTTTTGAAGTCTATATGGTTAATATAAGCTAGATGGGTGTTGAAAACATTATATTTATCAAAGCGTTCATCGAAGTCACAACCGTTTTCAGAAAACACAAACTCACAAAATTTGGCAAATAACCATGAAAAAGCAACAAAACTTGAAAATGCTTATTTCGTGATTTCCAGTCGATTTTAGACACTTTTAGGTAGTTTTCATTTTTGCAAAACCACTGTTCGTTTTGAAGTCTAGATGGTTAATATAAGCTAGATGGGTGTTGAATACATTATATTTATCAAAGCGTTCATCGAAGTCACAACCGTTTTCAGAAAACACAAACTCACAAAATTTGGCAAATAACCATGAAAAAGCAACAAAACTTGAAAATGCTTATTTCGTGATTTCCAGTCGATTTTAGTCACTTTTAGGTAGTTTTCATTTTTGCAAAACCACTGTTCGTTTTGAAGTCTAGATGGTTAATATAAGCTAGATGGGTGTTGAAAACATTATATTTATCAAAGCGTTCATCGAAGTCACAACCGTTTTCAGAAAACACAAACTCACAAAATTTGGCAAATAACCATGAAAAAGCAACAAAACTTGAAAATGCTTATTTCGTGATTTCCAGTCGATTTTAGACACTTTTAGGTAGTTTTCATTTTTGCAAAACCACTGTTCGTTTTGAAGTCTAGATGGTTAATATAAGCTAGATGGGTGTTGAATACATTATATTTATCAAAGCGTTCATCGAAGTCACAACCGTTTTCAGAAAACACAAACTCACAAAATTTGGCAAATAACCATGAAAAAGCAACAAAACTTGAAAATGCTTATTTCGTGATTTCCAGTCGATTTTAGACACTTTTAGGTAGTTTTCATTTTTGCAAAACCACTGTTCGTTTTGAAGTCTAGATGGTTAATATAAGCTAGATGGGTGTTGAAAACATTATATTTATCAAAGCGTTCATCGAAGTCACAACCGTTTTCAGAAAACTCACAAAATTTGGCAAATAACCATGAAAAAGCAACAAAACTTGAAAATGCTTATTTCGTGATTTCCAGTCGATTTTAGACACTTTTAGGTAGTTTTCATTTTTGCAAAACCACTGTTCGTTTTGAAGTCTAGATGGTTAATATAAGCTAGATGGGTGTTGAAAACATTATATTTATCAAAGCGTTCATCGAAGTCACAACCGTTTTCAGAAAACACAAACTCACAAAATTTCGCAAATAACCATGAAAAAGCAACAAAACTTGAAAATGCTTATTTCGTGATTTCCAGTCGATTTTAGACACTTTTAGGTAGTTTTCGTTTTTGCAAAACCACTGTTCGTTTTGAAGTCTAGATGGTTAATATAAGCTAGATGGGTGTTGAAAACATTATATTTATCAAAGCGTTCATCGAAGTCACAACCGTTTTCAGAAAACTCACAAAATTTGGCAAATAACCATGAAAAAGCAACAAAACTTGAAAATGCTTATTTCGTGATTTCCAGTCGATTTTAGACACTTTTAGGTAGTTTTCATTTTTGCAAAACCACTGTTCGTTTTGAAGTCTAGATGGTTAATATAAGCTAGATGGGTGTTGAATACATTATATTTATCAAAGCGTTCATCGAAGTCACAACCGTTTTCAGAAAACACAAACTCACAAATTTTGGCAAATAACCATGAAAAAGCAACAAAACTTGAAAATGCTTATTTCGTGATTTCCAGTCGATTTTAGACACTTTTAGGTAGTTTTCATTTTTGCAAAACCACTGTTCGTTTTGAAGTCTAGATGGTTAATATAAGCTAGATGGGTGTTGAAAACATTATATTTATCAAAGCGTTCATCGAAGTCACAACCGTTTTCAGAAAACACAAACTCACAAAGTTTGGCAAATAACCATGAAAAAGCAACAAAACTTGAAAATGCTTATTTCGTGATTTCCAGTCGATTTTAGACACTTTTAGGTAGTTTTCATTTTTGCAAAACCACTGTTCGTTTTGAAGTCTATATGGTTAATATAAGCTAGATGGGTGTTGAAAACATTATATTTATCAAAGCGTTCATCGAAGTCACAACCGTTTTCAGAAAACACAAACTCACAAAATTTGGCAAATAACCATGAAAAAGCAACAAAACTTGAAAATGCTTATTTCGTGATTTCCAGTCGATTTTAGACACTTTTAGGTAGTTTTCATTTTTGCAAAACCACTGTTCGTTTTGAAGTCTAGATGGTTAATATAAGCTAGATGGGTGTTGAATACATTATATTTATCAAAGCGTTCATCGAAGTCACAACCGTTTTCAGAAAACACAAACTCACAAATTTTGGCAAATAACCATGAAAAAGCAACAAAACTTGAAAATGCTTATTTCGTGATTTCCAGTCGATTTTAGACACTTTTAGGTAGTTTTCATTTTTGCAAAACCACTGTTCGTTTTGAAGTCTAGATGGTTAATATAAGCTAGATGGGTGTTGAAAACATTATATTTATCAAAGCGTTCATCGAAGTCACAACCGTTTTCAGAAAACACAAACTCACAAAGTTTGGCAAATAACCATGAAAAAGCAACAAAACTTGAAAATGCTTATTTCGTGATTTCCAGTCGATTTTAGACACTTTTAGGTAGTTTTCATTTTTGCAAAACCACTGTTCGTTTTGAAGTCTATATGGTTAATATAAGCTAGATGGGTGTTGAAAACATTATATTTATCAAAGCGTTCATCGAAGTCACAACCGTTTTCAGAAAACTCACAAAATTTGGCAAATAACCATGAAAAAGCAACAAAACTTGAAAATGCTTATTTCGTGATTTCCAGTCGATTTTAGACACTTTTAGGTAGTTTTCATTTTTGCAAAACCACTGTTCGTTTTGAAGTCTAGATGGTTAATATAAGCTAGATGGGTGTTGAAAAGATTATATTTATCAAAGCGTTCATCGAAGTCACAACCGTTTTCAGAAAACACAAACTCACAAAGTTTGGCAAATAACCATGAAAAAGCAACAAAACTTGAAAATGCTTATTTCGTGATTTCCAGTCGATTTTAGACACTTTTAGGTAGTTTTCATTTTTGCAAAACCACTGTTCGTTTTGAAGTCTAGATGGTTAATATAAGCTAGATGGGTGTTGAAAACATTATATTTATCAAAGCGTTCATCGAAGTCACAACCGTTTTCAGAAAACACAAACTCACAAAGTTTGGCAAATAACCATGAAAAAGCAACAAAACTTGAAAATGCTTATTTCGTGATTTCCAGTCGATTTTAGACACTTTTAGGTAGTTTTCATTTTTGCAAAACCACTGTTCGTTTTGAAGTCTATATGGTTAATATAAGCTAGATGGGTGTTGAAAACATTATATTTATCAAAGCGTTCATCGAAGTCACAACCGTTTTCAGAAAACTCACAAAATTTGGCAAATAACCATGAAAAAGCAACAAAACTTGAAAATGCTTATTTCGTGATTTCCAGTCGATTTTAGACACTTTTAGGTAGTTTTCATTTTTGCAAAACCACTGTTCGTTAATATAAGCTAGATGGGTGTTGAAAAGATTATATTTATCAAAGCGTTCATCGAAGTCACAACCGTTTTCAGAAAACACAAACTCACAAAGTTTGGCAAATAACCATGAAAAAGCAACAAAACTTGAAAATGCTTATTTCGTGATTTCCAGTCGATTTTAGACACTTTTAGGTAGTTTTCATTTTTGCAAAACCACTGTTCGTTTTGAAGTCTATATGGTTAATATAAGCTAGATGGGTGTTGAAAACATTATATTTATCAAAGCGTTCATCGTAATCACAACCGTTTTCAGAAAACTCACAAAATTTGGCAAATAACCATGAAAAAGCAACAAAACTTGAAAATGCTTATTTCGTGATTTCCAGTCGATTTTAGACACTTTTAGGTAGTTTTCATTTTTGCAAAACCACTGTTCGTTTTGAAGTCTAGATGGTTAATATAAGCTAGATGGGTGTTGAATACATTATATTTATCAAAGCGTTCATCGAAATCACAACCGTTTTCAGAAAACTCACAAAATTTGGCAAATAACCATGAAAAAGCAACAAAACTTGAAAATGCTTATTTAGTGATTTCCAGTCGATTTTAGACACTTTTAGGTAGTTTTCATTTTTGCAAAACCACTGTTCGTTTTGAAGTCTAGATGGTTAATATAAGCTAGATGGGTGTTGAAAACATTATATTTATCAAAGCGTTCATCGAAGTCACAACCGTTTTCAGAAAACACAAACTCACAAAATTTGGCAAATAACCATGAAAAAGCAACAAAACTTGAAAATGCTTATTTCGTGATTTCCAGTCGATTTTAGACACTTTTAGGTAGTTTTCGTTTTTGCAAAACCACTGTTCGTTTTGAAGTCTAGATGGTTAATATAACCTAGATGGGTGTTGAAAACATTATATTTATCAAAGCGTTCATCGAAGTCACAACCGTTTTCAGAAAACTCACAAAATTTGGCAAATAACCATAAAAAAGCAACAAAACTTGAAAATGCTTATTTCGTGATTTCCAGTCGATTTTAGACACTTTTAGGTAGTTTTCATTTTTGCAAAACCACTGTTCGTTTTGAAGTCTAGATGGTTAATATAAGCTAGATGGGTGTTGAATACATTATATTTATCAAAGCGTTCATCGAAGTCACAACCGTTTTCAGAAAACACAAACTCACAAAATTTGGCAAATAACCATGAAAAAGCAACAAAACTTGAAAATGCTTATTTCGTGATTTCCAGTCGATTTTAGACACTTTTAGGTAGTTTTCATTTTTGCAAAACCACTGTTCGTTTTGAAGTCTATATGGTTAATATAAGCTAGATGGGTGTTGAAAACATTATATTTATCAAAGCGTTCATCGAAGTCACAACCGTTTTCAGAAAACTCACAAAATTTGGCAAATAACCATGAAAAAGCAACAAAACTTGAAAATGCTTATTTCGTGATTTCCAGTCGATTTTAGACACTTTTAGGTAGTTTTCATTTTTGCAAAACCACTGTTCGTTTTGAAGTCTAGATGGTTAATATAAGCTAGATGGGTGTTGAATACATTATATTTATCAAAGCGTTCATCGAAGTCACAACCGTTTTCAGAAAACACAAACTCACAAATTTTGGCAAATAACCATGAAAAAGCAACAAAAATTGAAAATGCTTATTTCGTGATTTCCAGTCGATTTTAGACACTTTTAGGTAGTTTTCATTTTTGCAAAACCACTGTTCGTTTTGAAGTCTATATGGTTAATATAAGCTAGATGGGTGTTGAAAACATTATATTTATCAAAGCGTTCATCGAAGTCACAACCGTTTTCAGAAAACTCACAAAATTTGGCAAATAACCATGAAAAAGCAACAAAACTTGAAAATGCTTATTTCGTGATTTCCAGTCGATTTTAGACACTTTTAGGTAGTTTTCATTTTTGCAAAACCACTGTTCGTTTTGAAGTCTAGATGGTTAATATAAGCTAGATGGGTGTTGAATACATTATATTTATCAAAGCGTTCATCGAAGTCACAACCGTTTTCAGAAAACACAAACTCACAAAATTTGGCAAATAACCATGAAAAAGCAACAAAACTTGAAAATGCTTATTTCGTGATTTCCAGTCGATTTTAGACACTTTTAGGTAGTTTTCGTTTTTGCAAAACCACTGTTCGTTTTGAAGTCTAGATGGTTAATATAACCTAGATGGGTGTTGAAAACATTATATTTATCAAAGCGTTCATCGAAGTCACAACCGTTTTCAGAAAACTCACAAAATTTGGCAAATAACCATGAAAAAGCAACAAAACTTGAAAATGCTTATTTCGTGATTTCCAGTCGATTTTAGACACTTTTAGGTAGTTTTCATTTTTGCAAAACCACTGTTCGTTTTGAAGTCTAGATGGTTAATATAAGCTAGATGGGTGTTGAATACATTATATTTATCAAAGCGTTCATCGAAGTCACAACCGTTTTCAGAAAACACAAACTCACAAAATTTGGCAAATAACCATGAAAAAGCAACAAAACTTGAAAATGCTTATTTCGTGATTTCCAGTCGATTTTAGACACTTTTAGGTAGTTTTCGTTTTTGCAAAACCACTGTTCGTTTTGAAGTCTAGATGGTTAATATAACCTAGATGGGTGTTGAAAACATTATATTTATCAAAGCGTTCATCGAAGTCACAACCGTTTTCAGAAAACTCACAAAATTTGGCAAATAACCATGAAAAAGCAACAAAACTTGAAAATGCTTATTTCGTGATTTCCAGTCGATTTTAGACACTTTTAGGTAGTTTTCATTTTTGCAAAACCACTGTTCGTTTTGAAGTCTAGATGGTTAATATAAGCTAGATGGGTGTTGAAAACATTATATTTATCAAAGCGTTCATCGAAGTCACAACCGTTTTCAGAAAACTCACAAAATTTGGCAAATAACCATGAAAAAGCAACAAAACTTGAAAATGCTTATTTCGTGATTTCCAGTCGATTTTAGACACTTTTAGGTAGTTTTCATTTTTGCAAAACCACTGTTCGTTTTGAAGTCTAGATGGTTAATATAAGCTAGATGGGTGTGGAATACATTATATTTATCAAAGCGTTCATCGAAGTCACAACCGTTTTCAGAAAACACAAACTCACAAAATTTGGCAAATAACCATGAAAAAGCAACAAAACTTGAAAATGCTTATTTCGTGATTTCCAGTCGATTTTAGACACTTTTAGGTAGTTTTCATTTTTGCAAAACCACTGTTCGTTTTGAAGTCTAGATGGTTAATATAAGCTAGATGGGTGTTGAAAACATTATATTTATCAAAGCGTTCATCGAAGTCACAACCGTTTTCAGAAAACACAAACTCACAAAATTTGGCAAATAACCATGAAAAAGCAACAAAACTTGAAAATGCTTATTTCGTGATTTCCAGTCGATTTTAGACACTTTTAGGTAGTTTTCATTTTTGCAAAACCACTGTTCGTTTTGAAGTCTAGATGGTTAATATAAGCTAGATGGGTGTTGAATACATTATATTTATCAAAGCGTTCATCGAAGTCACAACCGTTTTCAGAAAACACAAACTCACAAAATTTGGCAAATAACCATGAAAAAGCAACAAAACTTGAAAATGCTTATTTCGTGATTTCCAGTCGATTTTAGACACTTTTAGGTAGTTTTCATTTTTGCAAAACCACTGTTCGTTTTGAAGTCTAGATGGTTAATATAAGCTAGATGGGTGTTGAAAACATTATATTTATCAAAGCGTTCATCGAAGTCACAACCGTTTTCAGAAAACACAAACTCACAAAATTTGGCAAATAACCATGAAAAAGCAACAAAACTTGAAAATGCTTATTTCGTGATTTCCAGTCGATTTTAGACACTTTTAGGTAGTTTTCATTTTTGCAAAACCACTGTTCGTTTTGAAGTCTAGATGGTTAATATAAGCTAGATGGGTGTTGAAAACATTATATTTATCAAAGCGTTCATCGAAGTCACAACCGTTTTCAGAAAACACAAACTCACAAAATTTCGCAAATAACCATGAAAAAGCAACAAAACTTGAAAATGCTTATTTCGTGATTTCCAGTCGATTTTAGACACTTTTAGGTAGTTTTCATTTTTGCAAAACCACTGTTCGTTTTGAAGTCTAGATGGTTAATATAAGCTAGATGGGTGTTGAAAACATTATATTTATCAAAGCGTTCATCGAAGTCACAACCGTTTTCAGAAAACACAAACTCACAAAATTTGGCAAATAACCATGAAAAAGCAACAAAACTTGAAAATGCTTATTTCGTGATTTCCAGTCGATTTTAGACACTTTTAGGTAGTTTTCGTTTTTGCAAAACCACTGTTCGTTTTGAAGTCTAGATGGTTAATATAACCTAGATGGGTGTTGAAAACATTATATTTATCAAAGCGTTCATCGAAGTCACAACCGTTTTCAGAAAACTCACAAAATTTGGCAAATAACCATAAAAAAGCAACAAAACTTGAAAATGCTTATTTCGTGATTTCCAGTCGATTTTAGACACTTTTAGGTAGTTTTCATTTTTGCAAAACCACTGTTCGTTTTGAAGTCTAGATGGTTAATATAAGCTAGATGGGTGTTGAATACATTATATTTATCAAAGCGTTCATCGAAGTCACAACCGTTTTCAGAAAACACAAACTCACAAAATTTGGCAAATAACCATGAAAAAGCAACAAAACTTGAAAATGCTTATTTCGTGATTTCCAGTCGATTTTAGACACTTTTAGGTAGTTTTCATTTTTGCAAAACCACTGTTCGTTTTGAAGTCTATATGGTTAATATAAGCTAGATGGGTGTTGAAAACATTATATTTATCAAAGCGTTCATCGAAGTCACAACCGTTTTCAGAAAACTCACAAAATTTGGCAAATAACCATGAAAAAGCAACAAAACTTGAAAATGCTTATTTCGTGATTTCCAGTCGATTTTAGACACTTTTAGGTAGTTTTCATTTTTGCAAAACCACTGTTCGTTTT
The DNA here is from genome assembly GCF_046866305.1 of Octopus bimaculoides. NCBI lineage: Eukaryota > Metazoa > Mollusca > Cephalopoda > Octopoda > Octopodidae > Octopus > Octopus bimaculoides. The sequence continues at coordinate 324,075 of NW_028315305.1, read as the reverse complement.
GAAGTCTAGATGGTTAATATAAGCTAGATGGGTGTTGAATACATTATATTTATCAAAGCGTTCATCGAAGTCACAACCGTTTTCAGAAAACACAAACTCACAAATTTTGGCAAATAACCATGAAAAAGCAACAAAAATTGAAAATGCTTATTTCGTGATTTCCAGTCGATTTTAGACACTTTTAGGTAGTTTTCATTTTTGCAAAACCACTGTTCGTTTTGAAGTCTATATGGTTAATATAAGCTAGATGGGTGTTGAAAACATTATATTTATCAAAGCGTTCATCGAAGTCACAACCGTTTTCAGAAAACTCACAAAATTTGGCAAATAACCATGAAAAAGCAACAAAACTTGAAAATGCTTATTTCGTGATTTCCAGTCGATTTTAGACACTTTTAGGTAGTTTTCATTTTTGCAAAACCACTGTTCGTTTTGAAGTCTAGATGGTTAATATAAGCTAGATGGGTGTTGAATACATTATATTTATCAAAGCGTTCATCGAAGTCACAACCGTTTTCAGAAAACACAAACTCACAAAATTTGGCAAATAACCATGAAAAAGCAACAAAACTTGAAAATGCTTATTTCGTGATTTCCAGTCGATTTTAGACACTTTTAGGTAGTTTTCGTTTTTGCAAAACCACTGTTCGTTTTGAAGTCTAGATGGTTAATATAACCTAGATGGGTGTTGAAAACATTATATTTATCAAAGCGTTCATCGAAGTCACAACCGTTTTCAGAAAACTCACAAAATTTGGCAAATAACCATGAAAAAGCAACAAAACTTGAAAATGCTTATTTCGTGATTTCCAGTCGATTTTAGACACTTTTAGGTAGTTTTCATTTTTGCAAAACCACTGTTCGTTTTGAAGTCTAGATGGTTAATATAAGCTAGATGGGTGTTGAAAACATTATATTTATCAAAGCGTTCATCGAAGTCACAACCGTTTTCAGAAAACTCACAAAATTTGGCAAATAACCATGAAAAAGCAACAAAACTTGAAAATGCTTATTTCGTGATTTCCAGTCGATTTTAGACACTTTTAGGTAGTTTTCATTTTTGCAAAACCACTATTCGTTTTGAAGTCTAGATGGTTAATATAAGCTAGATGGGTGTTGAATACATTATATTTATCAAAGCGTTCATCGAAGTCACAACCGTTTTCAGAAAACACAAACTCACAAAATTTGGCAAATAACCATGAAAAAGCAACAAAACTTGAAAATGCTTATTTCGTGATTTCCAGTCGATTTTAGACACTTTTAGGTAGTTTTCATTTTTGCAAAACCACTGTTCGTTTTGAAGTCTATATGGTTAATATAAGCTAGATGGGTGTTGAAAACATTATATTTATCAAAGCGTTCATCGAAGTCACAACCGTTTTCAGAAAACTCACAAAATTTGGCAAATAACCATGAAAAAGCAACAAAACTTGAAAATGCTTATTTCGTGATTTCCAGTCGATTTTAGACACTTTTAGGTAGTTTTCATTTTTGCAAAACCACTGTTCGTTTTGAAGTCTAGATGGTTAATATAAGCTAGATGGGTGTTGAATACATTATATTTATCAAAGCGTTCATCGAAGTCACAACCGTTTTCAGAAAACACAAACTCACAAAATTTGGCAAATAACCATGAAAAAGCAACAAAACTTGAAAATGCTTATTTCGTGATTTCCAGTCGATTTTAGACACTTTTAGGTAGTTTTCGTTTTTGCAAAACCACTGTTCGTTTTGAAGTCTAGATGGTTAATATAACCTAGATGGGTGTTGAAAACATTATATTTATCAAAGCGTTCATCGAAGTCACAACCGTTTTCAGAAAACTCACAAAATTTGGCAAATAACCATGAAAAAGCAACAAAACTTGAAAATGCTTATTTCGTGATTTCCAGTCGATTTTAGACACTTTTAGGTAGTTTTCATTTTTGCAAAACCACTGTTCGTTTTGAAGTCTAGATGGTTAATATAAGCTAGATGGGTGTTGAAAACATTATATTTATCAAAGCGTTCATCGAAGTCACAACCGTTTTCAGAAAACACAAACTCACAAAATTTGGCAAATAACCATGAAAAAGCAACAAAACTTGAAAATGCTTATTTCGTGATTTCCAGTCGATTTTAGACACTTTTAGGTAGTTTTCATTTTTGCAAAACCACTGTTCGTTTTGAAGTCTAGATGGTTAATATAAGCTAGATGGGTGTTGAATACATTATATTTATCAAAGCGTTCATCGAAGTCACAACCGTTTTCAGAAAACACAAACTCACAAAATTTGGCAAATAACCATGAAAAAGCAACAAAACTTGAAAATGCTTATTTCGTGATTTCCAGTCGATTTTAGACACTTTTAGGTAGTTTTCATTTTTGCAAAACCACTGTTCGTTTTGAAGTCTAGATGGTTAATATAAGCTAGATGGGTGTTGAAAACATTATATTTATCAAAGCGTTCATCGAAGTCACAACCGTTTTCAGAAAACTCACAAAATTTGGCAAATAACCATGAAAAAGCAACAAAACTTGAAAATGCTTATTTCGTGATTTCCAGTCGATTTTAGACACTTTTAGGTAGTTTTCATTTTTGCAAAACCACTGTTCGTTTTGAAGTCTAGATGGTTAATATAAGCTAGATGGGTGTTGAAAACATTATATTTATCAAAGCGTTCATCGAAGTCACAACCGTTTTCAGAAAACACAAACTCACAAAATTTCGCAAATAACCATGAAAAAGCAACAAAACTTGAAAATGCTTATTTCGTGATTTCCAGTCGATTTTAGACACTTTTAGGTAGTTTTCGTTTTTGCAAAACCACTGTTCGTTTTGAAGTCTAGATGGTTAATATAACCTAGATGGGTGTTGAAAACATTATATTTATCAAAGCGTTCATCGAAGTCACAACCGTTTTCAGAAAACTCACAAAATTTGGCAAATAACCATGAAAAAGCAACAAAACTTGAAAATGCTTATTTCGTGATTTCCAGTCGATTTTAGACACTTTTAGGTAGTTTTCATTTTTGCAAAACCACTGTTCGTTTTGAAGTCTAGATGGTTAATATAAGCTAGATGGGTGTTGAGAACATTATATTTATCAAAGCGTTCATCGAAGTCACAACCGTTTTCAGAAAACTCACAAAATTTGGCAAATAACCATGAAAAAGCAACAAAACTTGAAAATGCTTATTTCGTGATTTCCAGTCGATTTTAGACACTTTTAGGTAGTTGTCATTTTTGCAAAACCACTGTTCGTTTTGAAGTCTAGATGGTTAATATAAGCTAGATGGGTGTTGAATACATTATATTTATCAAAGCGTTCATCGAAGTCACAACCGTTTTCAGAAAACACAAACTCACAAAATTTGGCAAATAACCATGAAAAAGCAACAAAACTTGAAAATGCTTATTTCGTGATTTCCAGTCGATTTTAGACACTTTTAGGTAGTTTTCATTTTTGCAAAACCACTGTTCGTTTTGAAGTCTAGATGGTTAATATAAGCTAGATGGGTGTTGAAAACATTATATTTATCAAAGCGTTCATCGAAGTCACAACCGTTTTCAGAAAACTCACAAAATTTGGCAAATAACCATGAAAAAGCAACAAAACTTGAAAATGCTTATTTCGTGATTTCCAGTCGATTTTAGACACTTTTAGGTAGTTTTCATTTTTGCAAAACCACTATTCGTTTTGAAGTCTAGATGGTTAATATAAGCTAGATGGGTGTTGAATACATTATATTTATCAAAGCGTTCATCGAAGTCACAACCGTTTTCAGAAAACACAAACTCACAAAATTTGGCAAATAACCATGAAAAAGCAACAAAACTTGAAAATGCTTATTTCGTGATTTCCAGTCGATTTTAGACACTTTTAGGTAGTTTTCATTTTTGCAAAACCACTGTTCGTTTTGAAGTCTATATGGTTAATATAAGCTAGATGGGTGTTGAAAACATTATATTTATCAAAGCGTTCATCGAAGTCACAACCGTTTTCAGAAAACTCACAAAATTTGGCAAATAACCATGAAAAAGCAACAAAACTTGAAAATGCTTATTTCGTGATTTCCAGTCGATTTTAGACACTTTTAGGTAGTTTTCATTTTTGCAAAACCACTGTTCGTTTTGAAGTCTAGATGGTTAATATAAGCTAGATGGGTGTTGAATACATTATATTTATCAAAGCGTTCATCGAAGTCACAACCGTTTTCAGAAAACACAAACTCACAAAATTTGGCAAATAACCATGAAAAAGCAACAAAACTTGAAAATGCTTATTTCGTGATTTCCAGTCGATTTTAGACACTTTTAGGTAGTTTTCGTTTTTGCAAAACCACTGTTCGTTTTGAAGTCTAGATGGTTAATATAACCTAGATGGGTGTTGAAAACATTATATTTATCAAAGCGTTCATCGAAGTCACAACCGTTTTCAGAAAACTCACAAAATTTGGCAAATAACCATGAAAAAGCAACAAAACTTGAAAATGCTTATTTCGTGATTTCCAGTCGATTTTAGACACTTTTAGGTAGTTTTCATTTTTGCAAAACCACTGTTCGTTTTGAAGTCTAGATGGTTAATATAAGCTAGATGGGTGTTGAAAACATTATATTTATCAAAGCGTTCATCGAAGTCACAACCGTTTTCAGAAAACACAAACTCACAAAATTTGGCAAATAACCATGAAAAAGCAACAAAACTTGAAAATGCTTATTTCGTGATTTCCAGTCGATTTTAGACACTTTTAGGTAGTTTTCATTTTTGCAAAACCACTGTTCGTTTTGAAGTCTAGATGGTTAATATAAGCTAGATGGGTGTTGAATACATTATATTTATCAAAGCGTTCATCGAAGTCACAACCGTTTTCAGAAAACACAAACTCACAAAATTTGGCAAATAACCATGAAAAAGCAACAAAACTTGAAAATGCTTATTTCGTGATTTCCAGTCGATTTTAGACACTTTTAGGTAGTTTTCATTTTTGCAAAACCACTGTTCGTTTTGAAGTCTAGATGGTTAATATAAGCTAGATGGGTGTTGAAAACATTATATTTATCAAAGCGTTCATCGAAGTCACAACCGTTTTCAGAAAACACAAACTCACAAAATTTCGCAAATAACCATGAAAAAGCAACAAAACTTGAAAATGCTTATTTCGTGATTTCCAGTCGATTTTAGACACTTTTAGGTAGTTTTCGTTTTTGCAAAACCACTGTTCGTTTTGAAGTCTAGATGGTTAATATAACCTAGATGGGTGTTGAAAACATTATATTTATCAAAGCGTTCATCGAAGTCACAACCGTTTTCAGAAAACTCACAAAATTTGGCAAATAACCATGAAAAAGCAACAAAACTTGAAAATGCTTATTTCGTGATTTCCAGTCGATTTTAGACACTTTTAGGTAGTTTTCATTTTTGCAAAACCACTGTTCGTTTTGAAGTCTAGATGGTTAATATAAGCTAGATGGGTGTTGAGAACATTATATTTATCAAAGCGTTCATCGAAGTCACAACCGTTTTCAGAAAACTCACAAAATTTGGCAAATAACCATGAAAAAGCAACAAAACTTGAAAATGCTTATTTCGTGATTTCCAGTCGATTTTAGACACTTTTAGGTAGTTGTCATTTTTGCAAAACCACTGTTCGTTTTGAAGTCTAGATGGTTAATATAAGCTAGATGGGTGTTGAATACATTATATTTATCAAAGCGTTCATCGAAGTCACAACCGTTTTCAGAAAACACAAACTCACAAAATTTGGCAAATAACCATGAAAAAGCAACAAAACTTGAAAATGCTTATTTCGTGATTTCCAGTCGATTTTAGACACTTTTAGGTAGTTTTCATTTTTGCAAAACCACTGTTCGTTTTGAAGTCTAGATGGTTAATATAAGCTAGATGGGTGTTGAGAACATTATATTTATCAAAGCGTTCATCGAAGTCACAACCGTTTTCAGAAAACTCACAAAATTTGGCAAATAACCATGAAAAAGCAACAAAACTTGAAAATGCTTATTTCGTGATTTCCAGTCGATTTTAGGCACTTTTAGGTAGTTTTCATTTTTGCAAAACCACTGTTCGTTTTGAAGTGTAGATGGTTAATATAAGCTAGATGGGTGTTGAAAACATTATATTTATCAAAGCGTTCATCGAAGTCACAACCGTTTTCAGAAAACTCACAAAATTTGGCAAATAACCATGAAAAAGCAACAAAACTTGAAAATGCTTATTTCGTGATTTCCAGTCGATTTTAGACACTTTTAGGTAGTTTTCATTTTTGCAAAACCACTGTTCGTTTTGAAGTCTAGATGGTTAATATAAGCTAGATGGGTGTTGAAAACATTATATTTATCAAAGCGTTCATCGAAGTCACAACCGTTTTCAGAAAACTCACAAAATTTGGCAAATAACCATAAAAAGCAACAAAACTTGAAAATGCTTATTTCGTGATTTCCAGTCGATTTTAGACACTTTTAGGTAGTTTTCATTTTTGCAAAACCACTGTTCGTTTTGAAGTCTAGATGGTTAATATAAGCTAGATGGGTGTTGAAAACATTATATTTATCAAAGCGTTCATCGAAGTCACAACCGTTTTCAGAAAACTCACAAAATTTGGCAAATAACCATGAAAAAGCAACAAAACTTGAAAATGCTTATTTCGTGATTTCCAGTCGATTTTAGACACTTTTAGGTAGTTTTCGTTTTTGCAAAACCACTGTTCGTTTTGAAGTCTAGATGGTTAATATAAGCTAGATGGGTGTTGAAAACATTATATTTATCAAAGCGTTCATCGAAGTCACAACCGTTTTCAGAAAACACAAACTCACAAAATTTGGCAAATAACCATGAAAAAGCAACAAAACTTGAAAATGCTTATTTCGTGATTTCCAGTCGATTTTAGACACTTTTAGGTAGTTTTCATTTTTGCAAAACCACTGTTCGTTTTGAAGTCTAGATGGTTAATATAAGCTAGATGGGTGTTGAATACATTATATTTATCAAAGCGTTCATCGAAGTCACAACCGTTTTCAGAAAACACAAACTCACAAAATTTGGCAAATAACCATGAAAAAGCAACAAAACTTGAAAATGCTTATTTCGTGATTTCCAGTCGATTTTAGACACTTTTAGGTAGTTTTCATTTTTGCAAAACCACTGTTCGTTTTGAAGTCTAGATGGTTAATATAAGCTAGATGGGTGTTGAAAACATTATATTTATCAAAGCGTTCATCGAAGTCACAACCGTTTTCAGAAAACACAAACTCACAAAATTTCGCAAATAACCATGAAAAAGCAACAAAACTTGAAAATGCTTATTTCGTGATTTCCAGTCGATTTTAGACACTTTTAGGTAGTTTTCGTTTTTGCAAAACCACTGTTCGTTTTGAAGTCTAGATGGTTAATATAACCTAGATGGGTGTTGAAAACATTATATTTATCAAAGCGTTCATCGAAGTCACAACCGTTTTCAGAAAACTCACAAAATTTGGCAAATAACCATGAAAAAGCAACAAAACTTGAAAATGCTTATTTCGTGATTTCCAGTCGATTTTAGACACTTTTAGGTAGTTTTCATTTTTGCAAAACCACTGTTCGTTTTGAAGTCTAGATGGTTAATATAAGCTAGATGGGTGTTGAGAACATTATATTTATCAAAGCGTTCATCGAAGTCACAACCGTTTTCAGAAAACTCACAAAATTTGGCAAATAACCATGAAAAAGCAACAAAACTTGAAAATGCTTATTTCGTGATTTCCAGTCGATTTTAGACACTTTTAGGTAGTTGTCATTTTTGCAAAACCACTGTTCGTTTTGAAGTCTAGATGGTTAATATAAGCTAGATGGGTGTTGAATACATTATATTTATCAAAGCGTTCATCGAAGTCACAACCGTTTTCAGAAAACACAAACTCACAAAATTTGGCAAATAACCATGAAAAAGCAACAAAACTTGAAAATGCTTATTTCGTGATTTCCAGTCGATTTTAGACACTTTTAGGTAGTTTTCATTTTTGCAAAACCACTGTTCGTTTTGAAGTCTAGATGGTTAATATAAGCTAGATGGGTGTTGAGAACATTATATTTATCAAAGCGTTCATCGAAGTCACAACCGTTTTCAGAAAACTCACAAAATTTGGCAAATAACCATGAAAAAGCAACAAAACTTGAAAATGCTTATTTCGTGATTTCCAGTCGATTTTAGACACTTTTAGGTAGTTTTCATTTTTGCAAAACCACTGTTCGTTTTGAAGTGTAGATGGTTAATATAAGCTAGATGGGTGTTGAAAACATTATATTTATCAAAGCGTTCATCGAAGTCACAACCGTTTTCAGAAAACTCACAAAATTTGGCAAATAACCATGAAAAAGCAACAAAACTTGAAAATGCTTATTTCGTGATTTCCAGTCGATTTTAGACACTTTTAGGTAGTTTTCATTTTTGCAAAACCACTGTTCGTTTTGAAGTCTAGATGGTTAATATAAGCTAGATGGGTGTTGAAAACATTATATTTATCAAAGCGTTCATCGAAGTCACAACCGTTTTCAGAAAACTCACAAAATTTGGCAAATAACCATGAAAAAGCAACAAAACTTGAAAATGCTTATTTCGTGATTTCCAGTCGATTTTAGACACTTTTAGGTAGTTTTCATTTTTGCAAAACCACTGTTCGTTTTGAAGTCTAGATGGTTAATATAAGCTAGATGGGTGTTGAATACATTATATTTATCAAAGCGTTCATCGAAGTCACAGCCGTTTTCAGAAAACACAAACTCACAAAATTTGGCAAATAACCATGAAAAAGCAACAAAACTTGAAAATGCTTATTTCGTGATTTCCAGTCGATTTTAGACACTTTTAGGTAGTTTTCATTTTTGCAAAACCACTGTTCGTTTTGAAGTCTAGATGGTTAATATAAGCTAGATGGGTGTTGAAAACATTATATTTATCAAAGCGTTCATCGAAGTCACAACCGTTTTCAGAAAACTCACAAAATTTGGCAAATAACCATGAAAAAGCAACAAAACTTGAAAATGCTTATTTCGTGATTTCCAGTCGATTTTAGACACTTTTAGGTAGTTTTCATTTTTGCAAAACCACTGTTCGTTTTGAAGTCTAGATGGTTAATATAAGCTAGATGGGTGTTGAATACATTATATTTATCAAAGCGTTCATCGAAGTCACAACCGTTTTCAGAAAACACAAACTCACAAATTTTGGCAAATAACCATGAAAAAGCAACAAAAATTGAAAATGCTTATTTCGTGATTTCCAGTCGATTTTAGACACTTTTAGGTAGTTTTCATTTTTGCAAAACCACTGTTCGTTTTGAAGTCTAGATGGTTAATATAAGCTAGATGGGTGTTGAAAACATTATATTTATCAAAGCGTTCATCGAAGTCACAACCGTTTTCAGAAAACACAAACTCACAAAGTTTGGCAAATAACCATGAAAAAGCAACAAAACTTGAAAATGCTTATTTCGTGATTTCCAGTCGATTTTAGACACTTTTAGGTAGTTTTCATTTTTGCAAAACCACTGTTCGTTTTGAAGTCTATATGGTTAATATAAGCTAGATGGGTGTTGAAAACATTATATTTATCAAAGCGTTCATCGAAGTCACAACCGTTTTCAGAAAACTCACAAAATTTGGCAAATAACCATGAAAAAGCAACAAAACTTGAAAATGCTTATTTCGTGATTTCCAGTCGATTTTAGACACTTTTAGGTAGTTTTCATTTTTGCAAAACCACTGTTCGTTTTGAAGTCTAGATGGTTAATATAAGCTAGATGGGTGTTGAATACATTATATTTATCAAAGCGTTCATCGAAGTCACAACCGTTTTCAGAAAACACAAACTCACAAATTTTGGCAAATAACCATTAAAAAGCAACAAAAATTGAAAATGCTTATTTCGTGATTTCCAGTCGATTTTAGACACTTTTAGGTAGTTTTCATTTTTGCAAAACCACTGTTCGTTTTGAAGTCTATATGGTTAATATAAGCTAGATGGGTGTTGAAAACATTATATTTATCAAAGCGTTCATCGAAGTCACAACCGTTTCCAGAAAACTCACAAAATTTGGCAAATAACCATGAAAAAGCAACAAAACTTGAAAATGCTTATTTCGTGATTTCCAGTCGATTTTAGACACTTTTAGGTAGTTTTCATTTTTGCAAAACCACTGTTCGTTTTGAAGTCTAGATGGTTAATATAAGCTAGATGGGTGTTGAATACATTATATTTATCAAAGCGTTCATCGAAGTCACAACCGTTTTCAGAAAACTCACAAAATTTGGCAAATAACCATGAAAAAGCAACAAAACTTGAAAATGCTTATTTCGTGATTTCCAGTCGATTTTAGTCACTTTTAGGTAGTTTTCATTTTTGCAAAACCAATGTTCGTTTTGAAGTCTAGATGGTTAATATAAGCTAGATGGGTGTTGAAAACATTATATTTATCAAAGCGTTCATCGAAGTCACAACCGTTTTCAGAAAACTCACAAAATTTGGCAAATAACCATGAAAAAGCAACAAAACTTGAAAATGCTTATTTCGTGATTTCCAGTCGATTTTAGACACTTTTAGGTAGTTTTCGTTTTTGCAAAACCACTGTTCGTTTTGAAGTCTAGATGGTTAATATAAGCTAGATGGGTGTTGAATACATTATATTTATCAAAGCGTTCATCGAAGTCACAACCGTTTTCAGAAAACTCACAAAATTTGGCAAATAACCATGAAAAAGCAACAAAACTTGAAAATGCTTATTTCGTGATTTCCAGTCGATTTTAGACACTTTTAGGTAGTTTTCATTTTTGCAAAACCACTGTTCGTTTTGAAGTCTAGATGGTTAATATAAGCTAGATGGGTGTTGAAAACATTATATTTATCAAAGCGTTCATCGAAGTCACAACCGTTTTCAGAAAACTCACAAAATTTGGCAAATAACCATGAAAAAGCAACAAAACTTGAAAATGCTTATTTCGTGATTTCCAGTCGATTTTAGACACTTTTAGGTAGTTTTCATTTTTGCAAAACCACTGTTCGTTTTGAAGTCTAGATGGTTAATATAAGCTAGATGGGTGTTGAATACATTATATTTATCAAAGCGTTCATCGAAGTCACAACCGTTTTCAGAAAACACAAACTCACAAAATTTGGCAAATAACCATGAAAAAGCAACAAAACTTGAAAATGCTTATTTCGTGATTTCCAGTCGATTTTAGACACTTTTAGGTAGTTTTCATTTTTGCAAAACCACTGTTCGTTTTGAAGTCTATATGGTTAATATAAGCTAGATGGGTGTTGAAAACATTATATTTATCAAAGCGTTCATCGAAGTCACAACCGTTTTCAGAAAACTCACAAAATTTGGCAAATAACCATGAAAAAGCAACAAAACTTGAAAATGCTTATTTCGTGATTTCCAGTCGATTTTAGACACTTTTAGGTAGTTTTCATTTTTGCAAAACCACTGTTCGTTTTGAAGTCTAGATGGTTAATATAAGCTAGATGGGTGTTGAAAAGATTATATTTATCAAAGCGTTCATCGAAGTCACAACCGTTTTCAGAAAACACAAACTCACAAAGTTTGGCAAATAACCATGAAAAAGCAACAAAACTTGAAAATGCTTATTTCGTGATTTCCAGTCGATTTTAGACACTTTTAGGTAGTTTTCATTTTTGCAAAACCACTGTTCGTTTTGAAGTCTAGATGGTTAATATAAGCTAGATGGGTGTTGAAAACATTATATTTATCAAAGCGTTCATCGAAGTCACAACCGTTTTCAGAAAACTCACAAAATTTGGCAAATAACCATGAAAAAGCAACAAAACTTGAAAATGCTTATTTAGTGATTTCCAGTCGATTTTAGACACTTTTAGGTAGTTTTCATTTTTGCAAAACCACTGTTCGTTTTGAAGTCTAGATGGTTAATATAAGCTAGATGGGTGTTGAAAACATTATATTTATCAAAGCGTTCATCGAAGTCACAACCGTTTTTAGAAAACTCACAAAATTTGGCAAATAACCATGAAAAAGCAACAAAACTTGAAAATGCTTATTTCGTGATTTCCAGTCGATTTTAGACACTTTTAGGTAGTTTTCATTTTTGCAAAACCACTGTTCGTTTTGAAGTCTAGATGGTTAATATAAGCTAGATGGGTGTTGAATACATTATATTTATCAAAGCGTTCATCGAAGTCACAACCGTTTTCAGAAAACACAAACTCACAAAATTTGGCAAAAAACCATGAAAAAGCAACAAAACTTGAAAATGCTTATTTCGTGATTTCCAGTCGATTTTAGACACTTTTAGGTAGTTTTCGTTTTTGCAAAACCACTGTTCGTTTTGAAGTCTAGATGGTTAATATAAGCTAGATGGGTGTTGAAAACATTATATTTATCAAAGCGTTCATCGAAGTCACAACCGTTTTCAGAAAACTCACAAAATTTGGCAAATAACCATGAAAAAGCAACAAAACTTGAAAATGCTTATTTCGTGATTTCCAGTCGATTTTAGACACTTTTAGGTAGTTTTCATTTTTGCAAAACCACTGTTCGTTTTGATGTCTAGATGGTTAATATAAGCTAGATGGGTGTTGAAAACATTATATTTATCAAAGCGTTCATCGAAGTCACAACCGTTTTCAGAAAACTCACAAAATTTGGCAAATAACCATGAAAAAGCAACAAAACTTGAAAATGCTTATTTCGTGATTTCCAGTCGATTTTAGACACTTTTAGGTAGTTTTCATTTTTGCAAAACCACTGTTCGTTTTGAAGTCTAGATGGTTAATATAAGCTAGATGGGTGTTGAATACATTATATTTATCAAAGCGTTCATCGAAGTCACAACCGTTTTCAGAAAACACAAACTCACAAAATTTGGCAAATAACCATGAAAAAGCAACAAAACTTGAAAATGCTTATTTCGTGATTTCCAGTCGATTTTAGTCACTTTTAGGTAGTTTTCATTTTTGCAAAACCACTGTTCGTTTTGAAGTCTAGATGGTTAATATAAGCTAGATGGGTGTTGAAAACATTATATTTATCAAAGCGTTCATCGAAGTCACAACCGTTTTCAGAAAACTCACAAAATTTGGCAAATAACCATGAAAAAGCAACAAAACTTGAAAATGCTTATTTCGTGATTTCCAGTCGATTTTAGACACTTTTAGGTAGTTTTCGTTTTTGCAAAACCACTGTTCGTTTTGAAGTCTAGATGGTTAATATAAGCTAGATGGGTGTTGAATACATTATATTTATCAAAGCGTTCATCGAAGTCACAACCGTTTTCAGAAAACTCACAAAATTTGGCAAATAACCATGAAAAAGCAACAAAACTTGAAAATGCTTATTTCGTGATTTCCAGTCGATTTTAGACACTTTTAGGTAGTTTTCATTTTTGCAAAACCACTGTTCGTTTTGAAGTCTAGATGGTTAATATAAGCTAGATGGGTGTTGAATACATTATATTTATCAAAGCGTTCATCGAAGTCACAACCGTTTTCAGAAAACACAAACTCACAAAATTTGGCAAATAACCATGAAAAAGCAACAAAACTTGAAAATGCTTATTTCGTGATTTCCAGTCGATTTTAGTCACTTTTAGGTAGTTTTCATTTTTGCAAAACCACTGTTCGTTTTGAAGTCTAGATGGTTAATATAAGCTAGATGGGTGTTGAAAACATTATATTTATCAAAGCGTTCATCGAAGTCACAACCGTTTTCAGAAAACTCACAAAATTTGGCAAATAACCATGAAAAAGCAACAAAACTTGAAAATGCTTATTTCGTGATTTCCAGTCGATTTTAGACACTTTTAGGTAGTTTTCGTTTTTGCAAAACCACTGTTCGTTTTGAAGTCTAGATGGTTAATATAAGCTAGATGGGTGTTGAATACATTATATTTATCAAAGCGTTCATCGAAGTCACAACCGTTTTCAGAAAACTCACAAAATTTGGCAAATAACCATGAAAAAGCAACAAAACTTGAAAATGCTTATTTCGTGATTTCCAGTCGATTTTAGACACTTTTAGGTAGTTTTCATTTTTGCAAAACCACTGTTCGTTTTGAAGTCTAGATGGTTAATATAAGCTAGATGGGTGTTGAATACATTATATTTATCAAAGCGTTCATCGAAGTCACAACCGTTTTCAGAAAACACAAACTCACAAAATTTGGCAAATAACCATGAAAAAGCAACAAAACTTGAAAATGCTTATTTCGTGATTTCCAGTCGATTTTAGACACTTTTAGGTAGTTTTCATTTTTGCAAAACCACTGTTCGTTTTGAAGTCTATATGGTTAATATAAGCTAGATGGGTGTTGAAAACATTATATTTATCAAAGCGTTCATCGAAGTCACAACCGTTTTCAGAAAACTCACAAAATTTGGCAAATAACCATGAAAAAGCAACAAAACTTGAAAATGCTTATTTCGTGATTTCCAGTCGATTTTAGACACTTTTAGGTAGTTTTCATTTTTGCAAAACCACTGTTCGTTTTGAAGTCTAGATGGTTAATATAAGCTAGATGGGTGTTGAAAAGATTATATTTATCAAAGCGTTCATCGAAGTCACAACCGTTTTCAGAAAACACAAACTCACAAAGTTTGGCAAATAACCATGAAAAAGCAACAAAACTTGAAAATGCTTATTTCGTGATTTCCAGTCGATTTTAGACACTTTTAGGTAGTTTTCATTTTTGCAAAACCACTGTTCGTTTTGAAGTCTAGATGGTTAATATAAGCTAGATGGGTGTTGAAAACATTATATTTATCAAAGCGTTCATCGAAGTCACAACCGTTTTCAGAAAACTCACAAAATTTGGCAAATAACCATGAAAAAGCAACAAAACTTGAAAATGCTTATTTAGTGATTTCCAGTCGATTTTAGACACTTTTAGGTAGTTTTCATTTTTGCAAAACCACTGTTCGTTTTGAAGTCTAGATGGTTAATATAAGCTAGATGGGTGTTGAAAACATTATATTTATCAAAGCGTTCATCGAAGTCACAACCGTTTTTAGAAAACTCACAAAATTTGGCAAATAACCATGAAAAAGCAACAAAACTTGAAAATGCTTATTTCGTGATTTCCAGTCGATTTTAGACACTTTTAGGTAGTTTTCATTTTTGCAAAACCACTGTTCGTTTTGAAGTCTAGATGGTTAATATAAGCTAGATGGGTGTTGAATACATTATATTTATCAAAGCGTTCATCGAAGTCACAACCGTTTTCAGAAAACACAAACTCACAAAATTTGGCAAAAAACCATGAAAAAGCAACAAAACTTGAAAATGCTTATTTCGTGATTTCCAGTCGATTTTAGACACTTTTAGGTAGTTTTCGTTTTTGCAAAACCACTGTTCGTTTTGAAGTCTAGATGGTTAATATAAGCTAGATGGGTGTTGAAAACATTATATTTATCAAAGCGTTCATCGAAGTCACAACCGTTTTCAGAAAACTCACAAAATTTGGCAAATAACCATGAAAAAGCAACAAAACTTGAAAATGCTTATTTCGTGATTTCCAGTCGATTTTAGACACTTTTAGGTAGTTTTCATTTTTGCAAAACCACTGTTCGTTTTGAAGTCTAGATGGTTAATATAAGCTAGATGGGTGTTGAAAACATTATATTTATCAAAGCGTTCATCGAAGTCACAACCGTTTTCAGAAAACTCACAAAATTTGGCAAATAACCATGAAAAAGCAACAAAACTTGAAAATGCTTATTTCGTGATTTCCAGTCGATTTTAGACACTTTTAGGTAGTTTTCATTTTTGCAAAACCACTGTTCGTTTTGAAGTCTAGATGGTTAATATAAGCTAGATGGGTGTTGAATACATTATATTTATCAAAGCGTTCATCGAAGTCACAACCGTTTTCAGAAAACACAAACTCACAAAATTTGGCAAATAACCATGAAAAAGCAACACAACTTGAAAATGCTTATTTCGTGATTTCCAGTCGATTTTAGACACTTTTAGGTAGTTTTCATTTTTGCAAAACCACTGTTCGTTTTGAAGTCTAGATGGTTAATATAAGCTAGATGGGTGTTGAAAACATTATATTTATCAAAGCGTTCATCGAAGTCACAACCGTTTTCAGAAAACTCACAAAATTTGGCAAATAACCATGAAAAAGCAACAAAACTTGAAAATGCTTATTTCGTGATTTCCAGTCGATTTTAGACACTTTTAGGTAGTTTTCATTTTTGCAAAACCACTGTTCGTTTTGAAGTCTAGATGGTTAATATAAGCTAGATGGGTGTTGAATACATTATATTTATCAAAGCGTTCATCGAAGTCACAACCGTTTTCAGAAAACACAAACTCACAAAATTTGGCAAATAACCATGAAAAAGCAACAAAACTTGAAAATGCTTATTTCGTGATTTCCAGTCGATTTTAGACACTTTTAGGTAGTTTTCATTTTTGCAAAACCACTGTTCGTTTTGAAGTCTATATGGTTAATATAAGCTAGATGGGTGTTGAAAACATTATATTTATCAAAGCGTTCATCGAAGTCACAACCGTTTTCAGAAAACACAAACTCACAAAATTTGGCAAATAACCATGAAAAAGCAACAAAACTTGAAAATGCTTATTTCGTGATTTCCAGTCGATTTTAGACACTTTTAGGTAGTTTTCATTTTTGCAAAACCACTGTTCGTTTTGAAGTCTAGATGGTTAATATAAGCTAGATGGGTGTTGAAAACATTATATTTATCAAAGCGTTCATCGAAGTCACAACCGTTTTCAGAAAACACAAACTCACAAAATTTGGCAAATAACCATGAAAAAGCAACAAAACTTGAAAATACTTATTTCGTGATTTCCAGTCGATTTTAGACACTTTTAGGTAGTTTTCATTTTTGCAAAACCACTGTTCGTTTTGAAGTCTAGATGGTTAATATAAGCTAGATGGGTGTTGAAAACATTATATTTATCAAAGCGTTCATCGAAGTCACAACCGTTTTCAGAAAACTCACAAAATTTGGCAAATAACCATGAAAAAGCAACAAAACTTGAAAATGCTTATTTAGTGATTTCCAGTCGATTTTAGACACTTTTAGGTAGTTTTCATTTTTGCAAAACCACTGTTCGTTTTGAAGTCTAGATGGTTAATATAAGCTAGATGGGTGTTGAAAACATTATATTTATCAAAGCGTTCATCGAAGTCACAACCGTTTTTAGAAAACTCACAAAATTTGGCAAATAACCATGAAAAAGCAACAAAACTTGAAAATGCTTATTTCTGATTTCCAGTCGATTTTAGACACTTTTAGGTAGTTTTCATTTTTGCAAAACCACTGTTCGTTTTGAAGTCTAGATGGTTAATATAAGCTAGATGGGTGTTGAATACATTATATTTATCAAAGCGTTCATCGAAGTCACAACCGTTTTCAGAAAACACAAACTCACAAAATTTGGCAAATAACCATAAAAAAGCAACAAAACTTGAAAATGCTTATTTCGTGATTTCCAGTCGATTTTAGACACTTTTAGGTAGTTTTCATATTTGCAAAACCACTGTTCGTTTTGAAGTCTAGATGGTTAATATAAGCTAGATGGGTGTTGAAAACATTATATTTATCAAAGCGTTCATCGAAGTCACAACCGTTTTCAGAAAACTCACAAAATTTGGCAAATAACCATGAAAAAGCAACAAAACTTGAAAATGCTCATTTCGTGATTTCCAGTCGATTTTAGACACTTTTAGGTAGTTTTCATTTTTGCAAAACCACTGTTCGTTTTGAAGTCTAGATGGTTAATATAAGCTAGATGGGTGTTGAATACATTATATTTATCAAAGCGTTCATCGAAGTCACAACCGTTTTCAGAAAACACAAACTCACAAAATTTGGCAAATAACCATGAAAAAGCAACAAAACTTGAAAATGCTTATTTCGTGATTTCCAGTCGATTTTAGACACTTTTAGGTAGTTTTCATTTTTGCAAAACCACTGTTCGTTTTGAAGTCTATATGGTTAATATAAGCTAGATGGGTGTTGAAAACATTATATTTATCAAAGCGTTCATCGAAGTCACAACCGTTTTCAGAAAACTCACAAAATTTGGCAAATAACCATGAAAAAGCAACAAAACTTGAAAATGCTTATTTCGTGATTTCCAGTCGATTTTAGACACTTTTAGGTAGTTTTCATTTTTGCAAAACCACTGTTCGTTTTGAAGTCTAGATGGTTAATATAAGCTAGATGGGTGTTGAAAAGATTATATTTATCAAAGCGTTCATCGAAGTCACAACCGTTTTCAGAAAACACAAACTCACAAAGTTTGGCAAATAACCATGAAAAAGCAACAAAACTTGAAAATGCTTATTTCGTGATTTCCAGTCGATTTTAGACACTTTTAGGTAGTTTTCATTTTTGCAAAACCACTGTTCGTTTTGAAGTCTAGATGGTTAATATAAGCTAGATGGGTGTTGAAAACATTATATTTATCAAAGCGTTCATCGAAGTCACAACCGTTTTCAGAAAACTCACAAAATTTGGCAAATAACCATGAAAAAGCAACAGAACTTGAAAATGCTTATTTCGTGATTTCCAGTCGATTTTAGACACTTTTAGGTAGTTTTCATTTTTGCAAAACCACTGTTCGTTTTGAAGTCTAGATGGTTAATATAAGCTAGATGGGTGTTGAAAAGATTATATTTATCAAAGCGTTCATCGAAGTCACAACCGTTTTCAGAAAACACAAACTCACAAAATTTGGCAAATAACCATGAAAAAGCAACAAAACTTGAAAATGCTTATTTCGTGATTTCCAGTCGATTTTAGACACTTTTAGGTAGTTTTCATTTTTGCAAAACCACTGTTCGTTTTGAAGTCTATATGGTTAATATAAGCTAGATGGGTGTTGAAAACATTATATTTATCAAAGCGTTCATCGAAGTCACAACCGTTTTCAGAAAACACAAACTCACAAAATTTGGCAAATAACCATGAAAAAGCAACAAAACTTGAAAATGCTTATTTCGTGATTTCCAGTCGATTTTAGACACTTTTAGGTAGTTTTCATTTTTGCAAAACCACTGTTCGTTTTGAAGTCTAGATGGTTAATATAAGCTAGATGGGTGTTGAAAACATTATATTTATCAAAGCGTTCATCGAAGTCACAACCGTTTTCAGAAAACTCACAAAATTTGGCAAATAACCATGAAAAAGCAACAAAACTTGAAAATGCTTATTTCGTGATTTCCAGTCGATTTTAGACACTTTTAGGTAGTTTTCATTTTTGCAAAACCACTGTTCGTTTTGAAGTCTAGATGGTTAATATAAGCTAGATGGGTGTTGAATACATTATATTTATCAAAGCGTTCATCGAAGTCACAACCGTTTTCAGAAAACACAAACTCACAAAATTTGGCAAATAACCATGAAAAAGCAACAAAACTTGAAAATGCTTATTTCGTGATTTCCAGTCGATTTTAGACACTTTTAGGTAGTTTTCATTTTTGCAAAACCACTGTTCGTTTTGAAGTCTATATGGGTAATATAAGCTAGATGGGTGTTGAAAACATTATATTTATCAAAGCGTTCATCGAAGTCACAACCGTTTTCAGAAAACTCACAAAATTTGGCAAATAACCATGAAAAAGCAACAAAACTTGAAAATGCTTATTTCGTGATTTCCAGTCGATTTTAGACACTTTTAGGTAGTTTTCATTTTTGCAAAACCACTGTTCGTTTTGAAGTCTAGATGGTTAATATAAGCTAGATGGGTGTTGAAAAGATTATATTTATCAAAGCGTTCATCGAAGTCACAACCGTTTTCAGAAAACACAAACTCACAAAGTTTGGCAAATAACCATGAAAAAGCAACAAAACTTGAAAATGCTTATTTCGTGATTTCCAGTCGATTTTAGACACTTTTAGGTAGTTTTCATTTTTGCAAAACCACTGTTCGTTTTGAAGTCTAGATGGTTAATATAAGCTAGATGGGTGTTGAAAACATTATATTTATCAAAGCGTTCATCGAAGTCACAACCGTTTTCAGAAAACTCACAAAATTTGGCAAATAACCATGAAAAAGCAACAAAACTTGAAAATGCTTATTTAGTGATTTCCAGTCGATTTTAGACACTTTTAGGTAGTTTTCATTTTTGCAAAACCACTGTTCGTTTTGAAGTCTAGATGGTTAATATAAGCTAGATGGGTGTTGAAAACATTATATTTATCAAAGCGTTCATCGAAGTCACAACCGTTTTTAGAAAACTCACAAAATTTGGCAAATAACCATGAAAAAGCAACAAAACTTGAAAATGCTTATTTCGTGATTTCCAGTCGATTTTAGACACTTTTAGGTAGTTTTCATTTTTGCAAAACCACTGTTCGTTTTGAAGTCTAGATGGTTAATATAAGCTAGATGGGTGTTGAAAACATTATATTTATCAAAGCGTTCATCGAAGTCACAACCGTTTTCAGAAAACACAAACTCACAAAATTTGGCAAATAACCGTGAAAAAGCAACAAAACTTGAAAATGCTTATTTCGTGATTTCCAGTCGATTTTAGACACTTTTAGGTAGTTTTCATTTTTGCAAAACCACTGTTCGTTTTGAAGTCTAGATGGTTAATATAAGCTAGATGGGTGTTGAATACATTATATTTATCAAAGCGTTCATCGAAGTCACAACCGTTTTCAGAAAACACAAACTCACAAAATTTGGCAAATAACCATGAAAAAGCAACACAACTTGAAAATGCTTATTTCGTGATTTCCAGTCGATTTTAGACACTTTTAGGTAGTTTTCATTTTTGCAAAACCACTGTTCGTTTTGAAGTCTAGATGGTTAATATAAGCTAGATGGGTGTTGAATACATTATATTTATCAAAGCGTTCATCGAAGTCACAACCGTTTTCAGAAAACACAAACTCACAAAATTTGGCAAATAACCATGAAAAAGCAACAAAACTTGAAAATGCTTATTTCGTGATTTCCAGTCGATTTTAGACACTTTTAGGTAGTTTTCATTTTTGCAAAACCACTGTTCGTTTTGAAGTCTAGATGGTTAATATAAGCTAGATGGGTGTTGAAAACATTATATTTATCAAAGCGTTCATCGAAGTCACAACCGTTTTCAGAAAACTCACAAAATTTGGCAAATAACCATGAAAAAGCAACAAAACTTGAAAATGCTTATTTCGTGATTTCCAGTCGATTTTAGACACTTTTAGGTAGTTTTCATTTTTGCAAAACCACTGTTCGTTTTGAAGTCTAGATGGTTAATATAAGCTAGATGGGTGTTGAATACATTATATTTATCAAAGCGTTCATCGAAGTCACAACCGTTTTCAGAAAACTCACAAAATTTGGCAAATAACCATGAAAAAGCAACAAAACTTGAAAATGCTTATTTAGTGATTTCCAGTCGATTTTAGACACTTTTAGGTAGTTTTCATTTTTGCAAAACCACTGTTCGTTTTGAAGTCTAGATGGTTAATATAAGCTAGATGGGTGTTGAAAACATTATATTTATCAAAGCGTTCATCGAAGTCACAACCGTTTTTAGAAAACTCACAAAATTTGGCAAATAACCATGAAAAAGCAACAAAACTTGAAAATGCTTATTTCGTGATTTCCAGTCGATTTTAGACACTTTTAGGTAGTTTTCATTTTTGCAAAACCACTGTTCGTTTTGAAGTCTAGATGGTTAATATAAGCTAGATGGGTGTTGAAAACATTATATTTATCAAAGCGTTCATCGAAGTCACAACCGTTTTCAGAAAACACAAACTCACAAAATTTGGCAAATAACCGTGAAAAAGCAACAAAACTTGAAAATGCTTATTTCGTGATTTCCAGTTGATTTTAGACACTTTTAGGTAGTTTTCATTTTTGCAAAACCACTGTTCGTTTTGAAGTCTAGATGGTTAATATAAGCTAGATGGGTGTTGAATACATTATATTTATCAAAGCGTTCATCGAAGTCACAACCGTTTTCAGAAAACACAAACTCACAAAATTTGGCAAATAACCATGAAAAAGCAACAAAACTTGAAAATGCTTATTTCGTGATTTCCAGTCGATTTTAGACACTTTTAGGTAGTTTTCATTTTTGCAAAACCACTGTTCGTTTTGAAGTCTATATGGTTAATATAAGCTAGATGGGTGTTGAAAACATTATATTTATCAAAGCGTTCATCGAAGTCACAACCGTTTTCAGAAAACTCACAAAATTTGGCAAATAACCATGAAAAAGCAACAAAACTTGAAAATGCTTATTTCGTGATTTCCAGTCGATTTTAGACACTTTTAGGTAGTTTTCATTTTTGCAAAACCACTGTTCGTTTTGAAGTCTAGATGGTTAATATAAGCTAGATGGGTGTTGAAAAGATTATATTTATCAAAGCGTTCATCGAAGTCACAACCGTTTTCAGAAAACACAAACTCACAAAGTTTGGCAAATAACCATGAAAAAGCAACAAAACTTGAAAATGCTTATTTCGTGATTTCCAGTCGATTTTAGACACTTTTAGGTAGTTTTCATTTTTGCAAAACCACTGTTCGTTTTGAAGTCTAGATGGTTAATATAAGCTAGATGGGTGTTGAAAAGATTATATTTATCAAAGCGTTCATCGAAGTCACAACCGTTTTCAGAAAACTCACAAAATTTGGCAAATAACCATGAAAAAGCAACAAAACTTGAAAATGCTTATTTAGTGATTTCCAGTCGATTTTAGACACTTTTAGGTAGTTTTCATTTTTGCAAAACCACTGTTCGTTTTGAAGTCTAGATGGTTAATATAAGCTAGATGGGTGTTGAAAACATTATATTTATCAAAGCGTTCATCGAAGTCACAACCGTTTTTAGAAAACTCACAAAATTTGGCAAATAACCATGAAAAAGCAACAAAACTTGAAAATGCTTATTTCGTGATTTCCAGTCGATTTTAGACACTTTTAGGTAGTTTTCATTTTTGCAAAACCACTGTTCGTTTTGAAGTCTAGATGGTTAATATAAGCTAGATGGGTGTTGAATACATTATATTTATCAAAGCGTTCATCGAAGTCACAACCGTTTTCAGAAAACACAAACTCACAAAATTTGGCAAAAAACCATGAAAAAGCAACAAAACTTGAAAATGCTTATTTCGTGATTTCCAGTCGATTTTAGACACTTTTAGGTAGTTTTCGTTTTTGCAAAACCACTGTTCGTTTTGAAGTCTAGATGGTTAATATAAGCTAGATGGGTGTTGAAAACATTATATTTATCAAAGCGTTCATCGAAGTCACAACCGTTTTCAGAAAACTCACAAAATTTGGCAAATAACCATGAAAAAGCAACAAAACTTGAAAATGCTTATTTCGTGATTTCCAGTCGATTTTAGACACTTTTAGGTAGTTTTCATTTTTGCAAAACCACTGTTCGTTTTGAAGTCTAGATGGTTAATATAAGCTAGATGGGTGTTGAAAACATTATATTTATCAAAGCGTTCATCGAAGTCACAACCGTTTTCAGAAAACTCACAAAATTTGGCAAATAACCATGAAAAAGCAACAAAACTTGAAAATGCTTATTTCGTGATTTCCAGTCGATTTTAGACACTTTTAGGTAGTTTTCATTTTTGCAAAACCACTGTTCGTTTTGAAGTCTAGATGGTTAATATAAGCTAGATGGGTGTTGAATACATTATATTTATCAAAGCGTTCATCGAAGTCACAACCGTTTTCAGAAAACACAAACTCACAAAATTTGGCAAATAACCATGAAAAAGCAACACAACTTGAAAATGCTTATTTCGTGATTTCCAGTCGATTTTAGACACTTTTAGGTAGTTTTCATTTTTGCAAAACCACTGTTCGTTTTGAAGTCTAGATGGTTAATATAAGCTAGATGGGTGTTGAATACATTATATTTATCAAAGCGTTCATCGAAGTCACAACCGTTTTCAGAAAACACAAACTCACAAAATTTGGCAAATAACCATGAAAAAGCAACAAAACTTGAAAATGCTTATTTCGTGATTTCCAGTCGATTTTAGACACTTTTAGGTAGTTTTCATTTTTGCAAAACCACTGTTCGTTTTGAAGTCTAGATGGTTAATATAAGCTAGATGGGTGTTGAAAACATTATATTTATCAAAGCGTTCATCGAAGTCACAACCGTTTTCAGAAAACTCACAAAATTTGGCAAATAACCATGAAAAAGCAACAAAACTTGAAAATGCTTATTTCGTGATTTCCAGTCGATTTTAGACACTTTTAGGTAGTTTTCATTTTTGCAAAACCACTGTTCGTTTTGAAGTCTAGATGGTTAATATAAGCTAGATGGGTGTTGAATACATTATATTTATCAAAGCGTTCATCGAAGTCACAACCGTTTTCAGAAAACTCACAAAATTTGGCAAATAACCATGAAAAAGCAACAAAACTTGAAAATGCTTATTTAGTGATTTCCAGTCGATTTTAGACACTTTTAGGTAGTTTTCATTTTTGCAAAACCACTGTTCGTTTTGAAGTCTAGATGGTTAATATAAGCTAGATGGGTGTTGAAAACATTATATTTATCAAAGCGTTCATCGAAGTCACAACCGTTTTTAGAAAACTCACAAAATTTGGCAAATAACCATGAAAAAGCAACAAAACTTGAAAATGCTTATTTCGTGATTTCCAGTCGATTTTAGACACTTTTAGGTAGTTTTCATTTTTGCAAAACCACTGTTCGTTTTGAAGTCTAGATGGTTAATATAAGCTCAGATGGGTGTTGAAAACATTATATTTATCAAAGCGTTCATCGAAGTCACAACCGTTTTCAGAAAACACAAACTCACAAAATTTGGCAAATAACCGTGAAAAAGCAACAAAACTTGAAAATGCTTATTTCGTGATTTCCAGTTGATTTTAGACACTTTTAGGTAGTTTTCATTTTTGCAAAACCACTGTTCGTTTTGAAGTCTAGATGGTTAATATAAGCTAGATGGGTGTTGAATACATTATATTTATCAAAGCGTTCATCGAAGTCACAACCGTTTTCAGAAAACACAAACTCACAAAATTTGGCAAATAACCATGAAAAAGCAACAAAACTTGAAAATGCTTATTTCGTGATTTCCAGTCGATTTTAGACACTTTTAGGTAGTTTTCATTTTTGCAAAACCACTGTTCGTTTTGAAGTCTATATGGTTAATATAAGCTAGATGGGTGTTGAAAACATTATATTTATCAAAGCGTTCATCGAAGTCACAACCGTTTTCAGAAAACTCACAAAATTTGGTAAATAACCATGAAAAAGCAACAAAACTTGAAAATGCTTATTTCGTGATTTCCAGTCGATTTTAGACACTTTTAGGTAGTTTTCATTTTTGCAAAACCACTGTTCGTTTTGAAGTCTAGATGGTTAATATAAGCTAGATGGGTGTTGAAAAGATTATATTTATCAAAGCGTTCATCGAAGTCACAACCGTTTTCAGAAAACACAAACTCACAAAGTTTGGCAAATAACCATGAAAAAGCAACAAAACTTGAAAATGCTTATTTCGTGATTTCCAGTCGATTTTAGACACTTTTAGGTAGTTTTCATTTTTGCAAAACCACTGTTCGTTTTGAAGTCTAGATGGTTAATATAAGCTAGATGGGTGTTGAAAACATTATATTTATCAAAGCGTTCATCGAAGTCACAACCGTTTTCAGAAAACTCACAAAATTTGGCAAATAACCATGAAAAAGCAACAAAACTTGAAAATGCTTATTTAGTGATTTCCAGTCGATTTTAGACACTTTTAGGTAGTTTTCATTTTTGCAAAACCACTGTTCGTTTTGAAGTCTAGATGGTTAATATAAGCTAGATGGGTGTTGAAAACATTATATTTATCAAAGCGTTCATCGAAGTCACAACCGTTTTTAGAAAACTCACAAAATTTGGCAAATAACCATGAAAAAGCAACAAAACTTGAAAATGCTTATTTCGTGATTTCCAGTCGATTTTAGACACTTTTAGGTAGTTTTCATTTTTGCAAAACCACTGTTCGTTTTGAAGTCTAGATGGTTAATATAAGCTAGATGGGTGTTGAATACATTATATTTATCAAAGCGTTCATCGAAGTCACAACCGTTTTCAGAAAACACAAACTCACAAAATTTGGCAAAAAACCATGAAAAAGCAACAAAACTTGAAAATGCTTATTTCGTGATTTCCAGTCGATTTTAGACACTTTTAGGTAGTTTTCGTTTTTGCAAAACCACTGTTCGTTTTGAAGTCTAGATGGTTAATATAAGCTAGATGGGTGTTGAAAACATTATATTTATCAAAGCGTTCATCGAAGTCACAACCGTTTTCAGAAAACTCACAAAATTTGGCAAATAACCATGAAAAAGCAACAAAACTTGAAAATGCTTATTTCGTGATTTCCAGTCGATTTTAGACACTTTTAGGTAGTTTTCATTTTTGCAAAACCACTGTTCGTTTTGAAGTCTAGATGGTTAATATAAGCTAGATGGGTGTTGAAAACATTATATTTATCAAAGCGTTCATCGAAGTCACAACCGTTTTCAGAAAACTCACAAAATTTGGCAAATAACCATGAAAAAGCAACAAAACTTGAAAATGCTTATTTCGTGATTTCCAGTCGATTTTAGACACTTTTAGGTAGTTTTCATTTTTGCAAAACCACTGTTCGTTTTGAAGTCTAGATGGTTAATATAAGCTAGATGGGTGTTGAATACATTATATTTATCAAAGCGTTCATCGAAGTCACAACCGTTTTCAGAAAACACAAACTCACAAAATTTGGCAAATAACCATGAAAAAGCAACAAAACTTGAAAATGCTTATTTCGTGATTTCCAGTCGATTTTAGACACTTTTAGGTAGTTTTCATTTTTGCAACACCACTGTTCGTTTTGAAGTCTAGATGGTTAATATAAGCTAGATGGGTGTTGAAAACATTATATTTATCAAAGCGTTCATCGAAGTCACAACCGTTTTCAGAAAACTCACAAAATTTGGCAAATAACCATGAAAAAGCAACAAAACTTGAAAATGCTTATTTCGTGATTTCCAGTCGATTTTAGACACTTTTAGGTAGTTTTCATTTTTGCAAAACCACTGTTCGTTTTGAAGTCTAGATGGTTAATATAAGCTAGATGGGTGTTGAAAACATTATATTTATCAAAGCGTTCATCGAAGTCACAACCGTTTTCAGAAAACTCACAAAATTTGGCAAATAACCATGAAAAAGCAACAAAACTTGAAAATGCTTATTTCGTGATTTCCAGTCGATTTTAGACACTTTTAGGTAGTTTTCATTTTTGCAAAACCACTGTTCGTTTTGAAGTCTAGATGGTTAATATAAGCTAGATGGGTGTTGAAAACATTATATTTATCAAAGCGTTCATCGAAGTCACAACCGTTTTCAGAAAACTCACAAAATTTGGCAAATAACCATAAAAAAGCAACAAAACTTGAAAATGCTTATTTCGTGATTTCCAGTCGATTTTAGACACTTTTAGGTAGTTTTCATTTTTGCAAAACCACTGTTCGTTTTGAAGTCTAGATGGTTAATATAAGCTAGATGGGTGTTGAATACATTATATTTATCAAAGCGTTCATCGAAGTCACAACCGTTTTCAGAAAACACAAACTCACAAAATTTGGCAAATAACCATGAAAAAGCAACAAAACTTGAAAATGCTTATTTCGTGATTTCCAGTCGATTTTAGACACTTTTAGGTAGTTTTCATTTTTGCAAAACCACTGTTCGTTTTGAAGTCTAGATGGTTAATATAAGCTAGATGGGTGTTGAAAACATTATATTTATCAAAGCGTTCATCGAAGTCACAACCGTTTTCAGAAAACTCACAAAATTTGGCAAATAACCATGAAAAAGCAACAAAACTTGAAAATGCTTATTTCGTGATTTCCAGTCGATTTTAGACACTTTTAGGTAGTTTTCATTTTTGCAAAACCACTGTTCGTTTTGAAGTCTAGATGGTTAATATAAGCTAGATGGGTGTTGAATACATTATATTTATCAAAGCGTTCATCGAAGTCACAACCGTTTTCAGAAAACACAAACTCACAAAATTTGGCAAATAACCATGAAAAAGCAACAAAACTTGAAAATGCTTATTTCGTGATTTCCAGTCGATTTTAGACACTTTTAGGTAGTTTTCATTTTTGCAAAACCACTGTTCGTTTTGAAGTCTAGATGGTTAATATAAGCTAGATGGGTGTTGAAAACATTATATTTATCAAAGCGTTCATCGAAGTCACAACCGTTTTCAGAAAACTCACAAAATTTGGCAAATAACCATGAAAAAGCAACAAAACTTGAAAATGCTTATTTCGTGATTTCCAGTCGATTTTAGACACTTTTAGGTAGTTTTCATTTTTGCAAAACCACTGTTCGTTTTGAAGTCTAGATGGTTAATATAAGCTAGATGGGTGTTGAATACATTATATTTATCAAAGCGTTCATCGAAGTCACAACCGTTTTCAGAAAACACAAACTCACAAAATTTGGCAAATAACCATGAAAAAGCAACAAAACTTGAAAATGCTTATTTCGTGATTTCCAGTCGATTTTAGACACTTTTAGGTAGTTTTCATTTTTGCAAAACCACTGTTCGTTTTGAAGTCTAGATGGTTAATATAAGCTAGATGGGTGTTGAATACATTATATTTATCAAAGCGTTCATCGAAGTCACAACCGTTTTCAGAAAACTCACAAAATTTGGCAAATAACCATGAAAAAGCAACAAAACTTGAAAATGCTTATTTCGTGATTTCCAGTCGATTTTAGACACTTTTAGGTAGTTTTCATTTTTGCAAAACCACTGTTCGTTTTGAAGTCTAGATGGTTAATATAAGCTAGATGGGTGTTGAAAACATTATATTTATCAAAGCGTTCATCGAAGTCACAACCGTTTTTAGAAAACTCACAAAATTTGGCAAATAACCATGAAAAAGCAACAAAACTTGAAAATGCTTATTTCGTGATTTCCAGTCGATTTTAGACACTTTTAGGTAGTTTTCATTTTTGCAAAACCACTGTTCGTTTTGAAGTCTAGATGGTTAATATAAGCTAGATGGGTGTTGAAAACATTATATTTATCAAAGCGTTCATCGAAGTCACAACCGTTTTCAGAAAACACAAACTCACAAAATTTGGCAAATAACCGTGAAAAAGCAACAAAACTTGAAAATGCTTATTTCGTGATTTCCAGTCGATTTTAGACACTTTTAGGTAGTTTTCATTTTTGCAAAACCACTGTTCGTTTTGAAGTCTAGATGGTTAATATAAGCTAGATGGGTGTTGAATACATTATATTTATCAAAGCGTTCATCGAAGTCACAACCGTTTTCAGAAAACACAAACTCACAAAATTTGGCAAATAACCATGAAAAAGCAACACAACTTGAAAATGCTTATTTCGTGATTTCCAGTCGATTTTAGACACTTTTAGGTAGTTTTCATTTTTGCAAAACCACTGTTCGTTTTGAAGTCTAGATGGTTAATATAAGCTAGATGGGTGTTGAATACATTATATTTATCAAAGCGTTCATCGAAGTCACAACCGTTTTCAGAAAACACAAACTCACAAAATTTGGCAAATAACCATGAAAAAGCAACAAAACTTGAAAATGCTTATTTCGTGATTTCCAGTCGATTTTAGACACTTTTAGGTAGTTTTCATTTTTGCAAAACCACTGTTCGTTTTGAAGTCTAGATGGTTAATATAAGCTAGATGGGTGTTGAAAACATTATATTTATCAAAGCGTTCATCGAAGTCACAACCGTTTTCAGAAAACTCACAAAATTTGGCAAATAACCATGAAAAAGCAACAAAACTTGAAAATGCTTATTTCGTGATTTCCAGTCGATTTTAGACACTTTTAGGTAGTTTTCATTTTTGCAAAACCACTGTTCGTTTTGAAGTCTAGATGGTTAATATAAGCTAGATGGGTGTTGAATACATTATATTTATCAAAGCGTTCATCGAAGTCACAACCGTTTTCAGAAAACACAAACTCACAAAATTTGGCAAATAACCATGAAAAAGCAACAAAACTTGAAAATGCTTATTTCGTGATTTCCAGTCGATTTTAGACACTTTTAGGTAGTTTTCATTTTTGCAAAACCACTGTTCGTTTTGAAGTCTAGATGGTTAATATAAGCTAGATGGGTGTTGAATACATTATATTTATCAAAGCGTTCATCGAAGTCACAACCGTTTTCAGAAAACTCACAAAATTTGGCAAATAACCATGAAAAAGCAACAAAACTTGAAAATGCTTATTTCGTGATTTCCAGTCGATTTTAGACACTTTTAGGTAGTTTTCATTTTTGCAAAACCACTGTTCGTTTTGAAGTCTAGATGGTTAATATAAGCTAGATGGGTGTTGAAAACATTATATTTATCAAAGCGTTCATCGAAGTCACAACCGTTTTCAGAAAACTCACAAAATTTGGCAAATAACCATGAAAAAGCAACAAAACTTGAAAATGCTTATTTCGTGATTTCCAGTCGATTTTAGACACTTTTAGGTAGTTTTCATTTTTGCAAAACCACTGTTCGTTTTGAAGTCTAGATGGTTAATATAAGCTAGATGGGTGTTGAAAACATTATATTTATCAAAGCGTTCATCGAAGTCACAACCGTTTTCAGAAAACTCACAAAATTTGGCAAATAACCATGAAAAAGCAACAAAACTTGAAAATGCTTATTTCGTGATTTCCAGTCGATTTTAGACACTTTTAGGTAGTTTTCATTTTTGCAAAACCACTGTTCGTTTTGAAGTCTAGATGGTTAATATAAGCTAGATGGGTGTTGAATACATTATATTTATCAAAGCGTTCATCGAAGTCACAACCGTTTTCAGAAAACACAAACTCACAAAATTTGGCAAATAACCATGAAAAAGCAACAAAACTTGAAAATGCTTATTTCGTGATTTCCAGTCGATTTTAGACACTTTTAGGTAGTTTTCATTTTTGCAAAACCACTGTTCGTTTTGAAGTCTAGATGGTTAATATAAGCTAGATGGGTGTTGAAAACATTATATTTATCAAAGCGTTCATCGAAGTCACAACCGTTTTCAGAAAACTCACAAAATTTGGCAAATAACCATGAAAAAGCAACAAAACTTGAAAATGCTTATTTCGTGATTTCCAGTCGATTTTAGACACTTTTAGGTAGTTTTCATTTTTGCAAAACCACTGTTCGTTTTGAAGTCTAGATGGTTAATATAAGCTAGATGGGTGTTGAATACATTATATTTATCAAAGCGTTCATCGAAGTCACAACCGTTTTCAGAAAACACAAACTCACAAAATTTGGCAAATAACCATGAAAAAGCAACAAAACTTGAAAATGCTTATTTCGTGATTTCCAGTCGATTTTAGACACTTTTAGGTAGTTTTCATTTTTGCAAAACCACTGTTCGTTTTGAAGTCTAGATGGTTAATATAAGCTAGATGGGTGTTGAATACATTATATTTATCAAAGCGTTCATCGAAGTCACAACCGTTTTCAGAAAACTCACAAAATTTGGCAAATAACCATGAAAAAGCAACAAAACTTGAAAATGCTTATTTCGTGATTTCCAGTCGATTTTAGACACTTTTAGGTAGTTTTCATTTTTGCAAAACCACTGTTCGTTTTGAAGTCTAGATGGTTAATATAAGCTAGATGGGTGTTGAAAACATTATATTTATCAAAGCGTTCATCGAAGTCACAACCGTTTTCAGAAAACTCACAAAATTTGGCAAATAACCATGAAAAAGCAACAAAACTTGAAAATGCTTATTTCGTGATTTCCAGTCGATTTTAGACACTTTTAGGTAGTTTTCATTTTTGCAAAACCACTGTTCGTTTTGAAGTCTAGATGGTTAATATAAGCTAGATGGGTGTTGAAAACATTATATTTATCAAAGCGTTCATCGAAGTCACAACCGTTTTCAGAAAACTCACAAAATTTGGCAAATAACCATGAAAAAGCAACAAAACTTGAAAATGCTTATTTCGTGATTTCCAGTCGATTTTAGACACTTTTAGGTAGTTTTCATTTTTGCAAAACCACTGTTCGTTTTGAAGTCTAGATGGTTAATATAAGCTAGATGGGTGTTGAATACATTATATTTATCAAAGCGTTCATCGAAGTCACAACCGTTTTCAGAAAACACAAACTCACAAAATTTGGCAAATAACCATAAAAAAGCAACAAAACTTGAAAATGCTTATTTCTTGATTTCCAGTCGATTTTAGACACTTTTAGGTAGTTTTCATTTTTGCAAAACCACTGTTCGTTTTGAAGTCTAGATGGTTAATATAAGCTAGATGGGTGTTGAATACATTATATTTATCAAAGCGTTCATCGAAGTCACAACCGTTTTCAGAAAACACAAACTCACAAAATTTGGCAAATAACCATGAAAAAGCAACAAAACTTGAAAATGCTTATTTCGTGATTTCCAGTCGATTTTAGACACTTTTAGGTAGTTTTCATTTTTGCAAAACCACTGTTCGTTTTGAAGTCTAGATGGTTAATATAAGCTAGATGGGTGTTGAAAACATTATATTTATCAAAGCGTTCATCGAAGTCACAACCGTTTTCAGAAAACTCACAAAATTTGGCAAATAACCATGAAAAAGCAACAAAACTTGAAAATGCTTATTTCGTGATTTCCAGTCGATTTTAGACACTTTTAGGTAGTTTTCATTTTTGCAAAACCACTGTTCGTTTTGAATTCTAGATGGTTAATATAAGCTAGATGGGTGTTGAAAACATTATATTTATCAAAGCTTTCATCGAAGTCACAACCGTTTTCAGAAAACACAAACTCACAAAATTTGGCAACTAACCATGAAAAAGCAACAAAACTTGAAAATGCTTATTTCGTGATTTCCAGTCGATTTTAGACACTTTTAGGTAGTTTTCGTTTTTGCAAAACCACTGTTCGTTTTGAAGTCTAGATGGTTAATATAAGCTAGATGGGTGTTGAAAACATTATATTTATCAAAGCGTTCATCGAAGTCACAACCGTTTTCAGAAAACTCACAAAATTTGGCAAATAACCATGAAAAAGCAACAAAACTTGAAAATGCTTATTTCGTGATTTCCAGTCGATTTTAGACACTTTTAGGTAGTTTTCATTTTTGCAAAACCACTGTTCGTTTTGAAGTCTAGATGGTTAATATAAGCTAGATGGGTGTTGAATACATTATATTTATCAAAGCGTTCATCGAAGTCACAACCGTTTTCAGAAAACACAAACTCACAAAATTTGGCAAATAACCATGAAAAAGCAACAAAACTTGAAAATGCTTATTTCGTGATTTCCAGTCGATTTTAGACACTTTTAGGTAGTTTTCGTTTTTGCAAAACCACTGTTCGTTTTGAAGTCTAGATGGTTAATATAAGCTAGATGGGTGTTGAAAACATTATATTTATCAAAGCGTTCATCGAAGTCACAACCGTTTTCAGAAAACTCACAAAATTTGGCAAATAACCATGAAAAAGCAACAAAACTTGAAAATGCTTATTTCGTGATTTCCAGTCGATTTTAGACACTTTTAGGTAGTTTTCATTTTTGCAAAACCACTGTTCGTTTTGAAGTCTAGATGGTTAATATAAGCTAGATGGGTGTTGAAAACATTATATTTATCAAAGCGTTCATCGAAGTCACAACCGTTTTCAGAAAACTCACAAAATTTGGCAAATAACCATAAAAAAGCAACAAAACTTGAAAATGCTTATTTCTTGATTTCCAGTCGATTTTAGACACTTTTAGGTAGTTTTCATTTTTGCAAAACCACTGTTCGTTTTGAAGTCTAGATGGTTAATATAAGCTAGATGGGTGTTGAAAACATTATATTTATCAAAGCGTTCATCGAAGTCACAACCGTTTTCAGAAAACTCACAAAATTTGGCAAATAACCATGAAAAAGCAACAAAACTTGAAAATGCTTATTTCGTGATTTCCAGTCGATTTTAGACACTTTTAGGTAGTTTTCATTTTTGCAAAACCACTGTTCGTTTTGAAGTCTAGATGGTTAATATAAGCTAGATGGGTGTTGAATACATTATATTTATCAAAGCGTTCATCGAAGTCACAACCGTTTTCAGAAAACACAAACTCACAAAATTTGGCAAATAACCATGAAAAAGCAACAAAACTTGAAAATGCTTATTTCGTGATTTCCAGTCGATTTTAGACACTTTTAGGTAGTTTTCGTTTTTGCAAAACCACTGTTCGTTTTGAAGTCTAGATGGTTAATATAAGCTAGATGGGTGTTGAAAACATTATATTTATCAAAGCGTTCATCGAAGTCACAACCGTTTTCAGAAAACTCACAAAATTTGGCAAATAACCATGAAAAAGCAACAAAACTTGAAAATGCTTATTTCGTGATTTCCAGTCGATTTTAGACACTTTTAGGTAGTTTTCATTTTTGCAAAACCACAGTTCGTTTTGAAGTCTAGATGGTTAATATAAGCTAGATGGGTGTTGAAAACATTATATTTATCAAAGCGTTCATCGAAGTCACAACCGTTTTCAGAAAACTCACAAAATTTGGCAAATAACCATGAAAAAGCAACAAAACTTGAAAATGCTTATTTCGTGATTTCCAGTCGATTTTAGACACTTTTAGGTAGTTTTCATTTTTGCAAAACCACTGTTCGTTTTGAAGTCTAGATGGTTAATATAAGCTAGATGGGTGTTGAAAACATTATATTTATCAAAGCGTTCATCGAAGTCACAACCGTTTTCAGAAAACTCACAAAATTTGGCAAATAACCATGAAAAAGCAACAAAACTTGAAAATGCTTATTTCGTGATTTCCAGTCGATTTTAGACACTTTTAGGTAGTTTTCGTTTTTGCAAAACCACTGTTCGTTTTGAAGTCTAGATGGTTAATATAAGCTAGATGGGTGTTGAAAACATTATATTTATCAAAGCGTTCATCGAAGTCACAACCGTTTTCAGAAAACTCACAAAATTTGGCAAATAACCATGAAAAAGCTACAAAACTTGAAAATGCTTATTTCGTGATTTCCAGTCGATTTTAGACACTTTTAGGTAGTTTTCGTTTTTGCAAAACCACTGTTCGTTTTGAAGTCTAGATGGTTAATATAAGCTAGATGGGTGTTGAAAACATTATATTTATCAAAGCGTTCATCGAAGTCACAACCGTTTTCAGAAAACTCACAAAATTTGGCAAATAACCATGAAAAAGCAACAAAACTTGAAAATGCTCATTTCGTGATTTCCAGTCGATTTTAGACACTTTTAGGTAGTTTTCATTTTTGCAAAACCACTGTTCGTTTTGAAGTCTAGATGGTTAATATAAGCTAGATGGGTGTTGAAAACATTATATTTATCAAAGCGTTCATCGAAGTCACAACCGTTTTCAGAAAACTCACAAAATTTGGCAAATAACCATGAAAAAGCAACAAAACTTGAAAATGCTTATTTCGTGATTTCCAGTCGATTTTTGTCACTTTTAGGTAGTTTTCGTTTTTGCAAAACCACTGTTCGTTTTGAAGTCTAGATGGTTAATATAAGCTAGATGGGTGTTGAAAACATTATATTTATCAAAGCGTTCATCGAAGTCACAACCGTTTTCAGAAAACTCACAAAATTTGGCAAATAACCATGAAAAAGCAACAAAACTTGAAAATGCTTATTTCGTGATTTCCAGTCGATTTTAGACACTTTTAGGTAGTTTTCATTTTTGCAAAACCACTGTTCGTTTTGAAGTCTAGATGGTTAATATAAGCTAGATGGGTGTTGAATACATTATATTTATCAAAGCGTTCATCGAAGTCACAACCGTTTTCAGAAAACACAAACTCACAAAATTTGGCAAATAACCATGAAAAAGCAACAAAACTTGAAAATGCTTATTTCGTGATTTCCAGTCGATTTTAGACACTTTTAGGTAGTTTTCATTTTGGCAAAACCACTGTTCGTTTTGAAGTCTAGATGGTTAATATAAGCTAGATGGGTGTTGAAAACATTATATTTATCAAAGCGTTCATCGAAGTCACAACCGTTTTCAGAAAACTCACAAAATTTGGCAAATAACCATAAAAAGGCAACAAAACTTGAAAATGCTTATTTCGTGATTTCCAGTCGATTTTAGACACTTTTAGGTAGTTTTCATTTTTGCAAAACCACTGTTCGTTTTGAAGTCTAGATGGTTAATATAAGCTAGATGGGTGTTGAAAACATTATATTTATCAAAGCGTTCATCGAAGTCACAACCGTTTTCAGAAAACTCACAAAATTTGGCAAATAACCATGAAAAAGCAACAAAACTTGAAAATGCTTATTTCGTGATTTCCAGTCGATTTTAGACACTTTTAGGTAGTTTTCATTTTTGCAAAACCACTGTTCGTTTTGAAGTCTAGATGGTTAATATAAGCTAGATGGGTGTTGAATACATTATATTTATCAAAGCGTTCATCGAAGTCACAACCGTTTTCAGAAAACACAAACTCACAAAATTTGGCAAATAACCATGAAAAAGCAACAAAACTTGAAAATGCTTATTTCGTGATTTCCAGTCGATTTTAGACACTTTTAGGTAGTTTTCATTTTTGCAAAACCACTGTTCGTTTTGAAGTCTAGATGGTTAATATAAGCTAGATGGGTGTTGAAAACATTATATTTATCAAAGCGTTCATCGAAGTCAGAACCGTTTTCAGAAAACTCACAAAATTTGGCAAATAACCATAAAAAAGCAACAAAACTTGAAAATGCTTATTTCGTGATTTCCAGTCGATTTTAGACACTTTTAGGTAGTTTTCATTTTTGCAAAACCACTGTTCGTTTTGAAGTCTAGATGGTTAATATAAGCTAGATGGGTGTTGAAAACATTATATTTATCAAAGCGTTCATCGAAGTCACAACCGTTTTCAGAAAACTCACAAAATTTGGCAAATAACCATGAAAAAGCAACAAAACTTGAAAATGCTTATTTCGTGATTTCCAGTCGATTTTAGACACTTTTAGGTAGTTTTCATTTTTGCAAAGCCACTGTTCGTTTTGAAGTCTAGATGGTTAATATAAGCTAGATGGGTGTTGAATACATTATATTTATCAAAGCGTTCATCGAAGTCACAACCGTTTTCAGAAAACACAAACTCACAAAATTTGGCAAATAACCATGAAAAAGCAACAAAACTTGAAAATGCTTATTTCGTGATTTCCAGTCGATTTTAGACACTTTTAGGTAGTTTTCATTTTTGCAAAACCACTGTTCGTTTTGAAGTCTAGATGGTTAATATAAGCTAGATGGGTGTTGAAAACATTATATTTATCAAAGCGTTCATCGAAGTCACAACCGTTTTCAGAAAACTCACAAAATTTGGCAAATAACCATAAAAAAGCAACAAAACTTGAAAATGCTTATTTCGTGATTTCCAGTCGATTTTAGACACTTTTAGGTAGTTTTCATTTTTGCAAAACCACTGTTCGTTTTGAAGTCTAGATGGTTAATATAAGCTAGATGGGTGTTGAAAACATTATATTTATCAAAGCGTTCATCGAAGTCACAACCGTTTTCAGAAAACTCACAAAATTTGGCAAATAACCATGAAAAAGCAACAAAACTTGAAAATGCTTATTTCGTGATTTCCAGTCGATTTTAGACACTTTTAGGTAGTTTTCATTTTTGCAAAACCACTGTTCGTTTTGAAGTCTAGATGGTTAATATAAGCTAGATGGGTGTTGAATACATTATATTTATCAAAGCGTTCATCGAAGTCACAACCGTTTTCAGAAAACACAAACTCACAAAATTTGGCAAATAACCATGAAAAAGCAACAAAACTTGAAAATGCTTATTTCGTGATTTCCAGTCGATTTTAGACACTTTTAGGTAGTTTTCATTTTTGCAAAACCACTGTTCGTTTTGAAGTCTAGATGGTTAATATAAGCTAGATGGGTGTTGAAAACATTATATTTATCAAAGCGTTCATCGAAGTCACAACCGTTTTCAGAAAACTCACAAAATTTGGCAAATAACCATAAAAAAGCAACAAAACTTGAAAATGCTTATTTCGTGATTTCCAGTCGATTTTAGACACTTTTAGGTAGTTTTCGTTTTTGCAAAACCACTGTTCGTTTTGAAGTCTAGATGGTTAATATAAGCTAGATGGGTGTTGAAAACATTATATTTATCAAAGCGTTCATCGAAGTCACAACCGTTTTCAGAAAACTCACAAAATTTGGCAAATAACCATGAAAAAGCAACAAAACTTGAAAATGCTTATTTCGTGATTTCCAGTCGATTTTAGACACTTTTAGGTAGTTTTCATTTTTGCAAAACCACTGTTCGTTTTGAAGTCTAGATGGTTAATATAAGCTAGATGGGTGTTGAAAACATTATATTTATCAAAGCGTTCATCGAAGTCACAACCGTTTTCAGAAAACTCACAAAATTTGGCAAATAACCATGAAAAAGCAACAAAACTTGAAAATGCTTATTTCGTGATTTCCAGTCGATTTTAGACACTTTTAGGTAGTTTTCATTTTTGCAAAACCACTGTTCGTTTTGAAGTCTAGATGGTTAATATAAGCTAGATGGGTGTTGAATACATTATATTTATCAAAGCGTTCATCGAAGTCACAACCGTTTTCAGAAAACTCACAAAATTTGGCAAATAACCATAAAAAAGCAACAAAACTTGAAAATGCTTATTTCGTGATTTCCAGTCGATTTTAGACACTTTTAGGTAGTTTTCATTTTTGCAAAACCACTGTTCGTTTTGAAGTCTAGATGGTTAATATAAGCTAGATGGGTGTTGAAAACATTATATTTATCAAAGCGTTCATCGAAGTCACAACCGTTTTCAGAAAACTCACAAAATTTGGCAAATAACCATGAAAAAGCAACAAAACTTGAAAATGCTTATTTCGTGATTTCCAGTCGATTTTAGACACTTTTAGGTAGTTTTCATTTTTGCAAAACCACTGTTCGTTTTGAAGTCTAGATGGTTAATATAAGCTAGATGGGTGTTGAATACATTATATTTATCAAAGCGTTCATCGAAGTCACAACCGTTTTCAGAAAACACAAACTCACAAAATTTGGCAAATAACCATGAAAAAGCAACAAAACTTGAAAATGCTTATTTCGTGATTTCCAGTCGATTTTAGACACTTTTAGGTAGTTTTCATTTTTGCAAAACCACTGTTCGTTTTGAAGTCTAGATGGTTAATATAAGCTAGATGGGTGTTGAAAACATTATATTTATCAAAGCGTTCATCGAAGTCACAACCGTTTTCAGAAAACTCACAAAATTTGGCAAATAACCATAAAAAAGCAACAAAACTTGAAAATGCTTATTTCGTGATTTCCAGTCGATTTTAGACACTTTTAGGTAGTTTTCATTTTTGCAAAACCACTGTTCGTTTTGAAGTCTAGATGGTTAATATAAGCTAGATGGGTGTTGAAAACATTATATTTATCAAAGCGTTCATCGAAGTCACAACCGTTTTCAGAAAACTCACAAAATTTGGCAAATAACCATGAAAAAGCAACAAAACTTGAAAATGCTTATTTCGTGATTTCCAGTCGATTTTAGACACTTTTAGGTAGTTTTCATTTTTGCAAAACCACTGTTCGTTTTGAAGTCTAGATGGTTAATATAAGCTAGATGGGTGTTGAATACATTATATTTATCAAAGCGTTCATCGAAGTCACAACCGTTTTCAGAAAACACAAACTCACAAAATTTGGCAAATAACCATGAAAAAGCAACAAAACTTGAAAATGCTTATTTCGTGATTTCCAGTCGATTTTAGACACTTTTAGGTAGTTTTCATTTTTGCAAAACCACTGTTCGTTTTGAAGTCTAGATGGTTAATATAAGCTAGATGGGTGTTGAAAACATTATATTTATCAAAGCGTTCATCGAAGTCACAACCGTTTTCAGAAAACTCACAAAATTTGGCAAATAACCATGAAAAAGCAACAAAACTTGAAAATGCTTATTTCGTGATTTCCAGTCGATTTTAGACACTTTTAGGTAGTTTTCATTTTTGCAAAACCACTGTTCGTTTTGAAGTCTAGATGGTTAATATAAGCTAGATGGGTGTTGAAAACATTATATTTATCAAAGCGTTCATCGAAGTCACAACCGTTTTCAGAAAACTCACAAACTTTGGCAAATAACCATAAAAAAGCAACAAAACTTGAAAATGCTTATTTCTTGATTTCCAGTCGATTTTAGACACTTTTAGGTAGTTTTCATTTTTGCAAAACCACTGTTCGTTTTGAAGTCTAGATGGTTAATATAAGCTAGATGGGTGTTGAAAACATTATATTTATCAAAGCGTTCATCGAAGTCACAACCGTTTTCAGAAAACTCACCAAATTTGGCAAATAACCATGAAAAAGCAACAAAACTTGAAAATGCTTATTTCGTGATTTCCAGTCGATTTTAGACACTTTTAGGTAGTTTTCATTTTTGCAAAACCACTGTTCGTTTTGAAGTCTAGATGGTTAATATAAGCTAGATGGGTGTTGAAAACATTATATTTATCAAAGCGTTCATCGAAGTCACAACCGTTTTCAGAAAACTCACAAAATTTGGCAAATAACCATGAAAAAGCAACAAAACTTGAAAATGCTTATTTCGTGATTTCCAGTCGATTTTAGACACTTTTAGGTAGTTTTCATTTTTGCAAAACCACTGTTCGTTTTGAAGCTAGATGGGTGTTGAAAACATTATATTTATCAAAGCGTTCATCGAAGTCACAACCGTTTTCAGAAAACTCACAAAATTTGGCAAATAACCATGAAAAAGCAACAAAACTTGAAAATGCTTATTTCGTGATTTCCAGTCGATTTTAGACACTTTTAGGTAGTTTTCATTTTTGCAAAACCACTGTTCGTTTTGAAGTCTAGATGGTTAATATAAGCTAGATGGGTGTTGAATACATTATATTTATCAAAGCGTTCATCGAAGTCACAACCGTTTTCAGAAAACACAAACTCACAAAATTTGGCAAATAGCCATGAAAAAGCAACAAAACTTGAAAATGCTTATTTCGTGATTTCCAGTCGATTTTAGACACTTTTAGGTAGTTTTCATTTTTGCAAAACCACTGTTCGTTTTGAAGTCTAGATGGTTAATATAAGCTAGATGGGTGTTGAAAACATTATATTTATCAAAGCGTTCATCGAAGTCACAACCGTTTTCAGAAAACTCACAAAATTTGGCAAATAACCATGAAAAAGCAACAAAACTTGAAAATGCTTATTTCGTGATTTCCAGTCGATTTTAGACACTTTTAGGTAGTTTTCATTTTTGCAAAACCACTGTTCGTTTTGAAGTCTAGATGGTTAATATAAGCTAGATGGGTGTTGAATACATTATATTTATCAAAGCGTTCATCGAAGTCACAACCGTTTTCAGAAAACACAAACTCACAAAATTTGGCAAATAACCATGAAAAAGCAACAAAACTTGAAAATGCTTATTTCGTGATTTCCAGTCGATTTTAGACACTTTTAGGTAGTTTTCATTTTTGCAAAACCACAGTTCGTTTTGAAGTCTAGATGGTTAATATAAGCTAGATGGGTGTTGAAAACATTATATTTATCAAAGCGTTCATCGAAGTCACAACCGTTTTCAGAAAACTCACAAAATTTGGCAAATAACCATGAAAAAGCAACAAAACTTGAAAATGCTTATTTCGTGATTTCCAGTCGATTTTAGACACTTTTAGGTAGTTTTCGTTTTTGCAAAACCACTGTTCGTTTTGAAGTCTAGATGGTTAATATAAACTAGATGGGTGTTGAAAACATTATATTTATCAAAGCGTTCATCGAAGTCACAACCGTTTTCAGAAAACTCACAAAATTTGGCAAATAACCATGAAAAAGCAACAAAACTTGAAAATGCTTATTTCGTGATTTCCAGTCGATTTTAGACACTTTTAGGTAGTTTTCATTTTTGCAAAACCACTGTTCGTTTTGAAGTCTAGATGGTTAATATAAGCTAGATGGGTGTTGAATACATTATATTTATCAAAGCGTTCATCGAAGTCACAACCGTTTTCAGAAAACTCACAAAATTTGGCAAATAACCATGAAAAAGCAACAAAACTTGAAAATGCTTATTTCGTGATTTCCAGTCGATTTTAGACACTTTTAGGTAGTTTTCGTTTTTGCAAAACCACTGTTCGTTTTGAAGTCTAGATGGTTAATATAAGCTAGATGGGTGTTGAAAACATTATATTTATCAAAGCGTTCATCGAAGTCACAACCGTTTTCAGAAAACTCACAAAATTTGGCAAATAACCATGAAAAAGCAACAAAACTTGAAAATGCTTATTTCGTGATTTCCAGTCGATTTTTGTCACTTTTAGGTAGTTTTCGTTTTTGCAAAACCACTGTTCGTTTTGAAGTCTAGATGGTTAATATAAGCTAGATGGGTGTTGAAAACATTATATTTATCAAAGCGTTCATCGAAGTCACAACCGTTTTCAGAAAACTCACAAAATTTGGCAAATAACCATGAAAAAGCAACAAAACTTGAAAATGCTTATTTCGTGATTTCCAGTCGATTTTAGACACTTTTAGGTAGTTTTCATTTTTGCAAAACCACTGTTCGTTTTGAAGTCTAGATGGTTAATATAAGCTAGATGGGTGTTGAATACATTATATTTATCAAAGCGTTCATCGAAGTCACAACCGTTTTCAGAAAACACAAACTCACAAAATTTGGCAAATAACCATGAAAAAGCAACAAAACTTGAAAATGCTTATTTCGTGATTTCCAGTCGATTTTAGACACTTTTAGGTAGTTTTCATTTTTGCAAAACCACTGTTCGTTTTGAAGTCTAGATGGTTAATATAAGCTAGATGGGTGTTGAAAACATTATATTTATCAAAGCGTTCATCGAAGTCACAACCGTTTTCAGAAAACTCACAAAATTTGGCAAATAACCATGAAAAAGCAACAAAACTTGAAAATGCTTATTTCGTGATTTCCAGTCGATTTTAGACACTTTTAGGTAGTTTTCATTTTTGCAAAACCACTGTTCGTTTTGAAGTCTAGATGGTTAATATAAGCTAGATGGGTGTTGAATACATTATATTTATCAAAGCGTTCATCGAAGTCACAACCGTTTTCAGAAAACACAAACTCACAAAATTTGGCAAATAACCATGAAAAAGCAACAAAACTTGAAAATGCTTATTTCGTGATTTCCAGTCGATTTTAGACACTTTTAGGTAGTTTTCATTTTTGCAAAACCACTGTTCGTTTTGAAGTCTAGATGGTTAATATAAGCTAGATGGGTGTTGAAAACATTATATTTATCAAAGCGTTCATCGAAGTCACAACCGTTTTCAGAAAACTCACAAAATTTGGCAAATAACCATAAAAAAGCAACAAAACTTGAAAATGCTTATTTCGTGATTTCCAGTCGATTTTAGACACTTTTAGGTAGTTTTCATTTTTGCAAAACCACTGTTCGTTTTGAAGTCTAGATGGTTAATATAAGCTAGATGGGTGTTGAAAACATTATATTTATCAAAGCGTTCATCGAAGTCACAACCGTTTTCAGAAAACTCACAAAATTTGGCAAATAACCATGAAAAAGCAACAAAACTTGAAAATGCTTATTTCGTGATTTCCAGTCGATTTTAGACACTTTTAGGTAGTTTTCATTTTTGCAAAACCACTGTTCGTTTTGAAGTCTAGATGGTTAATATAAGCTAGATGGGTGTTGAAAACATTATATTTATCAAAGCGTTCATC
Source organism: Octopus bimaculoides (assembly GCF_046866305.1). Classification (NCBI taxonomy): domain Eukaryota; kingdom Metazoa; phylum Mollusca; class Cephalopoda; order Octopoda; family Octopodidae; genus Octopus; species Octopus bimaculoides. Next base: position 280,327 of record NW_028315305.1, on the reverse strand, counting down.
GAAGTCACAACCGTTTTCAGAAAACTCACAAAATTTGGCAAATAACCATAAAAAAGCAACAAAACTTGAAAATGCTTATTTCTTGATTTCCAGTCGATTTTAGACACTTTTAGGTAGTTTTCATTTTTGCAAAACCACTGTTCGTTTTGAAGTCTAGATGGTTAATATAAGCTAGATGGGTGTTGAAAACATTATATTTATCAAAGCGTTCATCGAAGTCACAACCGTTTTCAGAAAACTCACAAAATTTGGCAAATAACCATGAAAAAGCAACAAAACTTGAAAATGCTTATTTCGTGATTTCCAGTCGATTTTAGACACTTTTAGGTAGTTTTCATTTTTGCAAAACCACTGTTCGTTTTGAAGTCTAGATGGTTAATATAAGCTAGATGGGTGTTGAAAACATTATATTTATCAAAGCGTTCATCGAAGTCACAACCGTTTTCAGAAAACTCACAAAATTTGGCAAATAACCATGAAAAAGCAACAAAACTTGAAAATGCTTATTTCGTGATTTCCAGTCGATTTTAGACACTTTTAGGTAGTTTTCATTTTTGCAAAACCACTGTTCGTTTTGAAGTCTAGATGGTTAATATAAGCTAGATGGGTGTTGAAAACATTATATTTATCAAAGCGTTCATCGAAGTCACAACCGTTTTCAGAAAACTCACAAAATTTGGCAAATAGCCATGAAAAAGCAACAAAACTTGAAAATGCTTATTTCGTGATTTCCAGTCGATTTTAGACACTTTTAGGTAGTTTTCATTTTTGCAAAACCACTGTTCGTTTTGAAGTCTAGATGGTTAATATAAGCTAGATGGGTGTTGAAAACATTATATTTATCAAAGCGTTCATCGAAGTCACAACCGTTTTCAGAAAACTCACAAAATTTGGCAAATAACCATGAAAAAGCAACAAAACTTGAAAATGCTTATTTCGTGATTTCCAGTCGATTTTAGACACTTTTAGGTAGTTTTCATTTTTGCAAAACCACTGTTCGTTTTGAAGTCTAGATGGTTAATATAAGCTAGATGGGTGTTGAATACATTATATTTATCAAAGCGTTCATCGAAGTCACAACCGTTTTCAGAAAACACAAACTCACAAAATTTGGCAAATAACCATGAAAAAGCAACAAAACTTGAAAATGCTTATTTCGTGATTTCCAGTCGATTTTAGACACTTTTAGGTAGTTTTCATTTTTGCAAAACCACAGTTCGTTTTGAAGTCTAGATGGTTAATATAAGCTAGATGGGTGTTGAAAACATTATATTTATCAAAGCGTTCATCGAAGTCACAACCGTTTTCAGAAAACTCACAAAATTTGGCAAATAACCATGAAAAAGCAACAAAACTTGAAAATGCTTATTTCGTGATTTCCAGTCGATTTTAGACACTTTTAGGTAGTTTTCGTTTTTGCAAAACCACTGTTCGTTTTGAAGTCTAGATGGTTAATATAAGCTAGATGGGTGTTGAAAACATTATATTTATCAAAGCGTTCATCGAAGTCACAACCGTTTTCAGAAAACTCACAAAATTTGGCAAATAACCATGAAAAAGCAACAAAACTTGAAAATGCTTATTTCGTGATTTCCAGTCGATTTTAGACACTTTTAGGTAGTTTTCATTTTTGCAAAACCACTGTTCGTTTTGAAGTCTAGATGGTTAATATAAGCTAGATGGGTGTTGAATACATTATATTTATCAAAGCGTTCATCGAAGTCACAACCGTTTTCAGAAAACTCACAAAATTTGGCAAATAACCATGAAAAAGCAACAAAACTTGAAAATGCTTATTTCGTGATTTCCAGTCGATTTTAGACACTTTTAGGTAGTTTTCGTTTTTGCAAAACCACTGTTCGTTTTGAAGTCTAGATGGTTAATATAAGCTAGATGGGTGTTGAAAACATTATATTTATCAAAGCGTTCATCGAAGTCACAACCGTTTTCAGAAAACTCACAAAATTTGGCAAATAACCATGAAAAAGCAACAAAACTTGAAAATGCTTATTTCGTGATTTCCAGTCGATTTTTGTCACTTTTAGGTAGTTTTCGTTTTTGCAAAACCACTGTTCGTTTTGAAGTCTAGATGGTTAATATAAGCTAGATGGGTGTTGAAAACATTATATTTATCAAAGCGTTCATCGAAGTCACAACCGTTTTCAGAAAACTCACAAAATTTGGCAAATAACCATGAAAAAGCAACAAAACTTGAAAATGCTTATTTCGTGATTTCCAGTCGATTTTAGACACTTTTAGGTAGTTTTCATTTTTGCAAAACCACTGTTCGTTTTGAAGTCTAGATGGTTAATATAAGCTAGATGGGTGTTGAATACATTATATTTATCAAAGCGTTCATCGAAGTCACAACCGTTTTCAGAAAACACAAACTCACAAAATTTGGCAAATAACCATGAAAAAGCAACAAAACTTGAAAATGCTTATTTCGTGATTTCCAGTCGATTTTAGACACTTTTAGGTAGTTTTCATTTTTGCAAAACCACTGTTCGTTTTGAAGTCTAGATGGTTAATATAAGCTAGATGGGTGTTGAAAACATTATATTTATCAAAGCGTTCATCGAAGTCACAACCGTTTTCAGAAAACTCACAAAATTTGGCAAATAACCATGAAAAAGCAACAAAACTTGAAAATGCTTATTTCGTGATTTCCAGTCGATTTTAGACACTTTTAGGTAGTTTTCATTTTTGCAAAACCACTGTTCGTTTTGAAGTCTAGATGGTTAATATAAGCTAGATGGGTGTTGAATACATTATATTTATCAAAGCGTTCATCGAAGTCACAACCGTTTTCAGAAAACACAAACTCACAAAATTTGGCAAATAACCATGAAAAAGCAACAAAACTTGAAAATGCTTATTTCGTGATTTCCAGTCGATTTTAGACACTTTTAGGTAGTTTTCATGTTTGCAAAACCACTGTTCGTTTTGAAGTCTAGATGGTTAATATAAGCTAGATGGGTGTTGAAAACATTATATTTATCAAAGCGTTCATCGAAGTCACAACCGTTTTCAGAAAACTCACAAAATTTGGCAAATAACCATAAAAAAGCAACAAAACTTGAAAATGCTTATTTCGTGATTTCCAGTCGATTTTAGACACTTTTAGGTAGTTTTCATTTTTGCAAAACCACTGTTCGTTTTGAAGTCTAGATGGTTAATATAAGCTAGATGGGTGTTGAAAACATTATATTTATCAAAGCGTTCATCGAAGTCACAACCGTTTTCAGAAAACTCACAAAATTTGGCAAATAGCCATGAAAAAGCAACAAAACTTGAAAATGCTTATTTCGTGATTTCCAGTCGATTTTAGACACTTTTAGGTAGTTTTCATTTTTGCAAAACCACTGTTCGTTTTGAAGTCTAGATGGTTAATATAAGCTAGATGGGTGTTGAAAACATTATATTTATCAAAGCGTTCATCGAAGTCACAACCGTTTTCAGAAAACTCACAAAATTTGGCAAATAACCATAAAAAAGCAACAAAACTTGAAAATGCTTATTTCGTGATTTCCAGTCGATTTTAGACACTTTTAGGTAGTTTTCATTTTTGCAAAACCACTGTTCGTTTTGAAGTCTAGATGGTTAATATAAGCTAGATGGGTGTTGAAAACATTATATTTATCAAAGCGTTCATCGAAGTCACAACCGTTTTCAGAAAACTCACAAAATTTGGCAAATAACCATGAAAAAGCAACAAAACTTGAAAATGCTTATTTCGTGATTTCCAGTCGATTTTAGACACTTTTAGGTAGTTTTCATTTTTGCAAAACCACTGTTCGTTTTGAAGTCTAGATGGTTAATATAAGCTAGATGGGTGTTGAATACATTATATTTATCAAAGCGTTCATCGAAGTCACAACCGTTTTCAGAAAACTCACAAAATTTGGCAAATAACCATGAAAAAGCAACAAAACTTGAAAATGCTTATTTCGTGATTTCCAGTCGATTTTAGACACTTTTAGGTAGTTTTCATTTTTGCAAAACCACTGTTCGTTTTGAAGTCTAGATGGTTAATATAAGCTAGATGGGTGTTGAATACATTATATTTATCAAAGCGTTCATCGAAGTCACAACCGTTTTCAGAAAACACAAACTCACAAAATTTGGCAAATAACCATGAAAAAGCAACAAAACTTGAAAATGCTTATTTCGTGATTTCCAGTCGATTTTAGACACTTTTAGGTAGTTTTCATTTTTGCAAAACCACTGTTCGTTTTGAAGTCTAGATGGTTAATATAAGCTAGATGGGTGTTGAAAACATTATATTTATCAAAGCGTTCATCGAAGTCACAACCGTTTTCAGAAAACTCACAAAATTTGGCAAATAACCATAAAAAAGCAACAAAACTTGAAAATGCTTATTTCGTGATTTCCAGTCGATTTTAGACACTTTTAGGTAGTTTTCATTTTTGCAAAACCACTGTTCGTTTTGAAGTCTAGATGGTTAATATAAGCTAGATGGGTGTTGAAAACATTATATTTATCAAAGCGTTCATCGAAGTCACAACCGTTTTCAGAAAACTCACAAAATTTGGCAAATAACCATGAAAAAGCAACAAAACTTGAAAATGCTTATTTCGTGATTTCCAGTCGATTTTAGACACTTTTAGGTAGTTTTCATTTTTGCAAAACCACTGTTCGTTTTGAAGTCTAGATGGTTAATATAAGCTAGATGGGTGTTGAATACATTATATTTATCAAAGCGTTCATCGAAGTCACAACCGTTTTCAGAAAACACAAACTCACAAAATTTGGCAAATAACCATGAAAAAGCAACAAAACTTGAAAATGCTTATTTCGTGATTTCCAGTCGATTTTAGACACTTTTAGGTAGTTTTCATTTTTGCAAAACCACTGTTCGTTTTGAAGTCTAGATGGTTAATATAAGCTAGATGGGTGTTGAAAACATTATATTTATCAAAGCGTTCATCGAAGTCACAACCGTTTTCAGAAAACTCACAAAATTTGGCAAATAACCATGAAAAAGCAACAAAACTTGAAAATGCTTATTTCGTGATTTCCAGTCGATTTTAGACACTTTTAGGTAGTTTTCATTTTTGCAAAACCACTGTTCGTTTTGAAGTCTAGATGGTTAATATAAGCTAGATGGGTGTTGAAAACATTATATTTATCAAAGCGTTCATCGAAGTCACAACCGTTTTCAGAAAACTCACAAAATTTGGCAAATAACCATGAAAAAGCAACAAAACTTGAAAATGCTTATTTCGTGATTTCCAGTCGATTTTTGTCACTTTTAGGTAGTTTTCGTTTTTGCAAAACCACTGTTCGTTTTGAAGTCTAGATGGTTAATATAAGCTAGATGGGTGTTGAAAACATTATATTTATCAAAGCGTTCATCGAAGTCACAACCGTTTTCAGAAAACTCACAAAATTTGGCAAATAACCATGAAAAAGCAACAAAACTTGAAAATGCTTATTTCGTGATTTCCAGTCGATTTTAGACACTTTTAGGTAGTTTTCATTTTTGCAAAACCACTGTTCGTTTTGAAGTCTAGATGGTTAATATAAGCTAGATGGGTGTTGAATACATTATATTTATCAAAGCGTTCATCGAAGTCACAACCGTTTTCAGAAAACACAAACTCACAAAATTTGGCAAATAACCATGAAAAAGCAACAAAACTTGAAAATGCTTATTTCGTGATTTCCAGTCGATTTTAGACACTTTTAGGTAGTTTTCATTTTTGCAAAACCACTGTTCGTTTTGAAGTCTAGATGGTTAATATAAGCTAGATGGGTGTTGAATACATTATATTTATCAAAGCGTTCATCGAAGTCACAACCGTTTTCAGAAAACACAAACTCACAAAATTTGGCAAATAACCATGAAAAAGCAACAAAACTTGAAAATGCTTATTTCGTGATTTCCAGTCGATTTTAGACACTTTTAGGTAGTTTTCATTTTTGCAAAACCACTGTTCGTTTTGAAGTCTAGATGGTTAATATAAGCTAGATGGGTGTTGAAAACATTATATTTATCAAAGCGTTCATCGAAGTCACAACCGTTTTCAGAAAACTCACAAAATTTGGCAAATAACCATGAAAAAGCAACAAAACTTGAAAATGCTTATTTCGTGATTTCCAGTCGATTTTAGACACTTTTAGGTAGTTTTCATTTTTGCAAAACCACTGTTCGTTTTGAAGTCTAGATGGTTAATATAAGCTAGATGGGTGTTGAATACATTATATTTATCAAAGCGTTCATCGAAGTCACAACCGTTTTCAGAAAACACAAACTCACAAAATTTGGCAAATAACCATGAAAAAGCAACAAAACTTGAAAATGCTTATTTTGTGATTTCCAGTCGATTTTAGACACTTTTAGGTAGTTTTCATTTTTGCAAAACCACTGTTCGTTTTGAAGTCTAGATGGTTAATATAAGCTAGATGGGCGTTGAAAACATTATATTTATCAAAGCGTTCATCGAAGTCACAACCGTTTTCAGAAAACTCACAAAATTTGGCAAATAACCATAAAAAAGCAACAAAACTTGAAAATGCTTATTTCGTGATTTCCAGTCGATTTTAGACACTTTTAGGTAGTTTTCATTTTTGCAAAACCACTGTTCGTTTTGAAGTCTAGATGGTTAATATAAGCTAGATGGGTGTTGAAAACATTATATTTATCAAAGCGTTCATCGAAGTCACAACCGTTTTCAGAAAACTCACAAAATTTGGCAAATAGCCATGAAAAAGCAACAAAACTTGAAAATGCTTATTTCGTGATTTCCAGTCGATTTTAGACACTTTTAGGTAGTTTTCATTTTTGCAAAACCACTGTTCGTTTTGAAGTCTAGATGGTTAATATAAGCTAGATGGGTGTTGAAAACATTATATATATCAAAGCGTTCATCGAAGTCACAACCGTTTTCAGAAAACTCACAAAATTTGGCAAATAACCATGAAAAAGCAACAAAACTTGAAAATGCTTATTTCGTGATTTCCAGTCGATTTTAGACACTTTTAGGTAGTTTTCATTTTTGCAAAACCACTGTTCGTTTTGAAGTCTAGATGGTTAATATAAGCTAGATGGGTGTTGAAAACATTATATTTATCAAAGCGTTCATCGAAGTCACAACCGTTTTCAGAAAACTCACAAAATTTGGCAAATAACCATGAAAAAGCAACAAAACTTGAAAATGCTTATTTCGTGATTTCCAGTCGATTTTAGACACTTTTAGGTAGTTTTCATTTTTGCAAAACCACTGTTCGTTTTGAAGTCTAGATGGTTAATATAAGCTAGATGGGTGTTGAAAACATTATATTTATCAAAGCGTTCATCGAAGTCACAACCGTTTTCAGAAAACTCACAAAATTTGGCAAATAACCATGAAAAAGCAACAAAACTTGAAAATGCTTATTTCGTGATTTCCAGTCGATTTTAGACACTTTTAGGTAGTTTTCATTTTTGCAAAACCACTGTTCGTTTTGAAGTCTAGATGGTTAATATAAGCTAGATGGGTGTTGAATACATTATATTTATCAAAGCGTTCATCGAAGTCACAACCGTTTTCAGAAAACACAAACTCACAAAATTTGGCAAATAACCATGAAAAAGCAACAAAACTTGAAAATGCTTATTTCGTGATTTCCAGTCGATTTTAGACACTTTTAGGTAGTTTTCATTTTTGCAAAACCACTGTTCGTTTTGAAGTCTAGATGGTTAATATAAGCTAGATGGGTGTTGAAAACATTATATTTATCAAAGCGTTCATCGAAGTCACAACCGTTTTCAGAAAACTCACAAAATTTGGCAAATAACCATGAAAAAGCAACAAAACTTGAAAATGCTTATTTCGTGATTTCCAGTCGATTTTAGACACTTTTAGGTAGTTTTCATTTTTGCAAAACCACTGTTCGTTTTGAAGTCTAGATGGTTAATATAAGCTAGATGGGTGTTGAATACATTATATTTATCAAAGCGTTCATCGAAGTCACAACCGTTTTCAGAAAACACAAACTCACAAAATTTGGCAAATAACCATGAAAAAGCAACAAAACTTGAAAATGCTTATTTCGTGATTTCCAGTCGATTTTAGACACTTTTAGGTAGTTTTCATTTTTGCAAAACCACTGTTCGTTTTGAAGTCTAGATGGTTAATATAAGCTAGATGGGTGTTGAAAACATTATATTTATCAAAGCGTTCATCGAAGTCACAACCGTTTTCAGAAAACTCACAAAATTTGGCAAATAACCATAAAAAAGCAACAAAACTTGAAAATGCTTATTTCGTGATTTCCAGTCGATTTTAGACACTTTTAGGTAGTTTTCATTTTTGCAAAACCACTGTTCGTTTTGAAGTCTAGATGGTTAATATAAGCTAGATGGGTGTTGAAAACATTATATTTATCAAAGCGTTCATCGAAGTCACAACCGTTTTCAGAAAACTCACAAAATTTGGCAAATAACCATGAAAAAGCAACAAAACTTGAAAATGCTTATTTCGTGATTTCCAGTCGATTTTAGACACTTTTAGGTAGTTTTCATTTTTGCAAAACCACTGTTCGTTTTGAAGTCTAGATGGTTAATATAAGCTAGATGGGTGTTGAATACATTATATTTATCAAAGCGTTCATCGAAGTCACAACCGTTTTCAGAAAACTCACAAAATTTGGCAAATAACCATGAAAAAGCAACAAAACTTGAAAATGCTTATTTCGTGATTTCCAGTCGATTTTAGACACTTTTAGGTAGTTTTCATTTTTGCAAAACCACTGTTCGTTTTGAAGTCTAGATGGTTAATATAAGCTAGATGGGTGTTGAATACATTATATTTATCAAAGCGTTCATCGAAGTCACAACCGTTTTCAGAAAACACAAACTCACAAAATTTGGCAAATAACCATGAAAAAGCAACAAAACTTGAAAATGCTTATTTCGTGATTTCCAGTCGATTTTAGACACTTTTAGGTAGTTTTCATTTTTGCAAAACCACTGTTCGTTTTGAAGTCTAGATGGTTAATATAAGCTAGATGGGTGTTGAAAACATTATATTTATCAAAGCGTTCATCGAAGTCACAACCGTTTTCAGAAAACTCACAAAATTTGGCAAATAACCATAAAAAAGCAACAAAACTTGAAAATGCTTATTTCGTGATTTCCAGTCGATTTTAGACACTTTTAGGTAGTTTTCATTTTTGCAAAACCACTGTTCGTTTTGAAGTCTAGATGGTTAATATAAGCTAGATGGGTGTTGAAAACATTATATTTATCAAAGCGTTCATCGAAGTCACAACCGTTTTCAGAAAACTCACAAAATTTGGCAAATAACCATGAAAAAGCAACAAAACTTGAAAATGCTTATTTCGTGATTTCCAGTCGATTTTAGACACTTTTAGGTAGTTTTCATTTTTGCAAAACCACTGTTCGTTTTGAAGTCTAGATGGTTAATATAAGCTAGATGGGTGTTGAATACATTATATTTATCAAAGCGTTCATCGAAGTCACAACCGTTTTCAGAAAACACAAACTCACAAAATTTGGCAAATAACCATGAAAAAGCAACAAAACTTGAAAATGCTTATTTCGTGATTTCCAGTCGATTTTAGACACTTTTAGGTAGTTTTCATTTTTGCAAAACCACTGTTCGTTTTGAAGTCTAGATGGTTAATATAAGCTAGATGGGTGTTGAAAACATTATATTTATCAAAGCGTTCATCGAAGTCACAACCGTTTTCAGAAAACTCACAAAATTTGGCAAATAACCATGAAAAAGCAACAAAACTTGAAAATGCTTATTTCGTGATTTCCAGTCGATTTTAGACACTTTTAGGTAGTTTTCATTTTTGCAAAACCACTGTTCGTTTTGAAGTCTAGATGGTTAATATAAGCTAGATGGGTGTTGAAAACATTATATTTATCAAAGCGTTCATCGAAGTCACAACCGTTTTCAGAAAACTCACAAAATTTGGCAAATAACCATGAAAAAGCAACAAAACTTGAAAATGCTTATTTCGTGATTTCCAGTCGATTTTTGTCACTTTTAGGTAGTTTTCGTTTTTGCAAAACCACTGTTCGTTTTGAAGTCTAGATGGTTAATATAAGCTAGATGGGTGTTGAAAACATTATATTTATCAAAGCGTTCATCGAAGTCACAACCGTTTTCAGAAAACTCACAAAATTTGGCAAATAACCATGAAAAAGCAACAAAACTTGAAAATGCTTATTTCGTGATTTCCAGTCGATTTTAGACACTTTTAGGTAGTTTTCATTTTTGCAAAACCACTGTTCGTTTTGAAGTCTAGATGGTTAATATAAGCTAGATGGGTGTTGAATACATTATATTTATCAAAGCGTTCATCGAAGTCACAACCGTTTTCAGAAAACACAAACTCACAAAATTTGGCAAATAACCATGAAAAAGCAACAAAACTTGAAAATGCTTATTTCGTGATTTCCAGTCGATTTTAGACACTTTTAGGTAGTTTTCATTTTTGCAAAACCACTGTTCGTTTTGAAGTCTAGATGGTTAATATAAGCTAGATGGGTGTTGAAAACATTATATTTATCAAAGCGTTCATCGAAGTCACAACCGTTTTCAGAAAACTCACAAAATTTGGCAAATAACCATGAAAAAGCAACAAAACTTGAAAATGCTTATTTCGTGATTTCCAGTCGATTTTAGACACTTTTAGGTAGTTTTCATTTTTGCAAAACCACTGTTCGTTTTGAAGTCTAGATGGTTAATATAAGCTAGATGGGTGTTGAATACATTATATTTATCAAAGCGTTCATCGAAGTCACAACCGTTTTCAGAAAACACAAACTCACAAAATTTGGCAAATAACCATGAAAAAGCAACAAAACTTGAAAATGCTTATTTCGTGATTTCCAGTCGATTTTAGACACTTTTAGGTAGTTTTCATTTTTGCAAAACCACTGTTCGTTTTGAAGTCTAGATGGTTAATATAAGCTAGATGGGTGTTGAAAACATTATATTTATCAAAGCGTTCATCGAAGTCACAACCGTTTTCAGAAAACTCACAAAATTTGGCAAATAACCATAAAAAAGCAACAAAACTTGAAAATGCTTATTTCGTGATTTCCAGTCGATTTTAGACACTTTTAGGTAGTTTTCATTTTTGCAAAACCACTGTTCGTTTTGAAGTCTAGATGGTTAATATAAGCTAGATGGGTGTTGAAAACATTATATTTATCAAAGCGTTCATCGAAGTCACAACCGTTTTCAGAAAACTCACAAAATTTGGCAAATAACCATGAAAAAGCAACAAAACTTGAAAATGCTTATTTCGTGATTTCCAGTCGATTTTAGACACTTTTAGGTAGTTTTCATTTTTGCAAAACCACTGTTCGTTTTGAAGTCTAGATGGTTAATATAAGCTAGATGGGTGTTGAAAACATTATATTTATCAAAGCGTTCATCGAAGTCACAACCGTTTTCAGAAAACTCACAAAATTTGGCAAATAACCATAAAAAAGCAACAAAACTTGAAAATGCTTATTTCTTGATTTCCAGTCGATTTTAGACACTTTTAGGTAGTTTTCATTTTTGCAAAACCACTGTTCGTTTTGAAGTCTAGATGGTTAATATAAGCTAGATGGGTGTTGAAAACATTATATTTATCAAAGCGTTCATCGAAGTCACAACCGTTTTCAGAAAACTCACAAAATTTGGCAAATAACCATGAAAAAGCAACAAAACTTGAAAATGCTTATTTCGTGATTTCCAGTCGATTTTAGACACTTTTAGGTAGTTTTCATTTTTGCAAAACCACTGTTCGTTTTGAAGTCTAGATGGTTAATATAAGCTAGATGGGTGTTGAAAACATTATATTTATCAAAGCGTTCATCGAAGTCACAACCGTTTTCAGAAAACTCACAAAATTTGGCAAATAACCATGAAAAAGCAACAAAACTTGAAAATGCTTATTTCGTGATTTCCAGTCGATTTTAGACACTTTTAGGTAGTTTTCATTTTTGCAAAACCACTGTTCGTTTTGAAGTCTAGATGGTTAATATAAGCTAGATGGGTGTTGAAAACATTATATTTATCAAAGCGTTCATCGAAGTCACAACCGTTTTCAGAAAACTCACAAAATTTGGCAAATAGCCATGAAAAAGCAACAAAACTTGAAAATGCTTATTTCGTGATTTCCAGTCGATTTTAGACACTTTTAGGTAGTTTTCATTTTTGCAAAACCACTGTTCGTTTTGAAGTCTAGATGGTTAATATAAGCTAGATGGGTGTTGAAAACATTATATTTATCAAAGCGTTCATCGAAGTCACAACCGTTTTCAGAAAACTCACAAAATTTGGCAAATAACCATGAAAAAGCAACAAAACTTGAAAATGCTTATTTCGTGATTTCCAGTCGATTTTAGACACTTTTAGGTAGTTTTCATTTTTGCAAAACCACTGTTCGTTTTGAAGTCTAGATGGTTAATATAAGCTAGATGGGTGTTGAATACATTATATTTATCAAAGCGTTCATCGAAGTCACAACCGTTTTCAGAAAACACAAACTCACAAAATTTGGCAAATAACCATGAAAAAGCAACAAAACTTGAAAATGCTTATTTCGTGATTTCCAGTCGATTTTAGACACTTTTAGGTAGTTTTCATTTTTGCAAAACCACAGTTCGTTTTGAAGTCTAGATGGTTAATATAAGCTAGATGGGTGTTGAAAACATTATATTTATCAAAGCGTTCATCGAAGTCACAACCGTTTTCAGAAAACTCACAAAATTTGGCAAATAACCATGAAAAAGCAACAAAACTTGAAAATGCTTATTTCGTGATTTCCAGTCGATTTTAGACACTTTTAGGTAGTTTTCGTTTTTGCAAAACCACTGTTCGTTTTGAAGTCTAGATGGTTAATATAAGCTAGATGGGTGTTGAAAACATTATATTTATCAAAGCGTTCATCGAAGTCACAACCGTTTTCAGAAAACTCACAAAATTTGGCAAATAACCATGAAAAAGCAACAAAACTTGAAAATGCTTATTTCGTGATTTCCAGTCGATTTTAGACACTTTTAGGTAGTTTTCATTTTTGCAAAACCACTGTTCGTTTTGAAGTCTAGATGGTTAATATAAGCTAGATGGGTGTTGAATACATTATATTTATCAAAGCGTTCATCGAAGTCACAACCGTTTTCAGAAAACTCACAAAATTTGGCAAATAACCATGAAAAAGCAACAAAACTTGAAAATGCTTATTTCGTGATTTCCAGTCGATTTTAGACACTTTTAGGTAGTTTTCGTTTTTGCAAAACCACTGTTCGTTTTGAAGTCTAGATGGTTAATATAAGCTAGATGGGTGTTGAAAACATTATATTTATCAAAGCGTTCATCGAAGTCACAACCGTTTTCAGAAAACTCACAAAATTTGGCAAATAACCATGAAAAAGCAACAAAACTTGAAAATGCTTATTTCGTGATTTCCAGTCGATTTTTGTCACTTTTAGGTAGTTTTCGTTTTTGCAAAACCACTGTTCGTTTTGAAGTCTAGATGGTTAATATAAGCTAGATGGGTGTTGAAAACATTATATTTATCAAAGCGTTCATCGAAGTCACAACCGTTTTCAGAAAACTCACAAAATTTGGCAAATAACCATGAAAAAGCAACAAAACTTGAAAATGCTTATTTCGTGATTTCCAGTCGATTTTAGACACTTTTAGGTAGTTTTCATTTTTGCAAAACCACTGTTCGTTTTGAAGTCTAGATGGTTAATATAAGCTAGATGGGTGTTGAATACATTATATTTATCAAAGCGTTCATCGAAGTCACAACCGTTTTCAGAAAACACAAACTCACAAAATTTGGCAAATAACCATGAAAAAGCAACAAAACTTGAAAATGCTTATTTCGTGATTTCCAGTCGATTTTAGACACTTTTAGGTAGTTTTCATTTTTGCAAAACCACTGTTCGTTTTGAAGTCTAGATGGTTAATATAAGCTAGATGGGTGTTGAAAACATTATATTTATCAAAGCGTTCATCGAAGTCACAACCGTTTTCAGAAAACTCACAAAATTTGGCAAATAACCATGAAAAAGCAACAAAACTTGAAAATGCTTATTTCGTGATTTCCAGTCGATTTTAGACACTTTTAGGTAGTTTTCATTTTTGCAAAACCACTGTTCGTTTTGAAGTCTAGATGGTTAATATAAGCTAGATGGGTGTTGAATACATTATATTTATCAAAGCGTTCATCGAAGTCACAACCGTTTTCAGAAAACACAAACTCACAAAATTTGGCAAATAACCATGAAAAAGCAACAAAACTTGAAAATGCTTATTTCGTGATTTCCAGTCGATTTTAGACACTTTTAGGTAGTTTTCATTTTTGCAAAACCACTGTTCGTTTTGAAGTCTAGATGGTTAATATAAGCTAGATGGGTGTTGAAAACATTATATTTATCAAAGCGTTCATCGAAGTCACAACCGTTTTCAGAAAACTCACAAAATTTGGCAAATAACCATAAAAAAGCAACAAAACTTGAAAATGCTTATTTCGTGATTTCCAGTCGATTTTAGACACTTTTAGGTAGTTTTCATTTTTGCAAAACCACTGTTCGTTTTGAAGTCTAGATGGTTAATATAAGCTAGATGGGTGTTGAAAACATTATATTTATCAAAGCGTTCATCGAAGTCACAACCGTTTTCAGAAAACTCACAAAATTTGGCAAATAACCATGAAAAAGCAACAAAACTTGAAAATGCTTATTTCGTGATTTCCAGTCGATTTTAGACACTTTTAGGTAGTTTTCATTTTTGCAAAACCACTGTTCGTTTTGAAGTCTAGATGGTTAATATAAGCTAGATGGGTGTTGAATACATTATATTTATCAAAGCGTTCATCGAAGTCACAACCGTTTTCAGAAAACTCACAAAATTTGGCAAATAACCATGAAAAAGCAACAAAACTTGAAAATGCTTATTTCGTGATTTCCAGTCGATTTTAGACACTTTTAGGTAGTTTTCATTTTTTCAAAACCACTGTTCGTTTTGAAGTCTAGATGGTTAATATAAGCTAGATGGGTGTTGAATACATTATATTTATCAAAGCGTTCATCGAAGTCACAACCGTTTTCAGAAAACACAAACTCACAAAATTTGGCAAATAACCATGAAAAAGCAACAAAACTTGAAAATGCTTATTTCGTGATTTCCAGTCGATTTTAGACACTTTTAGGTAGTTTTCATTTTTGCAAAACCACTGTTCGTTTTGAAGTCTAGATGGTTAATATAAGCTAGATGGGTGTTGAAAACATTATATTTATCAAAGCGTTCATCGAAGTCACAACCGTTTTCAGAAAACTCACAAAATTTGGCAAATAACCATAAAAAAGCAACAAAACTTGAAAATGCTTATTTCGTGATTTCCAGTCGATTTTAGACACTTTTAGGTAGTTTTCATTTTTGCAAAACCACTGTTCGTTTTGAAGTCTAGATGGTTAATATAAGCTAGATGGGTGTTGAAAACATTATATTTATCAAAGCGTTCATCGAAGTCACAACCGTTTTCAGAAAACTCACAAAATTTGGCAAATAACCATAAAAAAGCAACAAAACTTGAAAATGCTTATTTCGTGATTTCCAGTCGATTTTAGACACTTTTAGGTAGTTTTCATTTTTGCAAAACCACTGTTCGTTTTGAAGTCTAGATGGTTAATATAAGCTAGATGGGTGTTGAAAACATTATATTTATCAAAGCGTTCATCGAAGTCACAACCGTTTTCAGAAAACTCACAAAATTTGGCAAATAACCATAAAAAAGCAACAAAACTTGAAAATGCTTATTTCGTGATTTCCAGTCGATTTTAGACACTTTTAGGTAGTTTTCATTTTTGCAAAACCACTGTTCGTTTTGAAGTCTAGATGGTTAATATAAGCTAGATGGGTGTTGAAAACATTATATTTATCAAAGCGTTCATCGAAGTCACAACCGTTTTCAGAAAACTCACAAAATTTGGCAAATAACCATAAAAAAGCAACAAAACTTGAAAATGCTTATTTCGTGATTTCCAGTCGATTTTAGACACTTTTAGGTAGTTTTCATTTTTGCAAAACCACTGTTCGTTTTGAAGTCTAGATGGTTAATATAAGCTAGATGGGTGTTGAAAACATTATATTTATCAAAGCGTTCATCGAAGTCACAACCGTTTTCAGAAAACTCACAAAATTTGGCAAATAACCATGAAAAAGCAACAAAACTTGAAAATGCTTATTTCGTGATTTCCAGTCGATTTTAGACACTTTTAGGTAGTTTTCATTTTTGCAAAACCACTGTTCGTTTTGAAGTCTAGATGGTTAATATAAGCTAGATGGGTGTTGAATACATTATATTTATCAAAGCGTTCATCGAAGTCACAACCGTTTTCAGAAAACACAAACTCACAAAATTTGGCAAATAACCATGAAAAAGCAACAAAACTTGAAAATGCTTATTTCGTGATTTCCAGTCGATTTTAGACACTTTTAGGTAGTTTTCATTTTTGCAAAACCACTGTTCGTTTTGAAGTCTAGATGGTTAATATAAGCTAGATGGGTGTTGAAAACATTATATTTATCAAAGCGTTCATCGAAGTCACAACCGTTTTCAGAAAACTCACAAAATTTGGCAAATAACCATGAAAAAGCAACAAAACTTGAAAATGCTTATTTCGTGATTTCCAGTCGATTTTAGACACTTTTAGGTAGTTTTCATTTTTGCAAAACCACTGTTCGTTTTGAAGTCTAGATGGTTAATATAAGCTAGATGGGTGTTGAAAACATTATATTTATCAAAGCGTTCATCGAAGTCACAACCGTTTTCAGAAAACTCACAAAATTTGGCAAATAACCATAAAAAAGCAACAAAACTTGAAAATGCTTATTTCTTGATTTCCAGTCGATTTTAGACACTTTTAGGTAGTTTTCATTTTTGCAAAACCACTGTTCGTTTTGAAGTCTAGATGGTTAATATAAGCTAGATGGGTGTTGAAAACATTATATTTATCAAAGCGTTCATCGAAGTCACAACCGTTTTCAGAAAACTCACAAAATTTGGCAAATAACCATGAAAAAGCAACAAAACTTGAAAATGCTTATTTCGTGATTTCCAGTCGATTTTAGACACTTTTAGGTAGTTTTCATTTTTGCAAAACCACTGTTCGTTTTGAAGTCTAGATGGTTAATATAAGCTAGATGGGTGTTGAAAACATTATATTTATCAAAGCGTTCATCGAAGTCACAACCGTTTTCAGAAAACTCACAAAATTTGGCAAATAACCATGAAAAAGCAACAAAACTTGAAAATGCTTATTTCGTGATTTCCAGTCGATTTTAGACACTTTTAGGTAGTTTTCATTTTTGCAAAACCACTGTTCGTTTTGAAGTCTAGATGGTTAATATAAGCTAGATGGGTGTTGAAAACATTATATTTATCAAAGCGTTCATCGAAGTCACAACCGTTTTCAGAAAACTCACAAAATTTGGCAAATAACCATAAAAAAGCAACAAAACTTGAAAATGCTTATTTCTTGATTTCCAGTCGATTTTAGACACTTTTAGGTAGTTTTCATTTTTGCAAAACCACTGTTCGTTTTGAAGTCTAGATGGTTAATATAAGCTAGATGGGTGTTGAAAACATTATATTTATCAAAGCGTTCATCGAAGTCACAACCGTTTTCAGAAAACTCACAAAATTTGGCAAATAACCATGAAAAAGCATCAAAACTTGAAAATGCTTATTTCGTGATTTCCAGTCGATTTTAGACACTTTTAGGTAGTTTTCATTTTTGCAAAACCACTGTTCGTTTTGAAGTCTAGATGGTTAATATAAGCTAGATGGGTGTTGAAAACATTATATTTATCAAAGCGTTCATCGAAGTCACAACCGTTTTCAGAAAACTCACAAAATTTGGCAAATAACCATGAAAAAGCAACAAAACTTGAAAATGCTTATTTCGTGATTTCCAGTCGATTTTAGACACTTTTAGGTAGTTTTCATTTTTGCAAAACCACTGTTCGTTTTGAAGTCTAGATGGTTAATATAAGCTAGATGGGTGTTGAAAACATTATATTTATCAAAGCGTTCATCGAAGTCACAACCGTTTTCAGAAAACTCACAAAATTTGGCAAATAACCATGAAAAAGCAACAAAACTTGAAAATGCTTATTTCGTGATTTCCAGTCGATTTTAGACACTTTTAGGTAGTTTTCATTTTTGCAAAACCACTGTTCGTTTTGAAGTCTAGATGGTTAATATAAGCTAGATGGGTGTTGAATACATTATATTTATCAAAGCGTTCATCGAAGTCACAACCGTTTTCAGAAAACTCACAAAATTTGGCAAATAACCATGAAAAAGCAACAAAACTTGAAAATGCTTATTTCGTGATTTCCCGTCGATTTTAGACACTTTTAGGTAGTTTTCATTTTTGCAAAACCACTGTTCGTTTTGAAGTCTAGATGGTTAATATAAGCTAGATGGGTGTTGAATACATCATATTTATCAAAGCGTTCATCGAAGTCACAACCGTTTTCAGAAAACTCACAAAATTTGGCAAATAACCATGAAAAAGCAACAAAACTTGAAAATGCTTATTTCGTGATTTCCCGTCGATTTTAGACACTTTTAGGTAGTTTTCATTTTTGCAAAACCACTGTTCGTTTTGAAGTCTAGATGGTTAATATAAGCTAGATGGGTGTTGAATACATCATATTTATCAAAGCGTTCATCGAAGTCACAACCGTTTTCAGAAAACACAAACTCACAAAATTTGGCAAATAACCATGAAAAAGCAACAAAACTTGAAAATGCTTATTTCGTGATTTCCAGTCGATTTTAGACACTTTTAGGTAGTTTTCATTTTTGCAAAACCACTGTTCGTTTTGAAGTCTAGATGGTTAATATAAGCTAGATGGGTGTTGAATACATCATATTTATCAAAGCGTTCATCGAAGTCACAACCGTTTTCAGAAAACACAAACTCACAAAATTTGGCAAATAACCATGAAAAAGCAACAAAACTTGAAAATGCTTATTTCGTGATTTCCAGTCGATTTTAGACACTTTTAGGTAGTTTTCATTTTTGCAAAACCACTGTTCGTTTTGAAGTCTAGATGGTTAATATAAGCTAGATGGGTGTTGAAAACATTATATTTATCAAAGCGTTCATCGAAGTCACAACCGTTTTCAGAAAACTCACAAAATTTGGCAAATAACCATAAAAAAGCAACAAAACTTGAAAATGCTTATTTCGTGATTTCCAGTCGATTTTAGACACTTTTAGGTAGTTTTCATTTTTGCAAAACCACTGTTCGTTTTGAAGTCTAGATGGTTAATATAAGCTAGATGGGTGTTGAAAACATTATATTTATCAAGGCGTTCATCGAAGTCACAACCGTTTTCAGAAAACTCACAAAATTTGGCAAATAACCATGAAAAAGCAACAAAACTTGAAAATGCTTATTTCGTGATTTCCAGTCGATTTTAGACACTTTTAGGTAGTTTTCATTTTTGCAAAACCACTGTTCGTTTTGAAGTCTAGATGGTTAATATAAGCTAGATGGGTGTTGAATACATTATATTTATCAAAGCGTTCATCGAAGTCACAACCGTTTTCAGAAAACTCACAAAATTTGGCAAATAGCCATGAAAAAGCAACAAAACTTGAAAATGCTTATTTCGTGATTTCCAGTCGATTTTAGACACTTTTAGGTAGTTTTCATTTTTGCAAAACCACTGTTCGTTTTGAAGTCTAGATGGTTAATATAAGCTAGATGGGTGTTGAAAACATTATATTTATCAAAGCGTTCATCGAAGTCACAACCGTTTTCAGAAAACACAAACTCACAAAGTTTGGCAAATAACCATGAAAAAGCAACAAAACTTGAAAATGCTTATTTCGTGATTTCCAATCGATTTTAGACACTTTTAGGTAGTTTTCATTTTTGCAAAACCACTGTTCGTTTTGAAGTCTAGATGGTTAATATAAGCTAGATGGGTGTTGAATACATTATATTTATCAAAGCGTTCATCGAAGTCACAACCGTTTTCAGAAAACTCACAAAATTTGGCAAATAACCATGAAAAAGCAACAAAACTTGAAAATGCTTATTTCGTGATTTCCAGTCGATTTTAGACACTTTTAGGTAGTTTTCATTTTTGCAAAACCACTGTTCGTTTTGAAGTCTATATGGTTAATATAAGCTAGATGGGTGTTGAAAACATTATATTTATCAAAGCGTTCATCGAAGTCACAACCGTTTTCAGAAAACTCACAAAATTTGGCAAATAACCATAAAAAAGCAACAAAACTTGAAAATGCTTATTTCGTGATTTCCAGTCGATTTTAGACACTTTTAGGTAGTTTTCATTTTTGCAAAACCACTGTTCGTTTTGAAGTCTAGATGGTTAATATAAGCTAGATGGGTGTTGAAAACATTATATTTATCAAAGCGTTCATCGAAGTCACAACCGTTTTCAGAAAACTCACAAAATTTGGCAAATAACCATGAAAAAGCAACAAAACTTGAAAATGCTTATTTCGTGATTTCCAGTCGATTTTAGACACTTTTAGGTAGTTTTCATTTTTGCAAAACCACTGTTCGTTTTGAAGTCTATATGGTTAATATAAGCTAGATGGGTGTTGAAAACATTATATTTATCAAAGCGTTCATCGAAGTCACAACCGTTTTCAGAAAACTCACAAAATTTGGCAAATAACCATGAAAAAGCAACAAAACTTGAAAATGCTTATTTCGTGATTTCCAGTCGATTTTAGACACTTTTAGGTAGTTTTCATTTTTGCAAAACCACTGTTCGTTTTGAAGTCTATATGGTTAATATAAGCTAGATGGGTGTTGAAAACATTATATTTATCAAAGCGTTCATCGAAGTCACAACCGTTTTCAGAAAACTCACAAAATTTGGCAAATAACCATGAAAAAGCAACAAAACTTGAAAATGCTTATTTCGTGATTTCCAGTCGATTTTAGACACTTTTAGGTAGTTTTCATTTTTGCAAAACCACTGTTCGTTTTGAAGTCTAGATGGTTAATATAAGCTAGATGGGTGTTGAATACATTATATTTATCAAAGCGTTCATCGAAGTCACAACCGTTTTCAGAAAACACAAACTCACAAAATTTGGCAAATAACCATGAAAAAGCAACAAAACTTGAAAATGCTTATTTCGTGATTTCCAGTCGATTTTAGACACTTTTAGGTAGTTTTCATTTTTGCAAAACCACTGTTCGTTTTGAAGTCTAGATGGTTAATATAAGCTAGATGGGTGTTGAAAACATTATATTTATCAAAGCGTTCATCGAAGTCACAACCGTTTTCAGAAAACTCACAAAATTTGGCAAATAACCATGAAAAAGCAACAAAACTTGAAAATGCTTATTTCGTGATTTCCAGTCGATTTTAGACACTTTTAGGTAGTTTTCATTTTTGCAAAACCACTGTTCGTTTTGAAGTCTAGATGGTTAATATAAGCTAGATGGGTGTTGAATACATTATATTTATCAAAGCGTTCATCGAAGTCACAACCGTTTTCAGAAAACACAAACTCACAAAATTTGGCAAATAACCATGAAAAAGCAACAAAACTTGAAAATGCTTATTTTGTGATTTCCAGTCGATTTTAGACACTTTTAGGTAGTTTTCATTTTTGCAAAACCACTGTTCGTTTTGAAGTCTAGATGGTTAATATAAGCTAGATGGGCGTTGAAAACATTATATTTATCAAAGCGTTCATCGAAGTCACAACCGTTTTCAGAAAACTCACAAAATTTGGCAAATAACCATAAAAAAGCAACAAAACTTGAAAATGCTTATTTCGTGATTTCCAGTCGATTTTAGACACTTTTAGGTAGTTTTCATTTTTGCAAAACCACTGTTCGTTTTGAAGTCTAGATGGTTAATATAAGCTAGATGGGTGTTGAAAACATTATATTTATCAAAGCGTTCATCGAAGTCACAACCGTTTTCAGAAAACTCACAAAATTTGGCAAATAGCCATGAAAAAGCAACAAAACTTGAAAATGCTTATTTCGTGATTTCCAGTCGATTTTAGACACTTTTAGGTAGTTTTCATTTTTGCAAAACCACTGTTCGTTTTGAAGTCTAGATGGTTAATATAAGCTAGATGGGTGTTGAAAACATTATATATATCAAAGCGTTCATCGAAGTCACAACCGTTTTCAGAAAACTCACAAAATTTGGCAAATAACCATGAAAAAGCAACAAAACTTGAAAATGCTTATTTCGTGATTTCCAGTCGATTTTAGACACTTTTAGGTAGTTTTCATTTTTGCAAAACCACTGTTCGTTTTGAAGTCTAGATGGTTAATATAAGCTAGATGGGTGTTGAAAACATTATATTTATCAAAGCGTTCATCGAAGTCACAACCGTTTTCAGAAAACTCACAAAATTTGGCAAATAACCATGAAAAAGCAACAAAACTTGAAAATGCTTATTTCGTGATTTCCAGTCGATTTTAGACACTTTTAGGTAGTTTTCATTTTTGCAAAACCACTGTTCGTTTTGAAGTCTAGATGGTTAATATAAGCTAGATGGGTGTTGAATACATTATATTTATCAAAGCGTTCATCGAAGTCACAACCGTTTTCAGAAAACACAAACTCACAAAATTTGGCAAATAACCATGAAAAAGCAACAAAACTTGAAAATGCTTATTTCGTGATTTCCAGTCGATTTTAGACACTTTTAGGTAGTTTTCATTTTTGCAAAACCACTGTTCGTTTTGAAGTCTAGATGGTTAATATAAGCTAGATGGGTGTTGAAAACATTATATTTATCAAAGCGTTCATCGAAGTCACAACCGTTTTCAGAAAACTCACAAAATTTGGCAAATAACCATAAAAAAGCAACAAAACTTGAAAATGCTTATTTCGTGATTTCCAGTCGATTTTAGACACTTTTAGGTAGTTTTCATTTTTGCAAAACCACTGTTCGTTTTGAAGTCTAGATGGTTAATATAAGCTAGATGGGTGTTGAAAACATTATATTTATCAAAGCGTTCATCGAAGTCACAACCGTTTTCAGAAAACTCACAAAATTTGGCAAATAGCCATGAAAAAGCAACAAAACTTGAAAATGCTTATTTCGTGATTTCCAGTCGATTTTAGACACTTTTAGGTAGTTTTCATTTTTGCAAAACCACTGTTCGTTTTGAAGTCTAGATGGTTAATATAAGCTAGATGGGTGTTGAATACATTATATTTATCAAAGCGTTCATCGAAGTCACAACCGTTTTCAGAAAACTCACAAAATTTGGCAAATAACCATGAAAAAGCAACAAAACTTGAAAATGCTTATTTCGTGATTTCCAGTCGATTTTAGACACTTTTAGGTAGTTTTCATTTTTGCAAAACCACTGTTCGTTTTGAAGTCTAGATGGTTAATATAAGCTAGATGGGTGTTGAAAACATTATATTTATCAAAGCGTTCATCGAAGTCACAACCGTTTTCAGAAAACTCACAAAATTTGGCAAATAACCATAAAAAAGCAACAAAACTTGAAAATGCTTATTTCGTGATTTCCAGTCGATTTTAGACACTTTTAGGTAGTTTTCATTTTTGCAAAACCACTGTTCGTTTTGAAGTCTAGATGGTTAATATAAGCTAGATGGGTGTTGAAAACATTATATTTATCAAAGCGTTCATCGAAGTCACAACCGTTTTCAGAAAACTCACAAAATTTGGCAAATAACCATGAAAAAGCAACAAAACTTGAAAATGCTTATTTCGTGATTTCCAGTCGATTTTAGACACTTTTAGGTAGTTTTCATTTTTGCAAAACCACTGTTCGTTTTGAAGTCTATATGGTTAATATAAGCTAGATGGGTGTTGAAAACATTATATTTATCAAAGCGTTCATCGAAGTCACAACCGTTTTCAGAAAACTCACAAAATTTGGCAAATAACCATGAAAAAGCAACAAAACTTGAAAATGCTTATTTCGTGATTTCCAGTCGATTTTAGACACTTTTAGGTAGTTTTCATTTTTGCAAAACCACTGTTCGTTTTGAAGTCTATATGGTTAATATAAGCTAGATGGGTGTTGAAAACATTATATTTATCAAAGCGTTCATCGAAGTCACAACCGTTTTCAGAAAACTCACAAAATTTGGCAAATAACCATGAAAAAGCAACAAAACTTGAAAATGCTTATTTCGTGATTTCCAGTCGATTTTAGACACTTTTAGGTAGTTTTCATTTTTGCAAAACCACTGTTCGTTTTGAAGTCTAGATGGTTAATATAAGCTAGATGGGTGTTGAATACATTATATTTATCAAAGCGTTCATCGAAGTCACAACCGTTTTCAGAAAACACAAACTCACAAAATTTGGCAAATAACCATGAAAAAGCAACAAAACTTGAAAATGCTTATTTCGTGATTTCCAGTCGATTTTAGACACTTTTAGGTAGTTTTCATTTTTGCAAAACCACTGTTCGTTTTGAAGTCTAGATGGTTAATATAAGCTAGATGGGTGTTGAAAACATTATATTTATCAAAGCGTTCATCGAAGTCACAACCGTTTTCAGAAAACTCACAAAATTTGGCAAATAACCATGAAAAAGCAACAAAACTTGAAAATGCTTATTTCGTGATTTCCAGTCGATTTTAGACACTTTTAGGTAGTTTTCATTTTTGCAAAACCACTGTTCGTTTTGAAGTCTAGATGGTTAATATAAGCTAGATGGGTGTTGAATACATTATATTTATCAAAGCGTTCATCGAAGTCACAACCGTTTTCAGAAAACACAAACTCACAAAATTTGGCAAATAACCATGAAAAAGCAACAAAACTTGAAAATGCTTATTTTGTGATTTCCAGTCGATTTTAGACACTTTTAGGTAGTTTTCATTTTTGCAAAACCACTGTTCGTTTTGAAGTCTAGATGGTTAATATAAGCTAGATGGGCGTTGAAAACATTATATTTATCAAAGCGTTCATCGAAGTCACAACCGTTTTCAGAAAACTCACAAAATTTGGCAAATAACCATAAAAAAGCAACAAAACTTGAAAATGCTTATTTCGTGATTTCCAGTCGATTTTAGACACTTTTAGGTAGTTTTCATTTTTGCAAAACCACTGTTCGTTTTGAAGTCTAGATGGTTAATATAAGCTAGATGGGTGTTGAAAACATTATATTTATCAAAGCGTTCATCGAAGTCACAACCGTTTTCAGAAAACTCACAAAATTTGGCAAATAGCCATGAAAAAGCAACAAAACTTGAAAATGCTTATTTCGTGATTTCCAGTCGATTTTAGACACTTTTAGGTAGTTTTCATTTTTGCAAAACCACTGTTCGTTTTGAAGTCTAGATGGTTAATATAAGCTAGATGGGTGTTGAAAACATTATATATATCAAAGCGTTCATCGAAGTCACAACCGTTTTCAGAAAACTCACAAAATTTGGCAAATAACCATGAAAAAGCAACAAAACTTGAAAATGCTTATTTCGTGATTTCCAGTCGATTTTAGACACTTTTAGGTAGTTTTCATTTTTGCAAAACCACTGTTCGTTTTGAAGTCTAGATGGTTAATATAAGCTAGATGGGTGTTGAAAACATTATATTTATCAAAGCGTTCATCGAAGTCACAACCGTTTTCAGAAAACTCACAAAATTTGGCAAATAACCATGAAAAAGCAACAAAACTTGAAAATGCTTATTTCGTGATTTCCAGTCGATTTTAGACACTTTTAGGTAGTTTTCATTTTTGCAAAACCACTGTTCGTTTTGAAGTCTAGATGGTTAATATAAGCTAGATGGGTGTTGAATACATTATATTTATCAAAGCGTTCATCGAAGTCACAACCGTTTTCAGAAAACACAAACTCACAAAATTTGGCAAATAACCATGAAAAAGCAACAAAACTTGAAAATGCTTATTTCGTGATTTCCAGTCGATTTTAGACACTTTTAGGTAGTTTTCATTTTTGCAAAACCACTGTTCGTTTTGAAGTCTAGATGGTTAATATAAGCTAGATGGGTGTTGAAAACATTATATTTATCAAAGCGTTCATCGAAGTCACAACCGTTTTCAGAAAACTCACAAAATTTGGCAAATAACCATAAAAAAGCAACAAAACTTGAAAATGCTTATTTCGTGATTTCCAGTCGATTTTAGACACTTTTAGGTAGTTTTCATTTTTGCAAAACCACTGTTCGTTTTGAAGTCTAGATGGTTAATATAAGCTAGATGGGTGTTGAAAACATTATATTTATCAAAGCGTTCATCGAAGTCACAACCGTTTTCAGAAAACTCACAAAATTTGGCAAATAGCCATGAAAAAGCAACAAAACTTGAAAATGCTTATTTCGTGATTTCCAGTCGATTTTAGACACTTTTAGGTAGTTTTCATTTTTGCAAAACCACTGTTCGTTTTGAAGTCTAGATGGTTAATATAAGCTAGATGGGTGTTGAATACATTATATTTATCAAAGCGTTCATCGAAGTCACAACCGTTTTCAGAAAACTCACAAAATTTGGCAAATAATCATGAAAAAGCAACAAAACTTGAAAATGCTCATTTCGTGATTTCCAGTCGATTTTAGACACTTTTAGGTAGTTTTCATTTTTGCAAAACCACTGTTCGTTTTGAAGTCTAGATGGTTAATATAAGCTAGATGGGTGTTGAAAACATTATATTTATCAAAGCGTTCATCGAAGTCACAACCGTTTTCAGAAAACTCACAAAATTTGGCAAATAACCATAAAAAAGCAACAAACTTGAAAATGCTTATTTCATGATTTCCAGTCGATTTTAGACACTTTTAGGTAGTTTTCATTTTTGCAAAACCACTGTTCGTTTTGAAGTCTAGATGGTTAATATAAGCTAGATGGGTGTTGAAAACATTATATTTATCAAAGCGTTCATCGAAGTCACAACCGTTTTCAGAAAACTCACAAAATTTGGCAAATAACCATGAAAAAGCAACAAAACTTGAAAATGCTTATTTCGTGATTTCCAGTCGATTTTAGACACTTTTAGGTAGTTTTCGTTTTTGCAAAACCACTGTTCGTTTTGAAGTCTAGATGGTTAATATAAGCTAGATGGGTGTTGAAAACATTATATTTATCAAAGCGTTCATCGAAGTCACAACCGTTTTCAGAAAACTCACAAAATTTGGCAAATAACCATGAAAAAGCAACAAAACTTGAAAATGCTTATTTCGTGATTTCCAGTCGATTTTAGACACTTTTAGGTAGTTTTCGTTTTTGCAAAACCACTGTTCGTTTTGAAGTCTAGATGGTTAATATAAGCTAGATGGGTGTTGAAAACATTATATTTATCAAAGCGTTCATCGAAGTCACAACCGTTTTCAGAAAACTCACAAAATTTGGCAAATAACCATGAAAAAGCAACAAAACTTGAAAATGCTTATTTCGTGATTTCCAGTCGATTTTAGACACTTTTAGGTAGTTTTCATTTTTGCAAAACCACTGTTCGTTTTGAAGTCTAGATGGTTAATATAAGCTAGATGGGTGTTGAATACATTATATTTATCAAAGCGTTCATCGAAGTCACAACCGTTTTCAGAAAACACAAACTCACAAAATTTGGCAAATAACCATGAAAAAGCAACAAAACTTGAAAATGCTTATTTCGTGATTTCCAGTCGATTTTAGACACTTTTAGGTAGTTTTCATGTTTGCAAAACCACTGTTCGTTTTGAAGTCTAGATGGTTAATATAAGCTAGATGGGTGTTGAAAACATTATATTTATCAAAGCGTTCATCGAAGTCACAACCGTTTTCAGAAAACTCACAAAATTTGGCAAATAACCATAAAAAAGCAACAAAACTTGAAAATGCTTATTTCGTGATTTCCAGTCGATTTTAGACACTTTTAGGTAGTTTTCATTTTTGCAAAACCACTGTTCGTTTTGAAGTCTAGATGGTTAATATAAGCTAGATGGGTGTTGAAAACATTATATTTATCAAAGCGTTCATCGAAGTCACAACCGTTTTCAGAAAACTCACAAAATTTGGCAGATAACCATGAAAAAGCAACAAAACTTGAAAATGCTTATTTCGTGATTTCCAGTCGATTTTAGACACTTTTAGGTAGTTTTCATTTTTGCAAAACCACTGTTCGTTTTGAAGTCTAGATGGTTAATATAAGCTAGATGGGTGTTGAAAACATTATATTTATCAAAGCGTTCATCGAAGTCACAACCGTTTTCAGAAAACTCACAAAATTTGGCAAATAACCATGAAAAAGCAACAAAACTTGAAAATGCTTATTTCGTGATTTCCAGTCGATTTTAGACACTTTTAGGTAGTTTTCATTTTTGCAAAACCACTGTTCGTTTTGAAGTCTAGATGGTTAATATAAGCTAGATGGGTGTTGAAAACATTATATTTATCAAAGCGTTCATCGAAGTCACAACCGTTTTCAGAAAACTCACAAAATTTGGCAAATAACCATGAAAAAGCAACAAAACTTGAAAATGCTTATTTCGTGATTTCCAGTCGATTTTAGACACTTTTAGGTAGTTTTCATTTTTGCAAAACCACTGTTCGTTTTGAAGTCTAGATGGTTAATATAAGCTAGATGGGTGTTGAATACATTATATTTATCAAAGCGTTCATCGAAGTCACAACCGTTTTCAGAAAACTCACAAAATTTGGCAAATAACCATGAAAAAGCAACAAAACTTGAAAATGCTTATTTCGTGATTTCCAGTCGATTTTAGACACTTTTAGGTAGTTTTCATTTTTGCAAAACCACTGTTCGTTTTGAAGTCTAGATGGTTAATATAAGCTAGATGGGTGTTGAAAACATTATATATATCAAAGCGTTCATCGAAGTCACAACCGTTTTCAGAAAACTCACAAAATTTGGCAAATAACCATGAAAAAGCAACAAAACTTGAAAATGCTTATTTCGTGATTTCCAGTCGATTTTAGACACTTTTAGGTAGTTTTCATTTTTGCAAAACCACTGTTCGTTTTGAAGTCTAGATGGTTAATATAAGCTAGATGGGTGTTGAAAACATTATATTTATCAAAGCGTTCATCGAAGTCACAACCGTTTTCAGAAAACTCACAAAATTTGGCAAATAACCATGAAAAAGCAACAAAACTTGAAAATGCTTATTTCGTGATTTCCAGTCGATTTTAGACACTTTTAGGTAGTTTTCATTTTTGAAAAACCACTGTTCGTTTTGAAGTCTAGATGGTTAATATAAGCTAGATGGGTGTTGAATACATTATATTTATCAAAGCGTTCATCGAAGTCACAACCGTTTTCAGAAAACACAAACTCACAAAATTTGGCAAATAACCATGAAAAAGCAACAAAACTTGAAAATGCTTATTTCGTGATTTCCAGTCGATTTTAGACACTTTTAGGTAGTTTTCATTTTTGCAAAACCACTGTTCGTTTTGAAGTCTAGATGGTTAATATAAGCTAGATGGGTGTTGAAAACATTATATTTATCAAAGCGTTCATCGAAGTCACAACCGTTTCCAGAAAACTCACAAAATTTGGCAAATAACCATGAAAAAGCAACAAAACTTGAAAATGCTTATTTCGTGATTTCCAGTCGATTTTAGACACTTTTAGGTAGTTTTCATTTTTGAAAAACCACTGTTCGTTTTGAAGTCTAGATGGTTAATATAAGCTAGATGGGTGTTGAATACATTATATTTATCAAAGCGTTCATCGAAGTCACAACCGTTTTCAGAAAACACAAACTCACAAAATTTGGCAAATAACCATGAAAAAGCAACAAAACTTGAAAATGCTTATTTCGTGATTTCCAGTCGATTTTAGACACTTTTAGGTAGTTTTCATTTTTGCAAAACCACTGTTCGTTTTGAAGTCTAGATGGTTAATATAAGCTAGATGGGTGTTGAAAACATTATATTTATCAAAGCGTTCATCGAAGTCACAACCGTTTTTCAGAAAACTCACAAAATTTGGCAAATAGCCATGAAAAAGCAACAAAACTTGAAAATGCTTATTTCGTGATTTCCAGTCGATTTTAGACACTTTTAGGTAGTTTTCATTTTTGCAAAACCACTGTTCGTTTTGAAGTCTAGATGGTTAATATAAGCTAGATGGGTGTTGAATACATTATATTTATCAAAGCGTTCATCGAAGTCACAACCGTTTTCAGAAAACTCACAAAATTTGGCAAATAACCATGAAAAAGCAACAAAACTTGAAAATGCTTATTTCGTGATTTCCAGTCGATTTTAGACACTTTTAGGTAGTTTTCATTTTTGAAAAACCACTGTTCGTTTTGAAGTCTAGATGGTTAATATAAGCTAGATGGGTGTTGAATACATTATATTTATCAAAGCGTTCATCGAAGTCACAACCGTTTTCAGAAAACACAAACTCACAAAATTTGGCAAATAACCATGAAAAAGCAACAAAACTTGAAAATGCTTATTTCGTGATTTCCAGTCGATTTTAGACACTTTTAGGTAGTTTTCATTTTTGCAAAACCACTGTTCGTTTTGAAGTCTAGATGGTTAATATAAGCTAGATGGGTGTTGAAAACATTATATTTATCAAAGCGTTCATCGAAGTCACAACCGTTTTCAGAAAACTCACAAAATTTGGCAAATAACCATAAAAAAGCAACAAAACTTGAAAATGCTTATTTCGTGATTTCCAGTCGATTTTAGACACTTTTAGGTAGTTTTCATTTTTGCAAAACCACTGTTCGTTTTGAAGTCTAGATGGTTAATATAAGCTAGATGGGTGTTGAAAACATTATATTTATCAAAGCGTTCATCGAAGTCACAACCGTTTTCAGAAAACTCACAAAATTTGGCAAATAGCCATGAAAAAGCAACAAAACTTGAAAATGCTTATTTCGTGATTTCCAGTCGATTTTAGACACTTTTAGGTAGTTTTCATTTTTGCAAAACCACTGTTCGTTTTGAAGTCTAGATGGTTAATATAAGCTAGATGGGTGTTGAATACATTATATTTATCAAAGCGTTCATCGAAGTCACAACCGTTTTCAGAAAACTCACAAAATTTGGCAAATAATCATGAAAAAGCAACAAAACTTGAAAATGCTCATTTCGTGATTTCCAGTCGATTTTAGACACTTTTAGGTAGTTTTCATTTTTGCAAAACCACTGTTCGTTTTGAAGTCTAGATGGTTAATATAAGCTAGATGGGTGTTGAAAACATTATATTTATCAAAGCGTTCATCGAAGTCACAACCGTTTTCAGAAAACTCACAAAATTTGGCAAATAACCATAAAAAAGCAACAAAACTTGAAAATGCATATTTCATGATTTCCAGTCGATTTTAGACACTTTTAGGTAGTTTTCATTTTTGCAAAACCACTGTTCGTTTTGAAGTCTAGAATGTTAATATAAGCTAGATGGGTGTTGAAAACATTATATTTATCAAAGCGTTCATCGAAGTCACAACCGTTTTCAGAAAACTCACAAAATTTGGCAAATAACCATGAAAAAGCAACAAAACTTGAAAATGCTTATTTCGTGATTTCCAGTCGATTTTAGACACTTTTAGGTAGTTTTCGTTTTTGCAAAACCACTGTTCGTTTTGAAGTCTAGATGGTTAATATAAGCTAGATGGGTGTTGAAAACATTATATTTATCAAAGCGTTCATCGAAGTCACAACCGTTTTCAGAAAACTCACAAAATTTGGCAAATAACCATGAAAAAGCAACAAAACTTGAAAATGCTTATTTCGTGATTTCCAGTCGATTTTAGACACTTTTAGGTAGTTTTCGTTTTTGCAAAACCACTGTTCGTTTTGAAGTCTAGATGGTTAATATAAGCTAGATGGGTGTTGAAAACATTATATTTATCAAAGCGTTCATCGAAGTCACAACCGTTTTCAGAAAACTCACAAAATTTGGCAAATAACCATGAAAAAGCAACAAAACTTGAAAATGCTTATTTCGTGATTTCCAGTCGATTTTAGACACTTTTAGGTAGTTTTCATTTTTGCAAAACCACTGTTCGTTTTGAAGTCTAGATGGTTAATATAAGCTAGATGGGTGTTGAATACATTATATTTATCAAAGCGTTCATCGAAGTCACAACCGTTTTCAGAAAACACAAACTCACAAAATTTGGCAAATAACCATGAAAAAGCAACAAAACTTGAAAATGCTTATTTCGTGATTTCCAGTCGATTTTAGACACTTTTAGGTAGTTTTCATGTTTGCAAAACCACTGTTCGTTTTGAAGTCTAGATGGTTAATATAAGCTAGATGGGTGTTGAAAACATTATATTTATCAAAGCGTTCATCGAAGTCACAACCGTTTTCAGAAAACTCACAAAATTTGGCAAATAACCATAAAAAAGCAACAAAACTTGAAAATGCTTATTTCGTGATTTCCAGTCGATTTTAGACACTTTTAGGTAGTTTTCATTTTTGCAAAACCACTGTTCGTTTTGAAGTCTAGATGGTTAATATAAGCTAGATGGGTGTTGAAAACATTATATTTATCAAAGCGTTCATCGAAGTCACAACCGTTTTCAGAAAACTCACAAAATTTGGCAAATAGCCATGAAAAAGCAACAAAACTTGAAAATGCTTATTTCGTGATTTCCAGTCGATTTTAGACACTTTTAGGTAGTTTTCATTTTTGCAAAACCACTGTTCGTTTTGAAGTCTAGATGGTTAATATAAGCTAGATGGGTGTTGAATACATTATATTTATCAAAGCGTTCATCGAAGTCACAACCGTTTTCAGAAAACTCACAAAATTTGGCAAATAATCATGAAAAAGCAACAAAACTTGAAAATGCTCATTTCGTGATTTCCAGTCGATTTTAGACACTTTTAGGTAGTTTTCATTTTTGCAAAACCACTGTTCGTTTTGAAGTCTAGATGGTTAATATAAGCTAGATGGGTGTTGAAAACATTATATTTATCAAAGCGTTCATCGAAGTCACAACCGTTTTCAGAAAACTCACAAAATTTGGCAAATAACCATGAAAAAGCAACAAAACTTGAAAATGCTTATTTCGTGATTTCCAGTCGATTTTAGACACTTTTAGGTAGTTTTCATTTTTGAAAAACCACTGTTCGTTTTGAAGTCTAGATGGTTAATATAAGCTAGATGGGTGTTGAATACATTATATTTATCAAAGCGTTCATCGAAGTCACAACCGTTTTCAGAAAACACAAACTCACAAAATTTGGCAAATAACCATGAAAAAGCAACAAAACTTGAAAATGCTTATTTCGTGATTTCCAGTCGATTTTAGACACTTTTAGGTAGTTTTCATTTTTGCAAAACCACTGTTCGTTTTGAAGTCTAGATGGTTAATATAAGCTAGATGGGTGTTGAAAACATTATATTTATCAAAGCGTTCATCGAAGTCACAACCGTTTTCAGAAAACTCACAAAATTTGGCAAATAACCATAAAAAAGCAACAAAACTTGAAAATGCTTATTTCGTGATTTCCAGTCGATTTTAGACACTTTTAGGTAGTTTTCATTTTTGCAAAACCACTGTTCGTTTTGAAGTCTAGATGGTTAATATAAGCTAGATGGGTGTTGAAAACATTATATTTATCAAAGCGTTCATCGAAGTCACAACCGTTTTCAGAAAACTCACAAAATTTGGCAAATAGCCATGAAAAAGCAACAAAACTTGAAAATGCTTATTTCGTGATTTCCAGTCGATTTTAGACACTTTTAGGTAGTTTTCATTTTTGCAAAACCACTGTTCGTTTTGAAGTCTAGATGGTTAATATAAGCTAGATGGGTGTTGAATACATTATATTTATCAAAGCGTTCATCGAAGTCACAACCGTTTTCAGAAAACTCACAAAATTTGGCAAATAATCATGAAAAAGCAACAAAACTTGAAAATGCTCATTTCGTGATTTCCAGTCGATTTTAGACACTTTTAGGTAGTTTTCATTTTTGCAAAACCACTGTACGTTTTGAAGTCTAGATGGTTAATATAAGCTAGATGGGTGTTGAAAACATTATATTTATCAAAGCGTTCATCGAAGTCACAACCGTTTTCAGAAAACTCACAAAATTTGGCAAATAACCATAAAAAAGCAACAAAACTTGAAAATGCTTATTTCATGATTTCCAGTCGATTTTAGACACTTTTAGGTAGTTTTCATTTTTGCAAAACCACTGTTCGTTTTGAAGTCTAGAATGTTAATATAAGCTAGATGGGTGTTGAAAACATTATATTTATCAAAGCGTTCATCGAAGTCACAACCGTTTTCAGAAAACTCACAAAATTTGGCAAATAACCATGAAAAAGCAACAAAACTTGAAAATGCTTATTTCGTGATTTCCAGTCGATTTTAGACACTTTTAGGTAGTTTTCGTTTTTGCAAAACCACTGTTCGTTTTGAAGTCTAGATGGTTAATATAAGCTAGATGGGTGTTGAAAACATTATATTTATCAAAGCGTTCATCGAAGTCACAACCGTTTTCAGAAAACTCACAAAATTTGGCAAATAACCATGAAAAAGCAACAAAACTTGAAAATGCTTATTTCGTGATTTCCAGTCGATTTTAGACACTTTTAGGTAGTTTTCGTTTTTGCAAAACCACTGTTCGTTTTGAAGTCTAGATGGTTAATATAAGCTAGATGGGTGTTGAAAACATTATATTTATCAAAGCGTTCATCGAAGTCACAACCGTTTTCAGAAAACTCACAAAATTTGGCAAATAACCATGAAAAAGCAACAAAACTTGAAAATGCTTATTTCGTGATTTCCAGTCGATTTTAGACACTTTTAGGTAGTTTTCATTTTTGCAAAACCACTGTTCGTTTTGAAGTCTAGATGGTTAATATAAGCTAGATGGGTGTTGAATACATTATATTTATCAAAGCGTTCATCGAAGTCACAACCGTTTTCAGAAAACACAAACTCACAAAATTTGGCAAATAACCATGAAAAAGCAACAAAACTTGAAAATGCTTATTTCGTGATTTCCAGTCGATTTTAGACACTTTTAGGTAGTTTTCATGTTTGCAAAACCACTGTTCGTTTTGAAGTCTAGATGGTTAATATAAGCTAGATGGGTGTTGAAAACATTATATTTATCAAAGCGTTCATCGAAGTCACAACCGTTTTCAGAAAACTCACAAAATTTGGCAAATAACCATAAAAAAGCAACAAAACTTGAAAATGCTTATTTCGTGATTTCCAGTCGATTTTAGACACTTTTAGGTAGTTTTCATTTTTGCAAAACCACTGTTCGTTTTGAAGTCTAGATGGTTAATATAAGCTAGATGGGTGTTGAAAACATTATATTTATCAAAGCGTTCATCGAAGTCACAACCGTTTTCAGAAAACTCACAAAATTTGGCAAATAGCCATGAAAAAGCAACAAAACTTGAAAATGCTTATTTCGTGATTTCCAGTCGATTTTAGACACTTTTAGGTAGTTTTCATTTTTGCAAAACCACTGTTCGTTTTGAAGTCTAGATGGTTAATATAAGCTAGATGGGTGTTGAATACATTATATTTATCAAAGCGTTCATCGAAGTCACAACCGTTTTCAGAAAACTCACAAAATTTGGCAAATAATCATGAAAAAGCAACAAAACTTGAAAATGCTCATTTCGTGATTTCCAGTCGATTTTAGACACTTTTAGGTAGTTTTCATTTTTGCAAAACCACTGTTCGTTTTGAAGTCTAGATGGTTAATATAAGCTAGATGGGTGTTGAAAACATTATATTTATCAAAGCGTTCATCGAAGTCACAACCGTTTTCAGAAAACTCACAAAATTTGGCAAATAACCATAAAAAAGCAACAAAACTTGAAAATGCTTATTTCGTGATTTCCAGTCGATTTTAGACACTTTTAGGTAGTTTTCATTTTTGCAAAACCACTGTTCGTTTTGAAGTCTAGATGGTTAATATAAGCTAGATGGGTGTTGAAAACATTATATTTATCAAAGCGTTCATCGAAGTCACAACCGTTTTCAGAAAACTCACAAAATTTGGCAAATAGCCATGAAAAAGCAACAAAACTTGAAAATGCTTATTTCGTGATTTCCAGTCGATTTTAGACACTTTTAGGTAGTTTTCATTTTTGCAAAACCACTGTTCGTTTTGAAGTCTAGATGGTTAATATAAGCTAGATGGGTGTTGAATACATTATATTTATCAAAGCGTTCATCGAAGTCACAACCGTTTTCAGAAAACTCACAAAATTTGGCAAATAATCATGAAAAAGCAACAAAACTTGAAAATGCTCATTTCGTGATTTCCAGTCGATTTTAGACACTTTTAGGTAGTTTTCATTTTTGCAAAACCACTGTTCGTTTTGAAGTCTAGATGGTTAATATAAGCTAGATGGGTGTTGAAAACATTATATTTATCAAAGCGTTCATCGAAGTCACAACCGTTTTCAGAAAACTCACAAAATTTGGCAAATAACCATAAAAAAGCAACAAAACTTGAAAATGCTTATTTCATGATTTCCAGTCGATTTTAGACACTTTTAGGTAGTTTTCATTTTTGCAAAACCACTGTTCGTTTTGAAGTCTAGAATGTTAATATAAGCTAGATGGGTGTTGAAAACATTATATTTATCAAAGCGTTCATCGAAGTCACAACCGTTTTCAGAAAACTCACAAAATTTGGCAAATAACCATGAAAAAGCAACAAAACTTGAAAATGCTTATTTCGTGATTTCCAGTCGATTTTAGACACTTTTAGGTAGTTTTCGTTTTTGCAAAACCACTGTTCGTTTTGAAGTCTAGATGGTTAATATAAGCTAGATGGGTGTTGAAAACATTATATTTATCAAAGCGTTCATCGAAGTCACAACCGTTTTCAGAAAACTCACAAAATTTGGCAAATAACCATGAAAAAGCAACAAAACTTGAAAATGCTTATTTCGTGATTTCCAGTCGATTTTAGACACTTTTAGGTAGTTTTCGTTTTTGCAAAACCACTGTTCGTTTTGAAGTCTAGATGGTTAATATAAGCTAGATGGGTGTTGAAAACATTATATTTATCAAAGCGTTCATCGAAGTCACAACCGTTTTCAGAAAACTCACAAAATTTGGCAAATAACCATGAAAAAGCAACAAAACTTGAAAATGCTTATTTCGTGATTTCCAGTCGATTTTAGACACTTTTAGGTAGTTTTCATTTTTGCAAAACCACTGTTCGTTTTGAAGTCTAGATGGTTAATATAAGCTAGATGGGTGTTGAATACATTATATTTATCAAAGCGTTCATCGAAGTCACAACCGTTTTCAGAAAACACAAACTCACAAAATTTGGCAAATAACCATGAAAAAGCAACAAAACTTGAAAATGCTTATTTCGTGATTTCCAGTCGATTTTAGACACTTTTAGGTAGTTTTCATGTTTGCAAAACCACTGTTCGTTTTGAAGTCTAGATGGTTAATATAAGCTAGATGGGTGTTGAAAACATTATATTTATCAAAGCGTTCATCGAAGTCACAACCGTTTTCAGAAAACTCACAAAATTTGGCAAATAACCATAAAAAAGCAACAAAACTTGAAAATGCTTATTTCGTGATTTCCAGTCGATTTTAGACACTTTTAGGTAGTTTTCATTTTTGCAAAACCACTGTTCGTTTTGAAGTCTAGATGGTTAATATAAGCTAGATGGGTGTTGAAAACATTATATTTATCAAAGCGTTCATCGAAGTCACAACCGTTTTCAGAAAACTCACAAAATTTGGCAAATAGCCATGAAAAAGCAACAAAACTTGAAAATGCTTATTTCGTGATTTCCAGTCGATTTTAGACACTTTTAGGTAGTTTTCATTTTTGCAAAACCACTGTTCGTTTTGAAGTCTAGATGGTTAATATAAGCTAGATGGGTGTTGAATACATTATATTTATCAAAGCGTTCATCGAAGTCACAACCGTTTTCAGAAAACTCACAAAATTTGGCAAATAATCATGAAAAAGCAACAAAACTTGAAAATGCTCATTTCGTGATTTCCAGTCGATTTTAGACACTTTTAGGTAGTTTTCATTTTTGCAAAACCACTGTTCGTTTTGAAGTCTAGATGGTTAATATAAGCTAGATGGGTGTTGAAAACATTATATTTATCAAAGCGTTCATCGAAGTCACAACCGTTTTCAGAAAACTCACAAAATTTGGCAAATAACCATGAAAAAGCAACAAAACTTGAAAATGCTTATTTCGTGATTTCCAGTCGATTTTAGACACTTTTAGGTAGTTTTCATTTTTGAAAAACCACTGTTCGTTTTGAAGTCTAGATGGTTAATATAAGCTAGATGGGTGTTGAATACATTATATTTATCAAAGCGTTCATCGAAGTCACAACCGTTTTCAGAAAACACAAACTCACAAAATTTGGCAAATAACCATGAAAAAGCAACAAAACTTGAAAATGCTTATTTCGTGATTTCCAGTCGATTTTAGACACTTTTAGGTAGTTTTCATTTTTGCAAAACCACTGTTCGTTTTGAAGTCTAGATGGTTAATATAAGCTAGATGGGTGTTGAATACATTATATTTATCAAAGCGTTCATCGAAGTCACAACCGTTTTCAGAAAACTCACAAAATTTGGCAAATAATCATGAAAAAGCAACAAAACTTGAAAATGCTCATTTCGTGATTTCCAGTCGATTTTAGACACTTTTAGGTAGTTTTCATTTTTGCAAAACCACTGTACGTTTTGAAGTCTAGATGGTTAATATAAGCTAGATGGGTGTTGAAAACATTATATTTATCAAAGCGTTCATCGAAGTCACAACCGTTTTCAGAAAACTCACAAAATTTGGCAAATAACCATAAAAAAGCAACAAAACTTGAAAATGCTTATTTCATGATTTCCAGTCGATTTTAGACACTTTTAGGTAGTTTTCATTTTTGCAAAACCACTGTTCGTTTTGAAGTCTAGAATGTTAATATAAGCTAGATGGGTGTTGAAAACATTATATTTATCAAAGCGTTCATCGAAGTCACAACCGTTTTCAGAAAACTCACAAAATTTGGCAAATAACCATGAAAAAGCAACAAAACTTGAAAATGCTTATTTCGTGATTTCCAGTCGATTTTAGACACTTTTAGGTAGTTTTCGTTTTTGCAAAACCACTGTTCGTTTTGAAGTCTAGATGGTTAATATAAGCTAGATGGGTGTTGAAAACATTATATTTATCAAAGCGTTCATCGAAGTCACAACCGTTTTCAGAAAACTCACAAAATTTGGCAAATAACCATGAAAAAGCAACAAAACTTGAAAATGCTTATTTCGTGATTTCCAGTCGATTTTAGACACTTTTAGGTAGTTTTCGTTTTTGCAAAACCACTGTTCGTTTTGAAGTCTAGATGGTTAATATAAGCTAGATGGGTGTTGAAAACATTATATTTATCAAAGCGTTCATCGAAGTCACAACCGTTTTCAGAAAACTCACAAAATTTGGCAAATAACCATGAAAAAGCAACAAAACTTGAAAATGCTTATTTCGTGATTTCCAGTCGATTTTAGACACTTTTAGGTAGTTTTCATTTTTGCAAAACCACTGTTCGTTTTGAAGTCTAGATGGTTAATATAAGCTAGATGGGTGTTGAATACATTATATTTATCAAAGCGTTCATCGAAGTCACAACCGTTTTCAGAAAACACAAACTCACAAAATTTGGCAAATAACCATGAAAAAGCAACAAAACTTGAAAATGCTTATTTCGTGATTTCCAGTCGATTTTAGACACTTTTAGGTAGTTTTCATGTTTGCAAAACCACTGTTCGTTTTGAAGTCTAGATGGTTAATATAAGCTAGATGGGTGTTGAAAACATTATATTTATCAAAGCGTTCATCGAAGTCACAACCGTTTTCAGAAAACTCACAAAATTTGGCAAATAACCATAAAAAAGCAACAAAACTTGAAAATGCTTATTTCGTGATTTCCAGTCGATTTTAGACACTTTTAGGTAGTTTTCATTTTTGCAAAACCACTGTTCGTTTTGAAGTCTAGATGGTTAATATAAGCTAGATGGGTGTTGAAAACATTATATTTATCAAAGCGTTCATCGAAGTCACAACCGTTTTCAGAAAACTCACAAAATTTGGCAAATAGCCATGAAAAAGCAACAAAACTTGAAAATGCTTATTTCGTGATTTCCAGTCGATTTTAGACACTTTTAGGTAGTTTTCATTTTTGCAAAACCACTGTTCGTTTTGAAGTCTAGATGGTTAATATAAGCTAGATGGGTGTTGAATACATTATATTTATCAAAGCGTTCATCGAAGTCACAACCGTTTTCAGAAAACTCACAAAATTTGGCAAATAATCATGAAAAAGCAACAAAACTTGAAAATGCTCATTTCGTGATTTCCAGTCGATTTTAGACACTTTTAGGTAGTTTTCATTTTTGCAAAACCACTGTTCGTTTTGAAGTCTAGATGGTTAATATAAGCTAGATGGGTGTTGAAAACATTATATTTATCAAAGCGTTCATCGAAGTCACAACCGTTTTCAGAAAACTCACAAAATTTGGCAAATAACCATAAAAAAGCAACAAAACTTGAAAATGCTTATTTCATGATTTCCAGTCGATTTTAGACACTTTTAGGTAGTTTTCATTTTTGCAAAACCACTGTTCGTTTTGAAGTCTAGAATGTTAATATAAGCTAGATGGGTGTTGAAAACATTATATTTATCAAAGCGTTCATCGAAGTCACAACCGTTTTCAGAAAACTCACAAAATTTGGCAAATAACCATGAAAAAGCAACAAAACTTGAAAATGCTTATTTCGTGATTTCCAGTCGATTTTAGACACTTTTAGGTAGTTTTCGTTTTTGCAAAACCACTGTTCGTTTTGAAGTCTAGATGGTTAATATAAGCTAGATGGGTGTTGAAAACATTATATTTATCAAAGCGTTCATCGAAGTCACAACCGTTTTCAGAAAACTCACAAAATTTGGCAAATAACCATGAAAAAGCAACAAAACTTGAAAATGCTTATTTCGTGATTTCCAGTCGATTTTAGACACTTTTAGGTAGTTTTCGTTTTTGCAAAACCACTGTTCGTTTTGAAGTCTAGATGGTTAATATAAGCTAGATGGGTGTTGAAAACATTATATTTATCAAAGCGTTCATCGAAGTCACAACCGTTTTCAGAAAACTCACAAAATTTGGCAAATAACCATGAAAAAGCAACAAAACTTGAAAATGCTTATTTCGTGATTTCCAGTCGATTTTAGACACTTTTAGGTAGTTTTCATTTTTGCAAAACCACTGTTCGTTTTGAAGTCTAGATGGTTAATATAAGCTAGATGGGTGTTGAATACATTATATTTATCAAAGCGTTCATCGAAGTCACAACCGTTTTCAGAAAACACAAACTCACAAAATTTGGCAAATAACCATGAAAAAGCAACAAAACTTGAAAATGCTTATTTCGTGATTTCCAGTCGATTTTAGACACTTTTAGGTAGTTTTCATGTTTGCAAAACCACTGTTCGTTTTGAAGTCTAGATGGTTAATATAAGCTAGATGGGTGTTGAAAACATTATATTTATCAAAGCGTTCATCGAAGTCACAACCGTTTTCAGAAAACTCACAAAATTTGGCAAATAACCATAAAAAAGCAACAAAACTTGAAAATGCTTATTTCGTGATTTCCAGTCGATTTTAGACACTTTTAGGTAGTTTTCATTTTTGCAAAACCACTGTTCGTTTTGAAGTCTAGATGGTTAATATAAGCTAGATGGGTGTTGAAAACATTATATTTATCAAAGCGTTCATCGAAGTCACAACCGTTTTCAGAAAACTCACAAAATTTGGCAAATAACCATGAAAAAGCAACAAAACTTGAAAATGCTTATTTCGTGATTTCCAGTCGATTTTAGACACTTTTAGGTAGTTTTCATTTTTGCAAAACCACTGTTCGTTTTGAAGTCTAGATGGTTAATATAAGCTAGATGGGTGTTGAAAACATTATATTTATCAAAGCGTTCATCGAAGTCACAACCGTTTTCAGAAAACTCACAAAATTTGGCAAATAACCATGAAAAAGCAACAAAACTTGAAAATGCTTATTTCGTGATTTCCAGTCGATTTTAGACACTTTTAGGTAGTTTTCATTTTTGCAAAACCACTGTTCGTTTTGAAGTCTAGATGGTTAATATAAGCTAGATGGGTGTTGAAAACATTATATTTATCAAAGCGTTCATCGAAGTCACAACCGTTTTCAGAAAACTCACAAAATTTGGCAAATAACCATGAAAAAGCAACAAAACTTGAAAATGCTTATTTCGTGATTTCCAGTCGATTTTAGACACTTTTAGGTAGTTTTCATTTTTGCAAAACCACTGTTCGTTTTGAAGTCTAGATGGTTAATATAAGCTAGATGGGTGTTGAATACATTATATTTATCAAAGCGTTCATCGAAGTCACAACCGTTTTCAGAAAACTCACAAAATTTGGCAAATAACCATGAAAAAGCAACAAAACTTGAAAATGCTTATTTCGTGATTTCCAGTCGATTTTAGACACTTTTAGGTAGTTTTCATTTTTGCAAAACCACTGTTCGTTTTGAAGTCTAGATGGTTAATATAAGCTAGATGGGTGTTGAAAACATTATATTTATCAAAGCGTTCATCGAAGTCACAACCGTTTTCAGAAAACACAAACTCACAAAATTTGGCAAATAACCATGAAAAAGCAACAAAACTTGAAAATGCTTATTTCGTGATTTCCAGTCGATTTTAGACACTTTTAGGTAGTTTTCGTTTTTGCAAAACCACTGTTCGTTTTGAAGTCTAGATGGTTAATATAAGCTAGATGGGTGTTGAAAACATTATATTTATCAAAGCGTTCATCGAAGTCACAACCGTTTTCAGAAAACTCACAAAATTTGGCAAATAACCATGAAAAAGCAACAAAACTTGAAAATGCTTATTTCGTGATTTCCAGTCGATTTTAGACACTTTTAGGTAGTTTTCATTTTTGCAAAACCACTGTTCGTTTTGAAGTCTAGATGGTTAATATAAGCTAGATGGGTGTTGAAAACATTATATTTATCAAAGCGTTCATCGAAGTCACAACCGTTTTCAGAAAACTCACAAAATTTGGCAAATAACCATGAAAAAGCAACAAAACTTGAAAATGCTTATTTCGTGATTTCCAGTCGATTTTAGACACTTTTAGGTAGTTTTCATTTTTGCAAAACCACTGTTCGTTTTGAAGTCTAGATGGTTAATATAAGCTAGATGGGTGTTGAATACATTATATTTATCAAAGCGTTCATCGAAGTCACAACCGTTTTCAGAAAACTCACAAAATTTGGCAAATAACCATGAAAAAGCAAC
Organism: Octopus bimaculoides; assembly: GCF_046866305.1. Taxonomy (NCBI): domain Eukaryota; kingdom Metazoa; phylum Mollusca; class Cephalopoda; order Octopoda; family Octopodidae; genus Octopus; species Octopus bimaculoides. Next base: position 237,013 of record NW_028315305.1, on the reverse strand, counting down.
AAAACTTGAAAATGCTTATTTCGTGATTTCCAGTCGATTTTAGACACTTTTAGGTAGTTTTCATTTTTGCAAAACCACTGTTCGTTTTGAAGTCTAGATGGTTAATATAAGCTAGATGGGTGTTGAAAACATTATATTTATCAAAGCGTTCATCGAAGTCACAACCGTTTTCAGAAAACACAAACTCACAAAATTTGGCAAATAACCATGAAAAAGCAACAAAACTTGAAAATGCTTATTTCGTGATTTCCAGTCGATTTTAGACACTTTTAGGTAGTTTTCGTTTTTGCAAAACCACTGTTCGTTTTGAAGTCTAGATGGTTAATATAAGCTAGATGGGTGTTGAAAACATTATATTTATCAAAGCGTTCATCGAAGTCACAACCGTTTTCAGAAAACTCACAAAATTTGGCAAATAACCATGAAAAAGCAACAAAACTTGAAAATGCTTATTTCGTGATTTCCAGTCGATTTTAGACACTTTTAGGTAGTTTTCATTTTTGCAAAACCACTGTTCGTTTTGAAGTCTAGATGGTTAATATAAGCTAGATGGGTGTTGAATACATTATATTTATCAAAGCGTTCATCGAAGTCACAACCGTTTTCAGAAAACACAAACTCACCAAATTTGGCAAATAACCATGAAAAAGCAAAAAAACTTGAAAATGCTTATTTCGTGATTTCCAGTCGATTTTAGACACTTTTAGGTAGTTTTCGTTTTTGCAAAACCACTGTTCGTTTTGAAGTCTAGATGGTTAATATAAGCTAGATGGGTGTTGAAAACATTATATTTATCAAAGCGTTCATCGAAGTCACAACCGTTTTCAGAAAACTCACAAAATTTGGCAAATAACCATGAAAAAGCAACAAAACTTGAAAATGCTTATTTCGTGATTTCCAGTCGATTTTAGACACTTTTAGGTAGTTTTCATTTTTGCAAAACCACTGTTCGTTTTGAAGTCTAGATGGTTAATATAAGCTAGATGGGTGTTGAAAACCATTATATTTATCAAAGCGTTCATCGAAGTCACAACCGTTTTCAGAAAACTCACAAAATTTGGCAAATAACCATAAAAAAGCAACAAAACTTGAAAATGCTTATTTCATGATTTCCAGTCGATTTTAGACACTTTTAGGTAGTTTTCATTTTTGCAAAACCACTGTTCGTTTTGAAGTCTAGATGGTTAATATAAGCTAGATGGGTGTTGAAAACATTATATTTATCAAAGCGTTCATCGAAGTCACAACCGTTTTCAGAAAACTCACAAAATTTGGCAAATAACCATGAAAAAGCAACAAAACTTGAAAATGCTTATTTCGTGATTTCCAGTCGATTTTAGACACTTTTAGGTAGTTTTCATTTTTGCAAAACCACTGTTCGTTTTGAAGTCTAGATGGTTAATATAAGCTAGATGGGTGTTGAAAACATTATATTTATCAAAGCGTTCATCGAAGTCACAACCGTTTTCAGAAAACTCACAAAATTTGGCAAATAACCATGAAAAAGCAACAAAACTTGAAAATGCTTATTTCGTGATTTCCAGTCGATTTTAGACACTTTTAGGTAGTTTTCATTTTTGCAAAACCACTGTTCGTTTTGAAGTCTAGATGGTTAATATAAGCTAGATGGGTGTTGAAAACATTATATTTATCAAAGCGTTCATCGAAGTCACAACCGTTTTCAGAAAACACAAACTCACAAAATTTGGCAAATAACCATGAAAAAGCAACAAAACTTGAAAATGCTTATTTCGTGATTTCCAGTCGATTTTAGACACTTTTAGGTAGTTTTCGTTTTTGCAAAACCACTGTTCGTTTTGAAGTCTAGATGGTTAATATAAGCTAGATGGGTGTTGAAAACATTATATTTATCAAAGCGTTCATCGAAGTCACAACCGTTTTCAGAAAACTCACAAAATTTGGCAAATAACCATGAAAAAGCAACAAAACTTGAAAATGCTTATTTCGTGATTTCCAGTCGATTTTAGACACTTTTAGGTAGTTTTCATTTTTGCAAAACCACTGTTCGTTTTGAAGTCTAGATGGTTAATATAAGCTAGATGGGTGTTGAATACATTATATTTATCAAAGCGTTCATCGAAGTCACAACCGTTTTCAGAAAACACAAACTCACAAAATTTGGCAAATAACCATGAAAAAGCAAAAAAACTTGAAAATGCTTATTTCGTGATTTCCAGTCGATTTTAGACACTTTTAGGTAGTTTTCGTTTTTGCAAAACCACTGTTCGTTTTGAAGTCTAGATGGTTAATATAAGCTAGATGGGTGTTGAAAACATTATATTTATCAAAGCGTTCATCGAAGTCACAACCGTTTTCAGAAAACTCACAAAATTTGGCAAATAACCATGAAAAAGCAACAAAACTTGAAAATGCTTATTTCGTGATTTCCAGTCGATTTTAGACACTTTTAGGTAGTTTTCCTTTTTCCAAAACCACTGTTCGTTTTGAAGTCTAGATGGTTAATATAAGCTAGATGGGTGTTGAAAACATTATATTTATCAAAGCGTTCATCGAAGTCACAACCGTTTTCAGAAAACTCACAAAATTTGGCAAATAACCATAAAAAAGCAACAAAACTTGAAAATGCTTATTTCATGATTTCCAGTCGATTTTAGACACTTTTAGGTAGTTTTCATTTTTGCAAAACCACTGTTCGTTTTGAAGTCTAGATGGTTAATATAAGCTAGATGGGTGTTGAAAACATTATATTTATCAAAGCGTTCATCGAAGTCACAACCGTTTTCAGAAAACTCACAAAATTTGGCAAATAACCATGAAAAAGCAACAAAACTTGAAAATGCTTATTTCGTGATTTCCAGTCGATTTTAGACACTTTTAGGTAGTTTTCATTTTTGCAAAACCACTGTTCGTTTTGAAGTCTAGATGGTTAATATAAGCTAGATGGGTGTTGAAAACATTATATTTATCAAAGCGTTCATCGAAGTCACAACCGTTTTCAGAAAACTCACAAAATTTGGCAAATAACCATGAAAAAGCAACAAAACTTGAAAATGCTTATTTCGTGATTTCCAGTCGATTTTAGACACTTTTAGGTAGTTTTCATTTTTGCAAAACCACTGTTCGTTTTGAAGTCTAGATGGTTAATATAAGCTAGATGGGTGTTGAAAACATTATATTTATCAAAGCGTTCATCGAAGTCACAACCGTTTTCAGAAAACTCACAAAATTTGGCAAATAACCATGAAAAAGCAACAAAACTTGAAAATGCTTATTTCGTGATTTCCAGTCGATTTTAGACACTTTTAGGTAGTTTTCATTTTTGCAAAACCACTGTTCGTTTTGAAGTCTAGATGGTTAATATAAGCTAGATGGGTGTTGAATACATTATATTTATCAAAGCGTTCATCGAAGTCACAACCGTTTTCAGAAAACTCACAAAATTTGGCAAATAACCATGAAAAAGCAACAAAACTTGAAAATGCTTATTTCGTGATTTCCAGTCGATTTTAGACACTTTTAGGTAGTTTTCATTTTTGCAAAACCACTGTTCGTTTTGAAGTCTAGATGGTTAATATAAGCTAGATGGGTGTTGAAAACATTATATTTATCAAAGCGTTCATCGAAGTCACAACCGTTTTCAGAAAACACAAACTCACAAAATTTGGCAAATAACCATGAAAAAGCAACAAAACTTGAAAATGCTTATTTCGTGATTTCCAGTCGATTTTAGACACTTTTAGGTAGTTTTCGTTTTTGCAAAACCACTGTTCGTTTTGAAGTCTAGATGGTTAATATAAGCTAGATGGGTGTTGAAAACATTATATTTATCAAAGCGTTCATCGAAGTCACAACCGTTTTCAGAAAACTCACAAAATTTGGCAAATAACCATGAAAAAGCAACAAAACTTGAAAATGCTTATTTCGTGATTTCCAGTCGATTTTAGACACTTTTAGGTAGTTTTCATTTTTGCAAAACCACTGTTCGTTTTGAAGTCTAGATGGTTAATATAAGCTAGATGGGTGTTGAAAACATTATATTTATCAAAGCGTTCATCGAAGTCACAACCGTTTTCAGAAAACTCACAAAATTTGGCAAATAACCATGAAAAAGCAACAAAACTTGAAAATGCTTATTTCGTGATTTCCAGTCGATTTTAGACACTTTTAGGTAGTTTTCATTTTTGCAAAACCACTGTTCGTTTTGAAGTCTAGATGGTTAATATAAGCTAGATGGGTGTTGAAAACATTATATTTATCAAAGCGTTCATCGAAGTCACAACCGTTTTCAGAAAACTCACAAAATTTGGCAAATAACCATAAAAAAGCAACAAAACTTGAAAATGCTTATTTCATGATTTCCAGTCGATTTTAGACACTTTTAGGTAGTTTTCATTTTTGCAAAACCACTGTTCGTTTTGAAGTCTAGATGGTTAATATAAGCTAGATGGGTGTTGAAAACATTATATTTATCAAAGCGTTCATCGAAGTCACAACCGTTTTCAGAAAACTCACAAAATTTGGCAAATAACCATGAAAAAGCAACAAAACTTGAAAATGCTTATTTCGTGATTTCCAGTCGATTTTAGACACTTTTAGGTAGTTTTCATTTTTGCAAAACCACTGTTCGTTTTGAAGTCTAGATGGTTAATATAAGCTAGATGGGTGTTGAAAACATTATATTTATCAAAGCGTTCATCGAAGTCACAACCGTTTTCAGAAAACTCACAAAATTTGGCAAATAACCATGAAAAAGCAACAAAACTTGAAAATGCTTATTTCGTGATTTCCAGTCGATTTTAGACACTTTTAGGTAGTTTTCATTTTTGCAAAACCACTGTTCGTTTTGAAGTCTAGATGGTTAATATAAGCTAGATGGGTGTTGAAAACATTATATTTATCAAAGCGTTCATCGAAGTCACAACCGTTTTCAGAAAACTCACAAAATTTGGCAAATAACCATGAAAAAGCAACAAAACTTGAAAATGCTTATTTCGTGATTTCCAGTCGATTTTAGACACTTTTAGGTAGTTTTCATTTTTGCAAAACCACTGTTCGTTTTGAAGTCTAGATGGTTAATATAAGCTAGATGGGTGTTGAATACATTATATTTATCAAAGCGTTCATCGAAGTCACAACCGTTTTCAGAAAACTCACAAAATTTGGCAAATAACCATGAAAAAGCAACAAAACTTGAAAATGCTTATTTCGTGATTTCCAGTCGATTTTAGACACTTTTAGGTAGTTTTCATTTTTGCAAAACCACTGTTCGTTTTGAAGTCTAGATGGTTAATATAAGCTAGATGGGTGTTGAAAACATTATATTTATCAAAGCGTTCATCGAAGTCACAACCGTTTTCAGAAAACACAAACTCACAAAATTTGGCAAATAACCATGAAAAAGCAACAAAACTTGAAAATGCTTATTTCGTGATTTCCAGTCGATTTTAGACACTTTTAGGTAGTTTTCGTTTTTGCAAAACCACTGTTCGTTTTGAAGTCTAGATGGTTAATATAAGCTAGATGGGTGTTGAAAACATTATATTTATCAAAGCGTTCATCGAAGTCACAACCGTTTTCAGAAAACTCACAAAATTTGGCAAATAACCATGAAAAAGCAACAAAACTTGAAAATGCTTATTTCGTGATTTCCAGTCGATTTTAGACACTTTTAGGTAGTTTTCATTTTTGCAAAACCACTGTTCGTTTTGAAGTCTAGATGGTTAATATAAGCTAGATGGGTGTTGAATACATTATATTTATCAAAGCGTTCATCGAAGTCACAACCGTTTTCAGAAAACACAAACTCACAAAATTTGGCAAATAACCATGAAAAAGCAAAAAAACTTGAAAATGCTTATTTCGTGATTTCCAGTCGATTTTAGACACTTTTAGGTAGTTTTCGTTTTTGCAAAACCACTGTTCGTTTTGAAGTCTAGATGGTTAATATAAGCTAGATGGGTGTTGAAAACATTATATTTATCAAAGCGTTCATCGAAGTCACAACCGTTTTCAGAAAACTCACAAAATTTGGCAAATAACCATGAAAAAGCAACAAAACTTGAAAATGCTTATTTCGTGATTTCCAGTCGATTTTAGACACTTTTAGGTAGTTTTCATTTTTGCAAAACCACTGTTCGTTTTGAAGTCTAGATGGTTAATATAAGCTAGATGGGTGTTGAATACATTATATTTATCAAAGCGTTCATCGAAGTCACAACCGTTTTCAGAAAACTCACAAAATTTGGCAAATAATCATGAAAAAGCAACAAAACTTGAAAATGCTCATTTCATGATTTCCAGTCGATTTTAGACACTTTTAGGTAGTTTTCATTTTTGCAAAACCACTGTTCGTTTTGAAGTCTAGATGGTTAATATAAGCTAGATGGGTGTTGAAAACATTATATTTATCAAAGCGTTCATCGAAGTCACAACCGTTTTCAGAAAACTCACAAAATTTGGCAAATAACCATAAAAAAGCAACAAAACTTGAAAATGCTTATTTCATGATTTCCAGTCGATTTTAGACACTTTTAGGTAGTTTTCATTTTTGCAAAACCACTGTTCGTTTTGAAGTCTAGATGGTTAATATAAGCTAGATGGGTGTTGAAAACATTATATTTATCAAAGCGTTCATCGAAGTCACAACCGTTTTCAGAAAACTCACAAAATTTGGTAAATAACCATGAAAAAGCAACAAAACTTGAAAATGCTTATTTCGTGATTTCCAGTCGATTTTAGACACTTTTAGGTAGTTTTCATTTTTGCAAAACCACTGTTCGTTTTGAAGTCTAGATGGTTATTATAAGCTAGATGGGTGTTGAAAACATTATATTTATCAAAGCGTTCATCGAAGTCACAACCGTTTTCAGAAAACACAAACTCACAAAATTTCGCAAATAACCATGAAAAAGCAACAAAACTTGAAAATGCTTATTTCGTGATTTCCAGTCGATTTTAGACACTTTTAGGTAGTTTTCGTTTTTGCAAAACCACTGTTCGTTTTGAAGTCTAGATGGTTAATATAAGCTAGATGGGTGTTGAAAACATTATATTTATCAAAGCGTTCATCGAAGTCACAACCGTTTTCAGAAAACTCACAAAATTTGGCAAATAACCATGAAAAAGCAACAAAACTTGAAAATGCTTATTTCGTGATTTCCAGTCGATTTTAGACACTTTTAGGTAGTTTTCATTTTTGCAAAACCACTGTTCGTTTTGAAGTCTAGATGGTTAATATAAGCTAGATGGGTGTTGAAAACATTATATTTATCAAAGCGTTCATCGAAGTCACAACCGTTTTCAGAAAACTCACAAAATTTGGCAAATAACCATAAAAAAGCAACAAAACTTGAAAATGCTTATTTCGTGATTTCCAGTCGATTTTAGACACTTTTAGGTAGTTTTCGTTTTTGCAAAACCACTGTTCGTTTTGAAGTCTAGATGGTTAATATAAGCTAGATGGGTGTTGAAAACATTATATTTATCAAAGCGTTCATCGAAGTCACAACCGTTTTCAGAAAACTCACAAAATTTGGCAAATAACCATGAAAAAGCAACAAAACTTGAAAATGCTTATTTCGTGATTTCCAGTCGATTTTAGACACTTTTAGGTAGTTTTCATTTTTGCAAAACCACTGTTCGTTTTGAAGTCTAGATGGTTAATATAAGCTAGATGGGTGTTGAAAACATTATATTTATCAAAGCGTTCATCGAAGTCACAACCGTTTTCAGAAAACTCACAAAATTTGGCAAATAACCATGAAAAAGCAACAAAACTTGAAAATGCTTATTTCGTGATTTCCAGTCGATTTTAGACACTTTTAGGTAGTTTTCATTTTTGCAAAACCACTGTTCGTTTTGAAGTCTAGATGGTTAATATAAGCTAGATGGGTGTTGAAAACATTATATTTATCAAAGCGTTCATCGAAGTCACAACCGTTTTCAGAAAACACAAACTCACAAAGTTTGGCAAATAACCATGAAAAAGCAACAAAACTTGAAAATGCTTATTTCGTGATTTCCAGTCGATTTTAGACACTTTTAGGTAGTTTTCATTTTTGCAAAACCACTGTTCGTTTTGAAGTCTAGATGGTTAATATAAGCTAGATGGGTGTTGAAAACATTATATTTATCAAAGCGTTCATCGAAGTCACAACCGTTTTCAGAAAACTCACAAAATTTGGCAAATAACCATAAAAAAGCAACAAAACTTGAAAATGCTTATTTCGTGATTTCCAGTCGATTTTAGACACTTTTAGGTAGTTTTCATTTTTGCAAAACCACTGTTCGTTTTGAAGTCTAGATGGTTAATATAAGCTAGATGGGTGTTGAAAACATTATATTTATCAAAGCGTTCATCGAAGTCACAACCGTTTTCAGAAAACTCACAAAATTTGGCAAATAACCATGAAAAAGCAACAAAACTTGAAAATGCTTATTTCGTGATTTCCAGTCGATTTTAGACACTTTTAGGTAGTTTTCATTTTTGCAAAACCACTGTTCGTTTTGAAGTCTAGATGGTTAATATAAGCTAGATGGGTGTTGAATACATTATATTTATCAAAGCGTTCATCGAAGTCACAACCGTTTTCAGAAAACACAAACTCACAAAATTTGGCAAATAACCATGAAAAAGCAAAAAAACTTGAAAATGCTTATTTCGTGATTTCCAGTCGATTTTAGACACTTTTAGGTAGTTTTCGTTTTTGCAAAACCACTGTTCGTTTTGAAGTCTAGATGGTTAATATAAGCTAGATGGGTGTTGAAAACATTATATTTATCAAAGCGTTCATCGAAGTCACAACCGTTTTCAGAAAACTCACAAAATTTGGCAAATAACCATGAAAAAGCAACAAAACTTGAAAATGCTTATTTCGTGATTTCCAGTCGATTTTAGACACTTTTAGGTAGTTTTCATTTTTGCAAAACCACTGTTCGTTTTGAAGTCTAGATGGTTAATATAAGCTAGATGGGTGTTGAAAACATTATATTTATCAAAGCGTTCATCGAAGTCACAACCGTTTTCAGAAAACACACAAAATTTGGCAAATAACCATGAAAAAGCAACAAAACTTGAAAATGCTTATTTCGTGATTTCCAGTCGATTTTAGTCACTTTTAGGTAGTTTTCGTTTTTGCAAAACCACTGTTCGTTTTGAAGTCTAGATGGTTAATATAAGCTAGATGGGTGTTGAAAACATTATATTTATCAAAGCGTTCATCGAAGTCACAACCGTTTTCAGAAAACACAAACTCACAAAATTTGGCAAATAACCATGAAAAAGCAACAAAACTTGAAAATGCTTATTTCGTGATTTCCAGTCGATTTTAGACACTTTTAGGTAGTTTTCATTTTTGCAAAACCACTGTTCGTTTTGAAGTCTAGATGGTTAATATAAGCTAGATGTGTGTTGAAAACATTATATTTATCAAAGCGTTCATCGAAGTCACAACCGTTTTCAGAAAACTCACAAAATTTGGCAAATAACCATGAAAAAGCAACAAAACTTGAAAATGCTTATTTCGTGATTTCCAGTCGATTTTAGTCACTTTTAGGTAGTTTTCGTTTTTGCAAAACCACTGTTCGTTTTGAAGTCTAGATGGTTAATATAAGCTAGATGGGTGTTGAAAACATTATATTTATCAAAGCGTTCATCGAAGTCACAACCGTTTTCAGAAAACACAAACTCACAAAATTTGGCAAATAACCATGAAAAAGCAACAAAACTTGAAAATGCTTATTTCGTGATTTCCAGTCGATTTTAGACACTTTTAGGTAGTTTTCATTTTTGCAAAACCACTGTTCGTTTTGAAGTCTAGATGGTTAATATAAGCTAGATGGGTGTTGAAAACATTATATTTATCAAAGCGTTCATCGAAGTCACAACCGTTTTCAGAAAACTCACAAAATTTGGCAAATAACCATGAAAAAGCAACAAAACTTGAAAATGCTTATTTCGTGATTTCCAGTCGATTTTAGACACTTTTAGGTAGTTTTCATTTTTGCAAAACCACTGTTCGTTTTGAAGTCTAGATGATTAATATAAGCTAGATGGGTGTTGAAAACATTATATTTATCAAAGCGTTCATCGAAGTCACAACCGTTTTCAGAAAACTCACAAAATTTGGCAAATAACCATGAAAAAGCAACAAAACTTGAAAATGCTTATTTCGTGATTTCCAGTCGATTTTAGACACTTTTAGGTAGTTTTCATTTTTGCAAAACCACTGTTCGTTTTGAAGTCTAGATGGTTAATATAAGCTAGATGGGTGTTGAAAACATTATATTTATCAAAGCGTTCATCGAAGTCAACCGTTTTCAGAAAACTCACAAAATTTGGCAAATAACCATGAAAAAGCAACAAAACTTGAAAATGCTTATTTCGTGATTTCCAGTCGATTTTAGACACTTTTAGGTAGTTTTCATTTTTGCAAAACCACTGTTCGTTTTGAAGTCTAGATGGTTAATATAAGCTAGATGGGTGTTGAATACATTATATTTATCAAAGCGTTCATCGAAGTCACAACCGTTTTCAGAAAACTCACAAAATTTGGCAAATAACCATGAAAAAGCAACAAAACTTGAAAATGCTTATTTCGTGATTTCCAGTCGATTTTAGACACTTTTAGGTAGTTTTCATTTTTGCAAAACCACTGTTCGTTTTGAAGTCTAGATGGTTAATATAAGCTAGATGGGTGTTGAAAACATTATATTTATCAAAGCGTTCATCGAAGTCACAACCGTTTTCAGAAAACACAAACTCACAAAATTTCGCAAATAACCATGAAAAAGCAACAAAACTTGAAAATGCTTATTTCGTGATTTCCAGTCAATTTTAGACACTTTTAGGTAGTTTTCGTTTTTGCAAAACCACTGTTCGTTTTGAAGTCTAGATGGTTAATATAAGCTAGATGGGTGTTGAAAACATTATATTTATCAAAGCGTTCATCGAAGTCACAACCGTTTTCAGAAAACTCACAAAATTTGGCAAATAACCATGAAAAAGCAACAAAACTTGAAAATGCTTATTTCGTGATTTCCAGTCGATTTTAGACACTTTTAGGTAGTTTTCATTTTTGCAAAACCACTGTTCGTTTTGAAGTCTAGATGGTTAATATAAGCTAGATGGGTGTTGAATACATTATATTTATCAAAGCGTTCATCGAAGTCACAACCGTTTTCAGAAAACTCACAAAATTTGGCAAATAACCATGAAAAAGCAACAAAACTTGAAAATGCTTATTTCGTGATTTCCAGTCGATTTTAGACACTTTTAGGTAGTTTTCATTTTTGCAAAACCACTGTTCGTTTTGAAGTCTAGATGGTTAATATAAGCTAGATGGGTGTTGAAAACATTATATTTATCAAAGCGTTCATCGAAGTCACAACCGTTTTCAGAAAACTCACAAAATTTGGCAAATAACCATAAAAAAGCAACAAAACTTGAAAATGCTTATTTCGTGATTTCCAGTCGATTTTAGACACTTTTAGGTAGTTTTCGTTTTTGCAAAACCACTGTTCGTTTTGAAGTCTAGATGGTTAATATAAGCTAGATGGGTGTTGAAAACATTATATTTATCAAAGCGTTCATCGAAGTCACAACCGTTTTCAGAAAACTCACAAAATTTGGCAAATAACCATGAAAAAGCAACAAAACTTGAAAATGCTTATTTCGTGATTTCCAGTCGATTTTAGACACTTTTAGGTAGTTTTCATTTTTGCAAAACCACTGTTCGTTTTGAAGTCTAGATGGTTAATATAAGCTAGATGGGTGTTGAAAACATTATATTTATCAAAGCGTTCATCGAAGTCACAACCGTTTTCAGAAAACTCACAAAATTTGGCAAATAACCATGAAAAAGCAACAAAACTTGAAAATGCTTATTTCGTGATTTCCAGTCGATTTTAGACACTTTTAGGTAGTTTTCATTTTTGCAAAACCACTGTTCGTTTTGAAGTCTAGATGGTTAATATAAGCTAGATGGGTGTTGAATACATTATATTTATGAAAGCGTTCATCGAAGTCACAACCGTTTTCAGAAAACTCACAAAATTTGGCAAATAACCATGAAAAAGCAACAAAACTTGAAAATGCTTATTTCGTGATTTCCAGTCGATTTTAGACACTTTTAGGTAGTTTTCATTTTTGCAAAACCACTGTTCGTTTTGAAGTCTAGATGGTTAATATAAGCTAGATGGGTGTTGAAAACATTATATTTATCAAAGCGTTCATCGAAGTCACAACCGTTTTCAGAAAACACAAACTCACAAAATTTGGCAAATAACCATGAAAAAGCAACAAAACTTGAAAATGCTTATTTCGTGATTTCCAGTCGATTTTAGACACTTTTAGGTAGTTTTCGTTTTTGCAAAACCACTGTTCGTTTTGAAGTCTAGATGGTTAATATAAGCTAGATGGGTGTTGAATACATTATATTTATCAAAGCGTTCATCGAAGTCACAACCGTTTTCAGAAAACTCACAAAATTTGGCAAATAACCATGAAAAAGCAACAAAACTTGAAAATGCTTATTTCGTGATTTCCAGTCGATTTTAGACACTTTTAGGTAGTTTTCATTTTTGCAAAACCACTGTTCGTTTTGAAGTCTAGATGGTTAATATAAGCTAGATGGGTGTTGAAAACATTATATTTATCAAAGCGTTCATCGAAGTCACAACCGTTTTCAGAAAACTCACAAAATTTGGCAAATAACCATAAAAAAGCAACAAAACTTGAAAATGCTTATTTCGTGATTTCCAGTCGATTTTAGACACTTTTAGGTAGTTTTCATTTTTGCAAAACCACTGTTCGTTTTGAAGTCTAGATGGTTAATATAAGCTAGATGGGTGTTGAAAACATTATATTTATCAAAGCGTTCATCGAAGTCACAACCGTTTTCAGAAAACTCACAAAATTTGGCAAATAACCATGAAAAAGCAACAAAACTTGAAAATGCTTATTTCGTGATTTCCAGTCGATTTTAGACACTTTTAGGTAGTTTTCATTTTTGCAAAACCACTGTTCGTTTTGAAGTCTAGATGGTTAATATAAGCTAGATGGGTGTTGAAAACATTATATTTATCAAAGCGTTCATCGAAGTCACAACCGTTTTCAGAAAACACACAAAATTTGGCAAATAACCATGAAAAAGCAACAAAACTTGAAAATGCTTATTTCGTGATTTCCAGTCGATTTTAGTCACTTTTAGGTAGTTTTCGTTTTTGCAAAACCACTGTTCGTTTTGAATTCTAGATGGTTAATATAAGCTAGATGGGTGTTGAAAACATTATATTTATCAAAGCGTTCATCGAAGTCACAACCGTTTTCAGAAAACTCACAAAATTTGGCAAATAACCATAAAAAAGCAACAAAACTTGAAAATGCTTATTTCGTGATTTCCAGTCGATTTTAGACACTTTTAGGTAGTTTTCATTTTTGCAAAACCACTGTTCGTTTTGAAGTCTAGATGGTTAATATAAGCTAGATGGGTGTTGAAAACATTATATTTATCAAAGCGTTCATCGAAGTCACAACCGTTTTCAGAAAACTCACAAAATTTGGCAAATAACCATGAAAAAGCAACAAAACTTGAAAATGCTTATTTCGTGATTTCCAGTCGATTTTAGACACTTTTAGGTAGTTTTCATTTTTGCAAAACCACTGTTCGTTTTGAAGTCTAGATGGTTAATATAAGCTAGATGGGTGTTGAATACATTATATTTATCAAAGCGTTCATCGAAGTCACAACCGTTTTCAGAAAACACAAACTCACAAAATTTGGCAAATAACCATGAAAAAGCAAAAAAACTTGAAAATGCTTATTTCGTGATTTCCAGTCGATTTTAGACACTTTTAGGTAGTTTTCGTTTTTGCAAAACCACTGTTCGTTTTGAAGTCTAGATGGTTAATATAAGCTAGATGGGTGTTGAAAACATTATATTTATCAAAGCGTTCATCGAAGTCACAACCGTTTTCAGAAAACTCACAAAATTTGGCAAATAACCATGAAAAAGCAACAAAACTTGAAAATGCTTATTTCGTGATTTCCAGTCGATTTTAGACACTTTTAGGTAGTTTTCATTTTTGCAAAACCACTGTTCGTTTTGAAGTCTAGATGGTTAATATAAGCTAGATGGGTGTTGAAAACATTATATTTATCAAAGCGTTCATCGAAGTCACAACCGTTTTCAGAAAACACACAAAATTTGGCAAATAACCATGAAAAAGCAACAAAACTTGAAAATGCTTATTTCGTGATTTCCAGTCGATTTTAGTCACTTTTAGGTAGTTTTCGTTTTTGCAAAACCACTGTTCGTTTTGAAGTCTAGATGGTTAATATAAGCTAGATGGGTGTTGAAAACATTATATTTATCAAAGCGTTCATCGAAGTCACAACCGTTTTCAGAAAACACAAACTCACAAAATTTGGCAAATAACCATGAAAAAGCAACAAAACTTGAAAATGCTTATTTCGTGATTTCCAGTCGATTTTAGACACTTTTAGGTAGTTTTCATTTTTGCAAAACCACTGTTCGTTTTGAAGTCTAGATGGTTAATATAAGCTAGATGGGTGTTGAAAACATTATATTTATCAAAGCGTTCATCGAAGTCACAACCGTTTTCAGAAAACTCACAAAATTTGGCAAATAACCATGAAAAAGCAACAAAACTTGAAAATGCTTATTTCGTGATTTCCAGTCGATTTTAGTCACTTTTAGGTAGTTTTCGTTTTTGCAAAACCACTGTTCGTTTTGAAGTCTAGATGGTTAATATAAGCTAGATGGGTGTTGAAAACATTATATTTATCAAAGCGTTCATCGAAGTCACAACCGTTTTCAGAAAACACAAACTCACAAAATTTGGCAAATAACCATGAAAAAGCAACAAAACTTGAAAATGCTTATTTCGTGATTTCCAGTCGATTTTAGACACTTTTAGGTAGTTTTCATTTTTGCAAAACCACTGTTCGTTTTGAAGTCTAGATGGTTAATATAAGCTAGATGGGTGTTGAATACATTATATTTATCAAAGCGTTCATCGAAGTCACAACCGTTTTAAAATTTGGCAAATGACCATGAAAAAGCAACAAAACTTGAAAATGCTTATTTCGTGATTTCCAGTCGATTTTAGACACTTTTAGGTAGTTTTCGTTTTTGCAAAACCACTGTTCGTTTTGAAGTCTAGATGGTTAATATAAGCTAGATGGGTGTTGAAAACATTATATTTATCAAAGCGTTCATCGAAGTCACAACCGTTTTCAGAAAACTCACAAAATTTGGCAAATAACCATGAAAAAGCAACAAAACTTGAAAATGCTTATTTCGTGATTTCCAGTCGATTTTAGACACTTTTAGGTAGTTTTCGTTTTTGCAAAACCACTGTTCGTTTTGAAGTCTAGATGGTTAATATAAGCTAGATGGGTGTTGAAAACATTATATTTATCAAAGCGTTCATCGAAGTCACAACCGTTTTCAGAAAACACAAACTCACAAAATTTGGCAAATAACCATGAAAAAGCAACAAAACTTGAAAATGCTTATTTCGTGATTTCCAGTCGATTTTAGACACTTTTAGGTAGTTTTCATTTTTGCAAAACCACTGTTCGTTTTGAAGTCTAGATGGTTAATATAAGCTAGATGGGTGTTGAATACATTATATTTATCAAAGCGTTCATCGAAGTCACAACCGTTTTCAGAAAACTCACAAAATTTGGCAAATAACCATGAAAAAGCAACAAAACTTGAAAATGCTTATTTCGTGATTTCCAGTCGATTTTAGACACTTTTAGGTAGTTTTCATTTTTGCAAAACCACTGTTCGTTTTGAAGTCTAGATGGTTAATATAAGCTAGATGGGTGTTGAAAACATTATATTTATCAAAGCGTTCATCGAAGTCACAACCGTTTTCAGAAAACACAAACTCACAAAATTTGGCAAATAACCATGAAAAAGCAACAAAACTTGAAAATGCTTATTTCGTGATTTCCAGTCGATTTTAGACACTTTTAGGTAGTTTTCGTTTTTGCAAAACCACTGTTCGTTTTGAAGTCTATATGGTTAATATAAGCTAGATGGGTGTTGAAAACATTATATTTATCAAAGCGTTCATCGAAGTCACAACCGTTTTCAGAAAACTCCCAAAATTTGGCAAATAACCATGAAAAAGCAACAAAACTTGAAAATGCTTATTTCGTGATTTCCAGTCGATTTTAGACACTTTTAGGTAGTTTTCATTTTTGCAAAACCACTGTTCGTTTTGAAGTCTAGATGGTTAATATAAGCTAGATGGGTGTTGAAAACATTATATTTATCAAAGCGTTCATCGAAGTCACAACCGTTTTCAGAAAACTCACAAAATTTGGCAAATAACCATGAAAAAGCAACAAAACTTGAAAATGCTTATTTCGTGATTTCCAGTCGATTTTAGACACTTTTAGGTAGTTTTCATTTTTGCAAAACCACTGTTCGTTTTGAAGTCTAGATGGTTAATATAAGCTAGATGGGTGTTGAAAACATTATATTTATCAAAGCGTTCATCGAAGTCACAACCGTTTTCAGAAAACTCACAAAATTTGGCAAATAACCATGAAAAAGCAACAAAACTTGAAAATGCTTATTTCGTGATTTCCAGTCGATTTTAGACACTTTTAGGTAGTTTTCATTTTTGCAAAACCACTGTTCGTTTTGAAGTCTAGATGGTTAATATAAGCTAGATGGGTGTTGAAAACATTATATTTATCAAAGCGTTCATCGAAGTCACAACCGTTTTCAGAAAACTCACAAAATTTGGCAAATAACCATGAAAAAGCAACAAAACTTGAAAATGCTTATTTCGTGATTTCCAGTCGATTTTAGACACTTTTAGGTAGTTTTCATTTTTGCAAAACCACTGTTCGTTTTGAAGTCTAGATGGTTAATATAAGCTAGATGGGTGTTGAATACATTATATTTATCAAAGCGTTCATCGAAGTCACAACCGTTTTCAGAAAACTCACAAAATTTGGCAAATAACCATGAAAAAGCAACAAAACTTGAAAATGCTTAATTCGTGATTTCCAGTCGATTTTAGACACTTTTAGGTAGTTTTCATTTTTGCAAAACCACTGTTCGTTTTGAAGTCTAGATGGTTAATATAAGCTAGATGGGTGTTGAAAACATTATATTTATCAAAGCGTTCATCGAAGTCACAACCGTTTTCAGAAAACTCACAAAATTTGGCAAATAACCATGAAAAAGCAACAAAACTTGAAAATGCTTAGTTCGTGATTTCCAGTCGATTTTAGACACTTTTAGGTAGTTTTCATTTTTGCAAAACCACTGTTCGTTTTGAAGTCTAGATGGTTAATATAAGCTAGATGGGTGTTGAATACATTATATTTATCAAAGCGTTCATCGAAGTCACAACCGTTTTCAGAAAACTCACAAAATTTGGCAAATAACCATGAAAAAGCAACAAAACTTGAAAATGCTTATTTCGTGATTTCCAGTCGATTTTAGACACTTTTAGGTAGTTTTCATTTTTGCAAAACCACTGTTCGTTTTGAAGTCTAGATGGTTAATATAAGCTAGATGGGTGTTGAAAACATTATATTTATCAAAGCGTTCATCGAAGTCACAACCGTTTTCAGAAAACTCACAAAATTTGGCAAATAACCATGAAAAAGCAACAAAACTTGAAAATGCTTATTTCGTGATTTCCAGTCGATTTTAGACACTTTTAGGTAGTTTTCATTTTTGCAAAACCACTGTTCGTTTTGAAGTCTAGATGGTTAATATAAGCTAGATGGGTGTTGAATACATTATATTTATCAAAGCGTTCATCGAAGTCACAACCGTTTTCAGAAAACACAAACTCACAAAATTTGGCAAATGACCATGAAAAAGCAACAAAACTTGAAAATGCTTATTTCGTGATTTCCAGTCGATTTTAGACACTTTTAGGTAGTTTTCGTTTTTGCAAAACCACTGTTCGTTTTGAAGTCTAGATGGTTAATATAAGCTAGATGGGTGTTGAAAACATTATATTTATCAAAGCGTTCATCGAAGTCACAACCGTTTTCAGAAAACTCACAAAATTTGGCAAATAACCATGAAAAAGCAACAAAACTTGAAAATGCTTATTTCGTGATTTCCAGTCGATTTTAGACACTTTTAGGTAGTTTTCATTTTTGCAAAACCACTGTTCGTTTTGAAGTCTATATGGTTAATATAAGCTAGATGGGTGTTGAAAACATTATATTTATCAAAGCGTTCATCGAAGTCACAACCGTTTTCAGAAAACTCACAAAATTTGGCAAATAACCATGAAAAAGCAACAAAACTTGAAAATGCTTATTTCGTGATTTCCAGTCGATTTTATTCACTTTTAGGTAGTTTTCATTTTTGCAAAACCACTGTTCGTTTTGAAGTCTAGATGGTTAATATAAGCTAGATGGGTGTTGAATACATTATATTTATCAAAGCGTTCATCGAAGTCACAACCGTTTTCAGAAAACTCACAAAATTTGGCAAATAACCATGAAAAAGCAACAAAACTTGAAAATGCTTATTTCGTGATTTCCAGTCGATTTTAGACACTTTTAGGTAGTTTTCATTTTTGCAAAACCACTGTTCGTTTTGAAGTCTAGATGGTTAATATAAGCTAGATGGGTGTTGAAAACATTATATTTATCAAAGCGTTCATCGAAGTCACAACCGTTTTCAGAAAACACAAACTCACAAAATTTGGCAAATAACCATGAAAAAGCAACAAAACTTGAAAATGCTTATTTCGTGATTTCCAGTCGATTTTAGACACTTTTAGGTAGTTTTCGTTTTTGCAAAACCACTGTTCGTTTTGAAGTCTATATGGTTAATATAAGCTAGATGGGTGTTGAAAACATTATATTTATCAAAGCGTTCATCGAAGTCACAACCGTTTTCAGAAAACTCCCAAAATTTGGCAAATAACCATGAAAAAGCAACAAAACTTGAAAATGCTTATTTCGTGATTTCCAGTCGATTTTAGACACTTTTAGGTAGTTTTCATTTTTGCAAAACCACTGTTCGTTTTGAAGTCTAGATGGTTAATATAAGCTAGATGGGTGTTGAAAACATTATATTTATCAAAGCGTTCATCGAAGTCACAACCGTTTTCAGAAAACTCACAAAATTTGGCAAATAACCATGAAAAAGCAACAAAACTTGAAAATGCTTATTTCGTGATTTCCAGTCGATTTTAGACACTTTTAGGTAGTTTTCATTTTTGCAAAACCACTGTTCGTTTTGAAGTCTAGATGGTTAATATAAGCTAGATGGGTGTTGAAAACATTATATTTATCAAAGCGTTCATCGAAGTCACAACCGTTTTCAGAAAACTCACAAAATTTGGCAAATAACCATGAAAAAGCAACAAAACTTGAAAATGCTTATTTCGTGATTTCCAGTCGATTTTAGACACTTTTAGGTAGTTTTCATTTTTGCAAAACCACTGTTCGTTTTGAAGTCTAGATGGTTAATATAAGCTAGATGGGTGTTGAATACATTATATTTATCAAAGCGTTCATCGAAGTCACAACCGTTTTCAAAAACTCACAAAATTTGGCAAATAACCATGAAAAAGCAACAAAACTTGAAAATGCTTATTTCGTGATTTCCAGTCGATTTTAGACACTTTTAGGTAGTTTTCGTTTTTGCAAAACCACTGTTCGTTTTGAAGTCTAGATGGTTAATATAAGGTAGATGGGTGTTGAAAACATTATATTTATCAAAGCGTTCATCGAAGTCACAACCGTTTTCAGAAAACTCACAAAATGTGGCAAATAACCATGAAAAAGCAACAAAACTTGAAAATGCTTATTTCGTGATTTCCAGTCGATTTTAGACACTTTTAGGTAGTTTTCATTTTTTGCAAAACCACTGTTCGTTTTGAAGTCTAGATGGTTAATATAAGCTAGATGGGTGTTGAAAACATTATATTTATCAAAGCGTTCATCGAAGTCACAACCGTTTTCAGAAAACACAAACTCACAAAATTTGGCAAATAACCATGAAAAAGCAACAAAACTTGAAAATGCTTATTTCGTGATTTCCAGTCGATTTTAGACACTTTTAGGTAGTTTTCATTTTTGCAAAACCACTGTTCGTTTTGAAGTCTATATGGTTAATATAAGCTAGATGGGTGTTGAAAACATTATATTTATCAAAGCGTTCATCGAAGTCACAACCGTTTTCAGAAAACTCACAAAATTTGGCAAATAACCATGAAAAAGCAACAAAACTTGAAAATGCTTATTTCGTGATTTCCAGTCGATCTTAGACACTTTTAGGTAGTTTTCATTTTTGCAAAACCACTGTTCGTTTTGAAGTCTAGATGGTTAATATAAGCTAGATGGGTGTTGAAAAAATTATGTTTATCAAAGCGTTCATCGAAGTCACAACCGTTTTCAGAAAACTCACAAAATTTGGCAAATAACCATGAAAAAGCAACAAAACTTGAAAATGCTTATTTCGTGATTTCCAGTCGATTTTAGACACTTTTAGGTAGTTTTCATTTTTGCAAAACCACTGTTCGTTTTGAAGTCTAGATGGTTTATATAAGCTAGATGGGTGTTGAATACATTATATTTATCAAAGCGTTCCTCGAAGTCACAACCGTTTTCAGAAAACTCACAAAATTTGGCAAATAACCATGAAAAAGCAACAAAACTTGAAAATGCTTATTTCGTGATTTCCAGTCGATTTTAGACACTTTTAGGTAGTTTTCATTTTTGCAAAACCACTGTTCGTTTTGAAGTCTAGATGGTTAATATAAGCTAGATGGGTGTTGAAAACATTATATTTATCAAAGCGTTCATCGAAGTCACAACCGTTTTCAGAAAACACAAACTCACAAAATTTGGCAAATAACCATGAAAAAGCAACAAAACTTGAAAATGCTTATTTCGTGATTTCCAGTCGATTTTAGATACTTTTAGGTAGTTTTCATTTTTGCAAAACCACTGTTCGTTTTGAAGTCTAGATGGTTAATATAATCTAGATGGGTGTTGAAAACATTATATTTATCAAAGCGTTCATCGAAGTCACAACCGTTTTCAGAAAACTCACAAAATTTGGCAAATAACCATGAAAAAGCAACAAAACTTGAAAATGCTTATTTCGTGATTTCCAGTCGATTTTAGACACTTTTAGGTAGTTTTCATTTTTGCAAAACCACTGTTCGTTTTGAAGTCTAGATGGTTAATATAAGCTAGATGGGTGTTGAAAACATTATATTTATCAAAGCGTTCATCGAAGTCACAACCGTTTTCAGAAAACTCACAAAATTTGGCAAATAACCATGTAAAAGCAACAAAACTTGAAAATGCTTATTTCGTGATTTCCAGTCGATTTTAGACACTTTTAGGTAGTTTTCATTTTTGCAAAACCACTGTTCGTTTTGAAGTCTAGATGGTTAATATAAGCTAGATGGGTGTTGAAAACATTATATTTATCAAAGCGTTCATCGAAGTCACAACCGTTTTCAGAAAACTCACAAAATTTGGCAAATAACCATGAAAAAGCAACAAAACTTGAAAATGCTTATTTCGTGATTTCCAGTCGATTTTAGACACTTTTAGGTAGTTTTCATTTTTGCAAAACCACTGATCGTTTTGAAGTCTAGATGGTTAATATAAGCTAGATGGGTGTTGAAAACATTATATTTATCAAAGCGTTCATCGAAGTCACAACCGTTTTCAGAAAACTCACAAAATTTGGCAAATAACCATGAAAAAGCAACAAAACTTGAAAATGCTTATTTCGTGATTTCCAGTCGATTTTAGACACTTTTAGGTAGTTTTCATTTTTGCAAAACCACTGTTCGTTTTGAAGTCTAGATGGTTAATATAAGCTAGATGGGTGTTGAAAACATTATATTTATCAAAGCGTTCATCGAAGTCACAACCGTTTTCAGAAAACTCACAAAATTTGGCAAATAAAAACTTGAAAATGCTTATTTCGTGATTTCCAGTCGATTTTAGACACTTTTAGGTAGTTTTCATTTTTGCAAAACCACTGTTCGTTTTGAAGTCTAGATGGTTAATATAAGCTAGATGGGTGTTGAAAACATTATATTTATCAAAGCGTTCATCGAAGTCACAACCGTTTTCAGAAAACTCACAAAATTTGGCAAATAACCATGAAAAAGCAACAAAACTTGAAAATGCTTATTTCGTGATTTCCAGTCGATTTTAGACACTTTTAGGTAGTTTTCATTTTTGCAAAACCACTGTTCGTTTTGAAGTCTATATGGTTAATATAAGCTAGATGGGTGTTGAAAACATTATATTTATCAAAGCGTTCATCGAAGTCACAACCGTTTTCAGAAAACTCACAAAATTTGGCAAATAACCATGAAAAAGCAACAAAACTTGAAAATGCTTATTTCGTGATTTCCAGTCGATTTTATTCACTTTTAGGTAGTTTTCATTTTTGCAAAACCACTGTTCGTTTTGAAGTCTAGATGGTTAATATAAGCTAGATGGGTGTTGAATACATTATATTTATCAAAGCGTTCATCGAAGTCACAACCGTTTTCAGAAAACTCACAAAATTTGGCAAATAACCATGAAAAAGCAACAAAACTTGAAAATGCTTATTTCGTGATTTCCAGTCGATTTTAGACACTTTTAGGTAGTTTTCATTTTTGCAAAACCACTGTTCGTTTTGAAGTCTAGATGGTTAATATAAGCTAGATGGGTGTTGAAAACATTATATTTATCAAAGCGTTCATCGAAGTCACAACCGTTTTCAGAAAACACAAACTCACAAAATTTGGCAAATAACCATGAAAAAGCAACAAAACTTGAAAATGCTTATTTCGTGATTTCCAGTCGATTTTAGACACTTTTAGGTAGTTTTCGTTTTTGCAAAACCACTGTTCGTTTTGAAGTCTATATGGTTAATATAAGCTAGATGGGTGTTGAAAACATTATATTTATCAAAGCGTTCATCGAAGTCACAACCGTTTTCAGAAAACTCCCAAAATTTGGCAAATAACCATGAAAAAGCAACAAAACTTGAAAATGCTTATTTCGTGATTTCCAGTCGATTTTAGACACTTTTAGGTAGTTTTCATTTTTGCAAAACCACTGTTCGTTTTGAAGTCTAGATGGTTAATATAAGCTAGATGGGTGTTGAAAACATTATATTTATCAAAGCGTTCATCGAAGTCACAACCGTTTTCAGAAAACTCACAAAATTTGGCAAATAACCATGAAAAAGCAACAAAACTTGAAAATGCTTATTTCGTGATTTCCAGTCGATTTTAGACACTTTTAGGTAGTTTTCATTTTTGCAAAACCACTGTTCGTTTTGAAGTCTAGATGGTTAATATAAGCTAGATGGGTGTTGAAAACATTATATTTATCAAAGCGTTCATCGAAGTCACAACCGTTTTCAGAAAACTCACAAAATTTGGCAAATAACCATGAAAAAGCAACAAAACTTGAAAATGCTTATTTCGTGATTTCCAGTCGATTTTAGACACTTTTAGGTAGTTTTCATTTTTGCAAAACCACTGTTCGTTTTGAAGTCTAGATGGTTAATATAAGCTAGATGGGTGTTGAATACATTATATTTATCAAAGCGTTCATCGAAGTCACAACCGTTTTCAAAAACTCACAAAATTTGGCAAATAACCATGAAAAAGCAACAAAACTTGAAAATGCTTATTTCGTGATTTCCAGTCGATTTTAGACACTTTTAGGTAGTTTTCGTTTTTGCAAAACCACTGTTCGTTTTGAAGTCTAGATGGTTAATATAAGGTAGATGGGTGTTGAAAACATTATATTTATCAAAGCGTTCATCGAAGTCACAACCGTTTTCAGAAAACTCACAAAATGTGGCAAATAACCATGAAAAAGCAACAAAACTTGAAAATGCTTATTTCGTGATTTCCAGTCGATTTTAGACACTTTTAGGTAGTTTTCATTTTTTGCAAAACCACTGTTCGTTTTGAAGTCTAGATGGTTAATATAAGCTAGATGGGTGTTGAAAACATTATATTTATCAAAGCGTTCATCGAAGTCACAACCGTTTTCAGAAAACACAAACTCACAAAATTTGGCAAATAACCATGAAAAAGCAACAAAACTTGAAAATGCTTATTTCGTGATTTCCAGTCGATTTTAGACACTTTTAGGTAGTTTTCATTTTTGCAAAACCACTGTTCGTTTTGAAGTCTATATGGTTAATATAAGCTAGATGGGTGTTGAAAACATTATATTTATCAAAGCGTTCATCGAAGTCACAACCGTTTTCAGAAAACTCACAAAATTTGGCAAATAACCATGAAAAAGCAACAAAACTTGAAAATGCTTATTTCGTGATTTCCAGTCGATCTTAGACACTTTTAGGTAGTTTTCATTTTTGCAAAACCACTGTTCGTTTTGAAGTCTAGATGGTTAATATAAGCTAGATGGGTGTTGAAAAAATTATGTTTATCAAAGCGTTCATCGAAGTCACAACCGTTTTCAGAAAACTCACAAAATTTGGCAAATAACCATGAAAAAGCAACAAAACTTGAAAATGCTTATTTCGTGATTTCCAGTCGATTTTAGACACTTTTAGGTAGTTTTCATTTTTGCAAAACCACTGTTCGTTTTGAAGTCTAGATGGTTTATATAAGCTAGATGGGTGTTGAATACATTATATTTATCAAAGCGTTCCTCGAAGTCACAACCGTTTTCAGAAAACTCACAAAATTTGGCAAATAACCATGAAAAAGCAACAAAACTTGAAAATGCTTATTTCGTGATTTCCAGTCGATTTTAGACACTTTTAGGTAGTTTTCATTTTTGCAAAACCACTGTTCGTTTTGAAGTCTAGATGGTTAATATAAGCTAGATGGGTGTTGAAAACATTATATTTATCAAAGCGTTCATCGAAGTCACAACCGTTTTCAGAAAACACAAACTCACAAAATTTGGCAAATAACCATGAAAAAGCAACAAAACTTGAAAATGCTTATTTCGTGATTTCCAGTCGATTTTAGATACTTTTAGGTAGTTTTCATTTTTGCAAAACCACTGTTCGTTTTGAAGTCTAGATGGTTAATATAATCTAGATGGGTGTTGAAAACATTATATTTATCAAAGCGTTCATCGAAGTCACAACCGTTTTCAGAAAACTCACAAAATTTGGCAAATAACCATGAAAAAGCAACAAAACTTGAAAATGCTTATTTCGTGATTTCCAGTCGATTTTAGACACTTTTAGGTAGTTTTCATTTTTGCAAAACCACTGTTCGTTTTGAAGTCTAGATGGTTAATATAAGCTAGATGGGTGTTGAAAACATTATATTTATCAAAGCGTTCATCGAAGTCACAACCGTTTTCAGAAAACTCACAAAATTTGGCAAATAACCATGTAAAAGCAACAAAACTTGAAAATGCTTATTTCGTGATTTCCAGTCGATTTTAGACACTTTTAGGTAGTTTTCATTTTTGCAAAACCACTGTTCGTTTTGAAGTCTAGATGGTTAATATAAGCTAGATGGGTGTTGAAAACATTATATTTATCAAAGCGTTCATCGAAGTCACAACCGTTTTCAGAAAACTCACAAAATTTGGCAAATAACCATGAAAAAGCAACAAAACTTGAAAATGCTTATTTCGTGATTTCCAGTCGATTTTAGACACTTTTAGGTAGTTTTCATTTTTGCAAAACCACTGATCGTTTTGAAGTCTAGATGGTTAATATAAGCTAGATGGGTGTTGAAAACATTATATTTATCAAAGCGTTCATCGAAGTCACAACCGTTTTCAGAAAACTCACAAAATTTGGCAAATAACCATGAAAAAGCAACAAAACTTGAAAATGCTTATTTCGTGATTTCCAGTCGATTTTAGACACTTTTAGGTAGTTTTCATTTTTGCAAAACCACTGTTCGTTTTGAAGTCTAGATGGTTAATATAAGCTAGATGGGTGTTGAAAACATTATATTTATCAAAGCGTTCATCGAAGTCACAACCGTTTTCAGAAAACTCACAAAATTTGGCAAATAAAAACTTGAAAATGCTTATTTCGTGATTTCCAGTCGATTTTAGACACTTTTAGGTAGTTTTCATTTTTGCAAAACCACTGTTCGTTTTGAAGTCTAGATGGTTAATATAAGCTAGATGGGTGTTGAAAACATTATATTTATCAAAGCGTTCATCGAAGTCACAACCGTTTTCAGAAAACTCACAAAATTTGGCAAATAACCATGAAAAAGCAACAAAACTTGAAAATGCTTATTTCGTGATTTCCAGTCGATTTTAGACACTTTTAGGTAGTTTTCATTTTTGCAAAACCACTGTTCGTTTTGAAGTCTAGATGGTTAATATAAGCTAGATGGGTGTTGAAACATTATATTTATCAAAGCGTTCATCGAAGTCACAACCGTTTTCAGAAAACTCACAAAATTTGGCAAATAACCATGAAAAAGCAACAAAACTTGAAAATGCTTATTTCGTGATTTCCAGTCGATTTTAGACACTTTTAGGTAGTTTTCATTTTTGCAAAACCACTGTTCGTTTTGAAGTCTAGATGGTTAATATAAGCTAGATGGGTGTTGAAATCATTATATTTATCAAAGCGTTCATCGAAGTCACAACCGTTTTCAGAAAACACAAACTCACAAAATTTGGCAAATAACCATGAAAAAGCAACAAAACTTGAAAATGCTTATTTCGTGATTTCCAGTCGATTTTAGACACTTTTAGGTAGTTTTCGTTTTTGCAAAACCACTGTTCGTTTTGAAGTCTAGATGGTTAATATAAGCTAGATGGGTGTTGAAAACATTATATTTATCAAAGCGTTCATCGAAGTCACAACCGTTTTCAGAAAACTCACAAAATTTGGCAAATAGCCATGAAAAAGCAACAAAACTTGAAAATGCTTATTTCGTGATTTCCAGTCGATTTTAGACACTTTTAGGTAGTTTTCGTTTTTGCAAAACCACTGTTCGTTTTGAAGTCTAGATGGTTAATATAAGCTAGATGGGTGTTGAAAACATTATATTTATCAAAGCGTTCATCGAAGTCACAACCGTTTTCAGAAAACTCACAAAATTTGGCAAATAGCCATGAAAAAGCAACAAAACTTGAAAATGCTTATTTCGTGATTTCCAGTCGATTTTAGACACTTTTAGGTAGTTTTCATTTTTGCAAAACCACTGTTCGTTTTGAAGTCTAGATGGTTAATATAAGCTAGATGGGTGTTGAAAACATTATATTTATCAAAGCGTTCATCGAAGTCACAACCGTTTTCAGAAAACTCACAAAATTTGGCAAATAACCATGAAAAAGCAACAAAACTTGAAAATGCTTATTTCGTGATTTCCAGTCGATTTTAGACACTTTTAGGTAGTTTTCATTTTTGCAAAACCACTGTTCGTTTTGAAGTCTAGATGGTTAATATAAGCTAGATGGGTGTTGAAAACATTATATTTATCAAAGCGTTCATCGAAGTCACAACCGTTTTCAGAAAACTCACAAAATTTGGCAAATAACCATGAAAAAGCAACAAAACTTGAAAATGCTTATTTCGTGATTTCCAGTCGATTTTAGACACTTTTAGGTAGTTTTCATTTTTGCAAAACCACTGTTCGTTTTGAAGTCTAGATGGTTAATATAAGCTAGATGGGTGTTGAAAACATTATATTTATCAAAGCGTTCATCGAAGTCACAACCGTTTTCAGAAAACTCACAAAATTTGGCAAATAACCATGAAAAAGCAACAAAACTTGAAAATGCTTATTTCGTGATTTCCAGTCGATTTTAGACACTTTTAGGTAGTTTTCATTTTTGCAAAACCACTGTTCGTTTTGAAGTCTAGATGGTTAATATAAGCTAGATGGGTGTTGAATACATTATATTTATCAAAGCGTTCATCGAAGTCACAACCGTTTTCAGAAAACACAAACTCACAAAATTTGGCAAATAACCATGAAAAAGCAACAAAACTTGAAAATGCGTATTTCGTGATTTCCAGTCGATTTTAGACACTTTTAGGTAGTTTTCATTTTTGCAAAACCACTGTTCGTTTTGAAGTCTAGATGGTTAATATAAGCTAGATGGGTGTTGAAACATTATATTTATCAAAGCGTTCATCGAAGTCACAACCGTTTTCAGAAAACTCACAAAATTTGGCAAATAACCATGAAAAAGCAACAAAACTTGAAAATGCTTATTTCGTGATTTCCAGTCGATTTTAGACACTTTTAGGTAGTTTTCATTTTTGCAAAACCACTGTTCGTTTTGAAGTCTAGATGGTTAATATAAGCTAGATGGGTGTTGAAAACATTATATTTATCAAAGCGTTCATCGAAGTCACAACCGTTTTCAGAAAACACACAAAATTTGGCAAATAACCATGAAAAAGCAACAAAACTTGAAAATGCTTATTTCGTGATTTCCAGTCGATTTTAGACACTTTTAGGTAGTTTTCGTTTTTGCAAAACCACTGTTCGTTTTGAAGTCTAGATGGTTAATATAAGCTAGATGGGTGTTGAATACATTATATTTATCAATGCGTTCATCGAAGTCACAACCGTTTTCAGAAAACTCACAAAATTTGGCAAATAACCATGAAAAAGCAACAAAACTTGAAAATGCTTATTTCGTGATTTCCAGTCGATTTTAGACACTTTTAGGTAGTTTTCATTTTTGCAAAACCACTGTTCGTTTTGAAGTCTAGATGGTTAATATAAGCTAGATGGGTGTTGAAAACATTATATTTATCAAAGCGTTCATCGAAGTCACAACCGTATTCAGAAAACTCACAAAATTTGGCAAATAACCATAAAAAAGCAACAAAACTTGAAAATGCTTATTTCGTGATTTCCAGTCGATTTTAGACACTTTTAGGTAGTTTTCATTTTTGCAAAACCACTGTTCGTTTTGAAGTCTAGATGGTTAATATAAGCTAGATGGGTGTTGAAAACATTATATTTATCAAAGCGTTCATCGAAGTCACAACCGTTTTCAGAAAACACAAACTCACAAAATTTGGCAAATAACCATGAAAATGCAACAAAACTTGAAAATGCTTATTTCGTGATTTCCAGTCGATTTTAGACACTTTTAGGTAGTTTTCGTTTTTGCAAAACCACTGTTCGTTTTGAAGTCTAGATGGTTAATATAAGCTAGATGGGTGTTGAATACATTATATTTATCAATGCGTTCATCGAAGTCACAACCGTTTTCAGAAAACTCACAAAATTTGGCAAATAACCATGAAAAAGCAACAAAACTTGAAAATGCTT
The DNA here is from genome assembly GCF_046866305.1 of Octopus bimaculoides. Lineage (NCBI taxonomy): Eukaryota > Metazoa > Mollusca > Cephalopoda > Octopoda > Octopodidae > Octopus > Octopus bimaculoides. The sequence continues at coordinate 207,765 of NW_028315305.1, read as the reverse complement.
ATTTCGTGATTTCCAGTCGATTTTAGACACTTTTAGGTAGTTTTCATTTTTGCAAAACCACTGTTCGTTTTGAAGTCTAGATGGTTAATATAAGCTAGATGGGTGTTGAAAACATTATATTTATCAAAGCGTTCATCGAAGTCACAACCGTATTCAGAAAACTCACAAAATTTGGCAAATAACCATAAAAAAGCAACAAAACTTGAAAATGCTTATTTCGTGATTTCCAGTCGATTTTAGACACTTTTAGGTAGTTTTCATTTTTGCAAAACCACTGTTCGTTTTGAAGTCTAGATGGTTAATATAAGCTAGATGGGTGTTGAAAACATTATATTTATCAAAGCGTTCATCGAAGTCACAACCGTTTTCAGAAAACACAAACTCACAAAATTTGGCAAATAACCATGAAAAAGCAACAAAACTTGAAAATGCTTATTTCGTGATTTCCAGTCGATTTTAGACACTTTTAGGTAGTTTTCGTTTTTGCAAAACCACTGTTCGTTTTGAAGTCTAGATGGTTAATATAAGCTAGATGATGGGTGTTGAAAACATTATATTTATCAAAGCGTTCATCGAAGTCACAACCGTTTTCAGAAAACTCACAAAATTTGGCAAATAACCATGAAAAAGCAACAAAACTTGAAAATGCTTATTTCGTGATTTCCAGTCGATTTTAGACACTTTTAGGTAGTTTTCGTTTTTGCAAAACCACTGTTCGTTTTGAAGTCTAGATGGTTAATATAAGCTAGATGGGTGTTGAATACATTATATTTATCAAAGCGTTCATCGAAGTCACAACCGTTTTCAGAAAACACAAACTCACAAAATTTGGCAAATAACCATGAAAAAGCAACAAAACTTGAAAATGCTTATTTCGTGATTTCCAGTCGATTTTAGACACTTTTAGGTAGTTTTCGTTTTTGCAAAACCACTGTTCGTTTTGAAGTCTAGATGGTTAATACAAGCTAGATGGGTGTTGAATACATTATATTTATCAATGCGTTCATCGAAGTCACAACCGTTTTCAGAAAACTCACAAAATTTGGCAAATAACCATGAAAAAGCAACAAAACTTGAAAATGCTTATTTCGTGATTTCCAGTCGATTTTAGACACTTTTAGGTAGTTTTCATTTTTGCAAACCCACTGTTCGTTTTGAAGTCTAGATGGTTAATATAAGCTAGATGGGTGTTGAAAACATTATATTTATCAAAGCGTTCATCGAAGTCACAACCGTTTTCAGAAAACTCACAAAATTTGGCAAATAACCATAAAAAAGCAACAAAACTTGAAAATGCTTATTTCGTGATTTCCAGTCGATTTTAGACACTTTTAGGTAGTTTTCATTTTTGCAAAACCACTGTTCGTTTTGAAGTCTAGATGGTTAATATAAGCTAGATGGGTGTTGAAAACATTATATTTATCAAAGCGTTCATCGAAGTCACAACCGTTTTCAGAAAACTCACAAAATTTGGCAAATAACCATGAAAAAGCAACAAAACTTGAAAATGCTTATTTCGTGATTTCCAGTCGATTTTAGACACTTTTAGGTAGTTTTCATTTTTGCAAAACCACTGTTCGTTTTGAAGTCTAGATGGTTAATATAAGCTAGATGGGTGTTGAAAACATTATATTTATCAAAGCGTTCATCGAAGTCACAACCGTTTTCAGAAAACACAAACTCACAAAATTTGGCAAATAACCATGAAAAAGCAACAAAACTTGAAAATGCTTATTTCGTGATTTCCAGTCGATTTTAGACACTTTTAGGTAGTTTTCATTTTTGCAAAACCACTGTTCGTTTTGAAGTCTAGATGGTTAATATAAGCTAGATGGGTGTTGAAAACATTATATTTATCAAAGCGTTCATCGAAGTCACAACCGTTTTCAGAAAACACAAACTCACAAAATTTGGCAAATAACCATGAAAAAGCAACAAAACTTGAAAATGCTTATTTCGTGATTTCCAGTCGATTTTAGACACTTTTAGGTAGTTTTCATTTTTGCAAAACCACTGTTCGTTTTGAAGTCTAGATGGTTAATATAAGCTAGATGGGTGTTGAAAACATTATATTTATCAAAGCGTTCATCGAAGTCACAACCGTTTTCAGAAAACACAAACTCACAAAATTTGGCAAACAACCATGAAAAAGCAACAAAACTTGAAAATGCTTATTTCGTGATTTCCAGTCGATTTTAGACACTTTTAGGTAGTTGTCGTTTTTGCAAAACCACTGTTCGTTTTGAAGTCTAGATGGTTAATATAAGCTAGATGGGTGTTGAAAACATTATATTTATCAAAGCGTTCATCGAAGTCACAACCGTTTTCAGAATACACAAACTCACAAAATTTGGCAAATAACCATGAAAAAGCAACAAAACTTGAAAATGCTTATTTCGTGATTTCCAGTCGATTTTAGACACTTTTAGGTAGTTTTCATTTTTGCAAAACCACTATTCGTTTTGAAGTCTAGATGGTTAATATAAGCTAGATGGGTGTTGGAAACAATATATTTATCAAAGCCTTCATCGAAATCACAAGCGTTTTTAGAATACACAAACTCAAAAAATTTGGCAAATAACCATGAAAAAACAACAAAACTTGAAAATGCTTATTTCGTGATTTCCAGTCGATTTCAGACACTTTTAGGTAGTTTTCATTTTTGCAAAACCACTGTTCGTTTTGAAGTCTAGATGGTTAATATAAGCTAGATGGGTGTTGAAAACAATATATTTATCAAAGCCTTCATCGAAGTCACAAGCGTTTTCAGAATACACAAACTCACAAAATTTGGCAAATAACCATGAAAAAACAACAAAACTTGAAAATGCTTATTTCGTGATTTCCAGTCGATTTTAGACACTTTTAGGTAGTTTTCATTTTTGCAAAACAGCTATTCGTTTTGAAGTCTAGATGGTTAATATAAGCTAGATGGGTGTTGAAAACAATATATTTATCAAAGCCTTCATCGAAATCACAAGCGTTTTCAGAATACACAAACTCACAAAATTTGGCAAATAACCATGAAAAAACAACAAAACTTGAAAATGCTTATTTCGTGATTTCCAGTCGATTTTAGACACTTTTAGGTAGTTTTCATTTTTGCAAAACCACTATTCGTTTTGAAGTCTAGATGGTTAATATAAGCTAGATGGGTGTTGAAAACAATATATTTATCAAAGCCTTCATCGAAGTCACAAGCGTTTTCAGAATACACAAACTCACAAAATTTGGCAAATAACCATGAAAAAACAACAAAACTTGAAAATGCTTATTTCGTGATTTCCAGTCGATTTCAGACACTTTTAGGTAGTTTTCATTTTTGCAAAACCACTATTCGTTTTGAAGTCTAGATGGTTAATATAAGCTAGATGGGTGTTGAAAACAATATATTTATCAAAGCCTTCATCGAAGTCACAAGCGTTTTCAGAATACACAAACTCACAAAATTTGGCAAATAACCATGAAAAAACAACAAAACTTGAAAATGCTTATTTCGTGATTTCCAGTCGATTTTAGACACTTTTAGCTAGTTTTCATTTTTGCAAAACAACTATTCGTTTTGAAGTCTAGATGGTTAATATAAGCTAGATGGGTGTTGAAACATTATATTTATCAAAGCGTTCATCGAAGTCACAACCGTTTTCAGAAAACTCACAAAATTTGGCAAATAACCATGAAAAAGCAACAAAACTTGAAAATGCTTATTTCGTGATTTCCAGTCGATTTTAGACACTTTTAGGTAGTTTTCATTTTTGTAAAACCACTGTTCGTTTTGAAGTCTAGATGGTTAATATAAGCTAGATGGGTGTTGAAAACATTATATTTATCAAAGCGTTCATCGAAGTCACAACCGTTTTCAGAAAACTCACAAAATTTGGCAAATAACCATGAAAAAGCAACAAAACTTGAAAATGCTTATTTCGTGATTTCCAGTCGATTTTAGACACTTTTAGGTAGTTTTCATTTTTGCAAAACCACTGTTCGTTTTGAAGTCTAGATGGTTAATATAAGCTAGATGGGTGTTGAAAACATTATATTTATCAAAGCGTTCATCGAAGTCACAACCGTTTTCAGAAAACACAAACTCACAAAATTTGGCAAATAACCATGAAAAAGCAACAAAACTTGAAAATGCTTATTTCGTGATTTCCAGTCGATTTTAGACACTTTTAGGTAGTTTTCATTTTTGCAAACCCACTGTTCGTTTTGAAGTCTAGATGGTTAATATAAGCTAGATGGGTGTTGAAAACATTATATTTATCAAAGCGTTCATCGAAGTCACAACCGTTTTCAGAAAACTCACAAAATTTGGCAAATAACCATAAAAAAGCAACAAAACTTGAAAATGCTTATTTCGTGATTTCCAGTCGATTTTAGACACTTTTAGGTAGTTTTCATTTTTGCAAAACCACTGTTCGTTTTGAAGTCTAGATGGTTAATATAAGCTAGATGGGTGTTGAAAACATTATATTTATCAAAGCGTTCATCGAAGTCACAACCGTTTTCAGAAAACTCACAAAATTTGGCAAATAACCATGAAAAAGCAACAAAACTTGAAAATGCTTATTTCGTGATTTCCAGTCGATTTTAGACACTTTTAGGTAGTTTTCATTTTTGTAAAACCACTGTTCGTTTTGAAGTCTAGATGGTTAATATAAGCTAGATGGGTGTTGAAAACATTATATTTATCAAAGCGTTCATCGAAGTCACAACCGTTTTCAGAAAACACAAACTCACAAAATTTGGCAAATATCCATGAAAAAGCAACAAAACTTGAAAATGCTTATTTCGTGATTTCCAGTCGATTTTAGACACTTTTAGGTAGTTTTCGTTTTTGCAAAACCACTGTTCGTTTTGAAGTCTAGATGGTTAATATAAGCTAGATGGGTGTTGAAAACATTATATTTATCAAAGCGTTCATCGAAGTCACAACCGTTTTCAGAAAACTCACAAAATTTGGCAAATAACCATGAAAAAGCAACAAAACTTGAAAATGCTTATTTCGTGATTTCCAGTCGATTTTAGACACTTTTAGGTAGTTTTCATTTTTGCAAAACCACTGTTCGTTTTGAAGTCTAGATGGTTAATATAAGCTAGATGGGTGTTGAAAACATTATATTTATCAAAGCGTTCATCGAAGTCACAACCGTTTTCAGAAAACACAAACTCACAAAATTTGGCAAATAACCATGAAAAAGCAACAAAACTTGAAAATGCTTATTTCGTGATTTCCAGTCGATTTTAGACACTTTTAGGTAGTTTTCATTTTTGCAAACCCACTGTTCGTTTTGAAGTCTAGATGGTTAATATAAGCTAGATGGGTGTTGAAAACATTATATTTATCAAAGCGTTCATCGAAGTCACAACCGTTTTCAGAAAACTCACAAAATTTGGCAAATAACCATAAAAAAGCAACAAAACTTGAAAATGCTTATTTCGTGATTTCCAGTCGATTTTAGACACTTTTAGGTAGTTTTCATTTTTGCAAAACCACTGTTCGTTTTGAAGTCTAGATGGTTAATATAAGCTAGATGGGTGTTGAAAACATTATATTTATCAAAGCGTTCATCGAAGTCACAACCGTTTTCAGAAAACTCACAAAATTTGGCAAATAACCATGAAAAAGCAACAAAACTTGAAAATGCTTATTTCGTGATTTCCAGTCGATTTTAGACACTTTTAGGTAGTTTTCATTTTTGCAAAACCACTGTTCGTTTTGAAGTCTAGATGGTTAATATAAGCTAGATGGGTGTTGAAAACATTATATTTATCAAAGCGTTCATCGAAGTCACAACCGTATTCAGAAAACTCACAAAATTTGGCAAATAACCATAAAAAAGCAACAAAACTTGAAAATGCTTATTTCGTGATTTCCAGTCGATTTTAGACACTTTTAGGTAGTTTTCATTTTTGCAAAACCACTGTTCGTTTTGAAGTCTAGATGGTTAATATAAGCTAGATGGGTGTTGAAAACATTATATTTATCAAAGCGTTCATCGAAGTCACAACCGTTTTCAGAAAACTCACAAAATTTGGCAAATAACCATGAAAAAGCAACAAAACTTGAAAATGCTTATTTCGTGATTTCCAGTCGATTTTAGACACTTTTAGGTAGTTTTCGTTTTTGCAAAACCACTGTTCGTTTTGAAGTCTAGATGGTTAATATAAGCTAGATGGGTGTTGAAAACATTATATTTATCAAAGCGTTCATCGAAGTCACAACCGTTTTCAGAAAACTCACAAAATTTGGCAAATAACCATGAAAAAGCAACAAAACTTGAAAATGCTTATTTCGTGATTTCCAGTCGATTTTAGACACTTTTAGGTAGTTTTCATTTTTGCAAAACCACTGTTCGTTTTGAAGTCTAGATGGTTAATATAAGCTAGATGGGTGTTGAAAACATTATATTTATCAAAGCGTTCATCGAAGTCACAACCGTTTTCAGAAAACACAAACTCACAAAATTTGGCAAATAACCATGAAAAAGCAACAAAACTTGAAAATGCTTATTTCGTGATTTCCAGTCGATTTTAGACACTTTTAGGTAGTTTTCATTTTTGCAAAACCACTGTTCGTTTTGAAGTCTAGATGGTTAATATAAGCTAGATGGGTGTTGAAAACATTATATTTATCAAAGCGTTCATCGAAGTCACAACCGTTTTCAGAAAACACAAACTCACAAAATTTGGCAAATAACCATGAAAAAGCAACAAAACTTGAAAATGCTTATTTCGTGATTTCCAGTCGATTTCAGACACTTTTAGGTAGTTTTCATTTTTGCAAAACCACTGTTCGTTTTGAAGTCTAGATGGTTAATATAAGCTAGATGGGTGTTGAAAACAATATATTTATCAAAGCCTTCATCGAAGTCACAAGCGTTTTCAGAATACACAAACTCACAAAATTTGGCAAATAACCATGAAAAAACAACAAAACTTGAAAATGCTTATTTCGTGATTTCCAGTCGATTTTAGACACTTTTAGGTAGTTTTCATTTTTGCAAAACAGCTATTCGTTTTGAAGTCTAGATGGTTAATATAAGCTAGATGGGTGTTGAAAACAATATATTTATCAAAGCCTTCATCGAAATCACAAGCGTTTTCAGAATACACAAACTCACAAAATTTGGCAAATAACCATGAAAAAACAACAAAACTTGAAAATGCTTATTTCGTGATTTCCAGTCGATTTTAGACACTTTTAGGTAGTTTTCATTTTTGCAAAACCACTATTCGTTTTGAAGTCTAGATGGTTAATATAAGCTAGATGGGTGTTGAAAACAATATATTTATCAAAGCCTTCATCGAAGTCACAAGCGTTTTCAGAATACACAAACTCACAAAATTTGGCAAATAACCATGAAAAAACAACAAAACTTGAAAATGCTTATTTCGTGATTTCCAGTCGATTTCAGACACTTTTAGGTAGTTTTCATTTTTGCAAAACCACTATTCGTTTTGAAGTCTAGATGGTTAATATAAGCTAGATGGGTGTTGAAAACAATATATTTATCAAAGCCTTCATCGAAGTCACAAGCGTTTTCAGAATACACAAACTCACAAAATTTGGCAAATAACCATGAAAAAACAACAAAACTTGAAAATGCTTATTTCGTGATTTCCAGTCGATTTTAGACACTTTTAGCTAGTTTTCATTTTTGCAAAACAACTATTCGTTTTGAAGTCTAGATGGTTAATATAAGCTAGATGGGTGTTGAAACATTATATTTATCAAAGCGTTCATCGAAGTCACAACCGTTTTCAGAAAACTCACAAAATTTGGCAAATAACCATGAAAAAGCAACAAAACTTGAAAATGCTTATTTCGTGATTTCCAGTCGATTTTAGACACTTTTAGGTAGTTTTCATTTTTGCAAAACCACTGTTCGTTTTGAAGTCTAGATGGTTAATATAAGCTAGATGGGTGTTGAAAACATTATATTTATCAAAGCGTTCATCGAAGTCACAACCGTTTTCAGAAAACACAAACTCACAAAATTTGGCAAATAACCATGAAAAAGCAACAAAACTTGAAAATGCTTATTTCGTGATTTCCAGTCGATTTTAGACACTTTTAGGTAGTTTTCATTTTTGCAAAACCACTGTTCGTTTTGAAGTCTAGATGGTTAATATAAGCTAGATGGGTGTTGAAAACATTATATTTATCAAAGCGTTCATCGAAGTCACAACCGTTTTCAGAAAACACAAACTCACAAAATTTGGCAAATAACCATGAAAAAGCAACAAAACTTGAAAATGCTTATTTCGTGATTTCCAGTCGATTTTAGACACTTTTAGGTAGTTTTCGTTTTTGCAAAACCACTGTTCGTTTTGAAGTCTAGATGGTTAATATAAGCTAGATGGGTGTTGAAAACATTATATTTATCAAAGCGTTCATCGAAGTCACAACCGTTTTCAGAAAACTCACAAAATTTGGCAAATAACCATGAAAAAGCAACAAAACTTGAAAATGCTTATTTCGTGATTTCCAGTCGATTTTAGACACTTTTAGGTAGTTTTCATTTTTGCAAAACCACTGTTCGTTTTGAAGTCTAGATGGTTAATATAAGCTAGATGGGTGTTGAAAACATTATATTTATCAAAGCGTTCATCGAAGTCACAACCGTTTTCAGAAAACACAAACTCACAAAATTTGGCAAATAACCATGAAAAAGCAACAAAACTTGAAAATGCTTATTTCGTGATTTCCAGTCGATTTTAGACACTTTTAGGTAGTTTTCATTTTTGCAAAACCACTGTTCGTTTTGAAGTCTAGATGGTTAATATAAGCTAGATGGGTGTTGAAAACATTATATTTATCAAAGCGTTCATCGAAGTCACAACCGTTTTCAGAAAACACAAACTCACAAAATTTGGCAAATAACCATGAAAAAGCAACAAAACTTGAAAATGCTTATTTCGTGATTTCCAGTCGATTTTAGACACTTTTAGGTAGTTTTCATTTTTGCAAAACCACTGTTCGTTTTGAAGTCTAGATGGTTAATATAAGCTAGATGGGTGTTGAAAACATTATATTTATCAAAGCGTTCATCGAAGTCACAACCGTTTTCAGAAAACACAAACTCACAAAATTTGGCAAATAACCATGAAAAAGCAACAAAACTTGAAAATGCTTATTTCGTGATTTCCAGTCGATTTTAGACACTTTTAGGTAGTTTTCATTTTTGCAAAACCACTGTTCGTTTTGAAGTCTAGATGGTTAATATAAGCTAGATGGGTGTTGAAAACATTATATTTATCAAAGCGTTCATCGAAGTCACAACCGTTTTCAGAAAACACAAACTCACAAAATTTGGCAAATAACCATGAAAAAGCAACAAAACTTGAAAATGCTTATTTCGTGATTTCCAGTCGATTTTAGACACTTTTAGGTAGTTGTCGTTTTTGCAAAACCACTGTTCGTTTTGAAGTCTAGATGGTTAATATAAGCTAGATGGGTGTTGAAATCATTATATTTATCAAAGCGTTCATCGAAGTCACAACCGTTTTCAGAATACACAAACTCACAAAATTTGGCAAATAACCATGAAAAAACAACAAAACTTGAAAATGCTTATTTCGTGATTTCCAGTCGATTTTAGACACTTTTAGGTAGTTTTCATTTTTGCAAAACCACTATTCGTTTTGAAGTCTAGATGGTTAATATAAGCTAGATGGGTGTTGGAAACAATATATTTATCAAAGCCTTCATCGAAATCACAAGCGTTTTTAGAATACACAAACTCAAAAAATTTGGCAAATAACCATGAAAAAACAACAAAACTTGAAAATGCTTATTTCGTGATTTCCAGTCGATTTCAGACACTTTTAGGTAGTTTTCATTTTTGCAAAACCACTGTTCGTTTTGAAGTCTAGATGGTTAATATAAGCTAGATGGGTGTTGAAAACAATATATTTATCAAAGCCTTCATCGAAGTCACAAGCGTTTTCAGAATACACAAACTCACAAAATTTGGCAAATAACCATGAAAAAACAACAAAACTTGAAAATGCTTATTTCGTGATTTCCAGTCGATTTTAGACACTTTTAGGTAGTTTTCATTTTTGCAAAACAGCTATTCGTTTTGAAGTCTAGATGGTTAATATAAGCTAGATGGGTGTTGAAAACAATATATTTATCAAAGCCTTCATCGAAATCACAAGCGTTTTCAGAATACACAAACTCACAAAATTTGGCAAATAACCATGAAAAAACAACAAAACTTGAAAATGCTTATTTCGTGATTTCCAGTCGATTTTAGACACTTTTAGGTAGTTTTCATTTTTGCAAAACCACTATTCGTTTTGAAGTCTAGATGGTTAATATAAGCTAGATGGGTGTTGAAAACAATATATTTATCAAAGCCTTCATCGAAGTCACAAGCGTTTTCAGAATACACAAACTCACAAAATTTGGCAAATAACCATGAAAAAACAACAAAACTTGAAAATGCTTATTTCGTGATTTCCAGTCGATTTCAGACACTTTTAGGTAGTTTTCATTTTTGCAAAACCACTATTCGTTTTGAAGTCTAGATGGTTAATATAAGCTAGATGGGTGTTGAAAACAATATATTTATCAAAGCCTTCATCGAAGTCACAAGCGTTTTCAGAATACACAAACTCACAAAATTTGGCAAATAACCATGAAAAAACAACAAAACTTGAAAATGCTTATTTCGTGATTTCCAGTCGATTTTAGACACTTTTAGCTAGTTTTCATTTTTGCAAAACAACTATTCGTTTTGAAGTCTAGATGGTTAATATAAGCTAGATGGGTGTTGAAACATTATATTTATCAAAGCGTTCATCGAAGTCACAACCGTTTTCAGAAAACTCACAAAATTTGGCAAATAACCATGAAAAAGCAACAAAACTTGAAAATGCTTATTTCGTGATTTCCAGTCGATTTTAGACACTTTTAGGTAGTTTTCATTTTTGCAAAACCACTGTTCGTTTTGAAGTCTAGATGGTTAATATAAGCTAGATGGGTGTTGAAAACATTATATTTATCAAAGCGTTCATCGAAGTCACAACCGTTTTCAGAAAACACAAACTCACAAAATTTGGCAAATAACCATGAAAAAGCAACAAAACTTGAAAATGCTTATTTCGTGATTTCCAGTCGATTTTAGACACTTTTAGGTAGTTTTCGTTTTTGCAAAACCACTGTTCGTTTTGAAGTCTAGATGGTTAATATAAGCTAGATGGGTGTTGAAAACATTATATTTATCAAAGCGTTCATCGAAGTCACAACCGTTTTCAGAAAACTCACAAAATTTGGCAAATAACCATGAAAAAGCAACAAAACTTGAAAATGCTTATTTCGTGATTTCCAGTCGATTTTAGACACTTTTAGGTAGTTTTCATTTTTGCAAAACCACTGTTCGTTTTGAAGTCTAGATGGTTAATATAAGCTAGATGGGTGTTGAAAACATTATATTTATCAAAGCGTTCATCGAAGTCACAACCGTTTTCAGAAAACACAAACTCACAAAATTTGGCAAATAACCATGAAAAAGCAACAAAACTTGAAAATGCTTATTTCGTGATTTCCAGTCGATTTTAGACACTTTTAGGTAGTTTTCATTTTTGCAAAACCACTGTTCGTTTTGAAGTCTAGATGGTTAATATAAGCTAGATGGGTGTTGAAAACATTATATTTATCAAAGCGTTCATCGAAGTCACAACCGTTTTCAGAAAACACAAACTCACAAAATTTGGCAAATAACCATGAAAAAGCAACAAAACTTGAAAATGCTTATTTCGTGATTTCCAGTCGATTTTAGACACTTTTAGGTAGTTTTCATTTTTGCAAAACCACTGTTCGTTTTGAAGTCTAGATGGTTAATATAAGCTAGATGGGTGTTGAAAACATTATATTTATCAAAGCGTTCATCGAAGTCACAACCGTTTTCAGAAAACACAAACTCACAAAATTTGGCAAATAACCATGAAAAAGCAACAAAACTTGAAAATGCTTATTTCGTGATTTCCAGTCGATTTTAGACACTTTTAGGTAGTTTTCATTTTTGCAAAACCACTGTTCGTTTTGAAGTCTAGATGGTTAATATAAGCTAGATGGGTGTTGAAAACATTATATTTATCAAAGCGTTCATCGAAGTCACAACCGTTTTCAGAAAACTCACAAAATTTGGCAAATAACCATGAAAAAGCAACAAAACTTGAAAATGCTTATTTCGTGATTTCCAGTCGATTTTAGACACTTTTAGGTAGTTTTCATTTTTGCAAAACAGCTATTCGTTTTGAAGTCTAGATGGTTAATATAAGCTAGATGGGTGTTGAAAACAATATATTTATCAAAGCCTTCATCGAAATCACAAGCGTTTTCAGAATACACAAACTCACAAAATTTGGCAAATAACCATGAAAAAACAACAAAACTTGAAAATGCTTATTTCGTGCTTTCCAGTCGATTTCAGACACTTTTAGGTAGTTTTCATTTTTGCAAAACCACTATTCGTTTTGAAGTCTAGATGGTTAATATAAGCTAGATGGGTGTTGAAAACAATATATTTATCAAAGCCTTCATCGAAGTCACAAGCGTTTTCACAATACACAAACTCACAAAATTTGGCAAATAACCATGAAAAAACAACAAAACTTGAAAATGCTTATTTCGTGATTTCCAGTCGATTTTAGACACTTTTAGCTAGTTTTCATTTTTGCAAAACAACTATTCGTTTTGAAGTCTAGATGGTTAATATAAGCTAGATGGGTGTTGAAAACAATATATTTATCAAAGCCTTCATCGAAATCACAAGCGTTTTCAGAATACACAAACTCACAAAATTTGGCAAATAACCATGAAAAAACAACAAAACTTGAAAATGCTTATTTCGTGCTTTCCAGTCGATTTCAGACACTTTTAGGTAGTTTTCATTTTTGCAAAACCACTGTTCGTTTTGAAGTCTATATGGTTAATATAAGCTAGATGGGTGTTGAAAACAATATATTTATCAAAGCCTTCATCGAAGTCACAAGCGTTTTCACAATACACAAACTCACAAAATTTGGCAAATAACCATGAAAAAACAACAAAACTTGAAAATGCTTATTTCGTGATTTCCAGTCGATTTCAGACACTTTTAGGTAGTTTTCATTTTTGCAAAACCACTATTCGTTTTGAAGTCTAGATGGTTAATATAAGCTAGATGGGTGTTGAAAACAATATATTTATCAAAGCCTTCATCGAAGTCACAAGCGTTTTCAGAATACACAAACTCACAAAATTTGGCAAATAACCATGAAAAAACAACAAAACTTGAAAATGCTTATTTCGTGATTTCCAGTCGATTTTAGACACTTTTAGGTAGTTTTCATTTTTGCAAAACCACTGTTCGTTTTGAAGTCTAGATGGTTAATATAAGCTAGATGGGTGTTGAAAACATTATATTTATCAAAGCGTTCATCGAAGTCACAACCGTATTCAGAAAACTCACAAAATTTGGCAAATAACCATAAAAAAGCAACAAAACTTGAAAATGCTTATTTCGTGATTTCCAGTCGATTTTAGACACTTTTAGGTAGTTTTCATTTTTGCAAAACCACTGTTCGTTTTGAAGTCTAGATGGTTAATATAAGCTAGATGGGTGTTGAAAACATTATATTTATCAAAGCGTTCATCGAAGTCACAACCGTTTTCAGAAAACTCACAAAATTTGGCAAATAACCATGAAAAAGCAACAAAACTTGAAAATGCTTATTTCGTGATTTCCAGTCGATTTTAGACACTTTTAGGTAGTTTTCGTTTTTGCAAAACCACTGTTCGTTTTGAAGTCTAGATGGTTAATATAAGCTAGATGGGTGTTGAAAACATTATATTTATCAAAGCGTTCATCGAAGTCACAACCGTTTTCAGAAAACTCACAAAATTTGGCAAATAACCATGAAAAAGCAACAAAACTTGAAAATGCTTATTTCGTGATTTCCAGTCGATTTTAGACACTTTTAGGTAGTTTTCATTTTTGCAAAACCACTGTTCGTTTTGAAGTCTAGATGGTTAATATAAGCTAGATGGGTGTTGAAAACATTATATTTATCAAAGCGTTCATCGAAGTCACAACCGTTTTCAGAAAACACAAACTCACAAAATTTGGCAAATAACCATGAAAAAGCAACAAAACTTGAAAATGCTTATTTCGTGATTTCCAGTCGATTTTAGACACTTTTAGGTAGTTTTCATTTTTGCAAAACCACTGTTCGTTTTGAAGTCTAGATGGTTAATATAAGCTAGATGGGTGTTGAAAACATTATATTTATCAAAGCGTTCATCGAAGTCACAACCGTTTTCAGAAAACACAAACTCACAAAATTTGGCAAATAACCATGAAAAAGCAACAAAACTTGAAAATGCTTATTTCGTGATTTCCAGTCGATTTTAGACACTTTTAGGTAGTTTTCATTTTTGCAAAACCACTGTTCGTTTTGAAGTCTAGATGGTTAATATAAGCTAGATGGGTGTTGAAAACATTATATATATCAAAGCGTTCATCGAAGTCACAACCGTTTTCAGAAAACACAAACTCACAAAATTTGGCAAATAACCATGAAAAAGCAACAAAACTTGAAAATGCTTATTTCGTGATTTCCAGTCGATTTTAGACACTTTTAGGTAGTTGTCGTTTTTGCAAAACCACTGTTCGTTTTGAAGTCTAGATGGTTAATATAAGCTAGATGGGTGTTGAAAACATTATATTTATCAAAGCGTTCATCGAAGTCACAACCGTTTTCAGAATACACAAACTCACAAAATTTGGCAAATAACCATGAAAAAACAACAAAACTTGAAAATGCTTATTTCGTGATTTCCAGTCGATTTTAGACACTTTTAGGTAGTTTTCATTTTTGCAAAACCACTATTCGTTTTGAAGTCTAGATGGTTAATATAAGCTAGATGGGTGTTGGAAACAATATATTTATCAAAGCCTTCATCGAAATCACAAGCGTTTTTAGAATACACAAACTCAAAAAATTTGGCAAATAACCATGAAAAAACAACAAAACTTGAAAATGCTTATTTCGTGATTTCCAGTCGATTTCAGACACTTTTAGGTAGTTTTCATTTTTGCAAAACCACTGTTCGTTTTGAAGTCTAGATGGTTAATATAAGCTAGATGGGTGTTGAAAACAATATATTTATCAAAGCCTTCATCGAAGTCACAAGCGTTTTCAGAATACACAAACTCACAAAATTTGGCAAATAACCATGAAAAAACAACAAAACTTGAAAATGCTTATTTCGTGATTTCCAGTCGATTTCAGACACTTTTAGGTAGTTTTCATTTTTGCAAAACCACTGTTCGTTTTGAAGTCTAGATGGTTAATATAAGCTAGATGGGTGTTGAAAACATTATATTTATCAAAGCGTTCATCGAAGTCACAACCGTATTCAGAAAACTCACAAAATTTGGCAAATAACCATAAAAAAGCAACAAAACTTGAAAATGCTTATTTCGTGATTTCCAGTCGATTTTAGACACTTTTAGGTAGTTTTCATTTTTGCAAAACCACTGTTCGTTTTGAAGTCTAGATGGTTAATATAAGCTAGATGGGTGTTGAAAACATTATATTTATCAAAGCGTTCATCGAAGTCACAACCGTTTTCAGAAAACTCACAAAATTTGGCAAATAACCATGAAAAAGCAACAAAACTTGAAAATGCTTATTTCGTGATTTCCAGTCGATTTTAGACACTTTTAGGTAGTTTTCGTTTTTGCAAAACCACTGTTCGTTTTGAAGTCTAGATGGTTAATATAAGCTAGATGGGTGTTGAAAACATTATATTTATCAAAGCGTTCATCGAAGTCACAACCGTTTTCAGAAAACTCACAAAATTTGGCAAATAACCATGAAAAAGCAACAAAACTTGAAAATGCTTATTTCGTGATTTCCAGTCGATTTTAGACACTTTTAGGTAGTTTTCATTTTTGCAAAACCACTGTTCGTTTTGAAGTCTAGATGGTTAATATAAGCTAGATGGGTGTTGAAAACATTATATTTATCAAAGCGTTCATCGAAGTCACAACCGTTTTCAGAAAACACAAACTCACAAAATTTGGCAAATAACCATGAAAAAGCAACAAAACTTGAAAATGCTTATTTCGTGATTTCCAGTCGATTTTAGACACTTTTAGGTAGTTTTCATTTTTGCAAAACCACTGTTCGTTTTGAAGTCTAGATGGTTAATATAAGCTAGATGGGTGTTGAAAACATTATATTTATCAAAGCGTTCATCGAAGTCACAACCGTTTTCAGAAAACACAAACTCACAAAATTTGGCAAATAACCATGAAAAAGCAACAAAACTTGAAAATGCTTATTTCGTGATTTCCAGTCGATTTTAGACACTTTTAGGTAGTTTTCATTTTTGCAAAACCACTGTTCGTTTTGAAGTCTAGATGGTTAATATAAGCTAGATGGGTGTTGAAAACATTATATTTATCAAAGCGTTCATCGAAGTCACAACCGTTTTCAGAAAACACAAACTCACAAAATTTGGCAAATAACCATGAAAAAGCAACAAAACTTGAAAATGCTTATTTCGTGATTTCCAGTCGATTTTAGACACTTTTAGGTAGTTTTCATTTTTGCAAAACCACTGTTCGTTTTGAAGTCTAGATGGTTAATATAAGCTAGATGGGTGTTGAAAACATTATATTTATCAAAGCGTTCATCGAAGTCACAACCGTTTTCAGAAAACACAAACTCACAAAATTTGGCAAATAACCATGAAAAAACAACAAAACTTGAAAATGCTTATTTCGTGATTTCCAGTCGATTTTAGACACTTTTAGGTAGTTTTCATTTTTGCAAAACAGCTATTCGTTTTGAAGTCTAGATGGTTAATATAAGCTAGATGGGTGTTGAAAACAATATATTTATCAAAGCCTTCATCGAAATCACAAGCGTTTTCAGAATACACAAACTCACAAAATTTGGCAAATAACCATGAAAAAACAACAAAACTTGAAAATGCTTATTTCGTGATTTCCAGTCGATTTTAGACACTTTTAGCTAGTTTTCATTTTTGCAAAACAACTATTCGTTTTGAAGTCTAGATGGTTAATATAAGCTAGATGGGTGTTGAAAACAATATATTTATCAAAGCCTTCATCGAAATCACAAGCGTTTTCAGAATACACAAACTCACAAAATTTGGCAAATAACCATGAAAAAACAACAAAACTTGAAAATGCTTATTTCGTGCTTTCCAGTCGATTTCAGACACTTTTAGGTAGTTTTCATTTTTGCAAAACCACTATTCGTTTTGAAGTCTAGATGGTTAATATAAGCTAGATGGGTGTTGAAAACAATATATTTATCAAAGCCTTCATCGAAGTCACAAGCGTTTTCACAATACACAAACTCACAAAATTTGGCAAATAACCATGAAAAAACAACAAAACTTGAAAATGCTTATTTCGTGATTTCCAGTCGATTTCAGACACTTTTAGGTAGTTTTCATTTTTGCAAAACCACTGTTCGTTTTGAAGTCTAGATGGTTAATATAAGCTAGATGGGTGTTGAAAACATTATATTTATCAAAGCGTTCATCGAAGTCACAACCGTATTCAGAAAACTCACAAAATTTGGCAAATAACCATAAAAAAGCAACAAAACTTGAAAATGCTTATTTCGTGATTTCCAGTCGATTTTAGACACTTTTAGGTAGTTTTCATTTTTGCAAAACCACTGTTCGTTTTGAAGTCTAGATGGTTAATATAAGCTAGATGGGTGTTGAAAACATTATATTTATCAAAGCGTTCATCGAAGTCACAACCGTTTTCAGAAAACTCACAAAATTTGGCAAATAACCATGAAAAAGCAACAAAACTTGAAAATGCTTATTTCGTGATTTCCAGTCGATTTTAGACACTTTTAGGTAGTTTTCGTTTTTGCAAAACCACTGTTCGTTTTGAAGTCTAGATGGTTAATATAAGCTAGATGGGTGTTGAAAACATTATATTTATCAAAGCGTTCATCGAAGTCACAACCGTTTTCAGAAAACTCACAAAATTTGGCAAATAACCATGAAAAAGCAACAAAACTTGAAAATGCTTATTTCGTGATTTCCAGTCGATTTTAGACACTTTTAGGTAGTTTTCATTTTTGCAAAACCACTGTTCGTTTTGAAGTCTAGATGGTTAATATAAGCTAGATGGGTGTTGAAAACATTATATTTATCAAAGCGTTCATCGAAGTCACAACCGTTTTCAGAAAACACAAACTCACAAAATTTGGCAAATAACCATGAAAAAGCAACAAAACTTGAAAATGCTTATTTCGTGATTTCCAGTCGATTTTAGACACTTTTAGGTAGTTTTCATTTTTGCAAAACCACTGTTCGTTTTGAAGTCTAGATGGTTAATATAAGCTAGATGGGTGTTGAAAACATTATATTTATCAAAGCGTTCATCGAAGTCACAACCGTTTTCAGAAAACACAAACTCACAAAATTTGGCAAATAACCATGAAAAAGCAACAAAACTTGAAAATGCTTATTTCGTGATTTCCAGTCGATTTTAGACACTTTTAGGTAGTTTTCATTTTTGCAAAACCACTGTTCGTTTTGAAGTCTAGATGGTTAATATAAGCTAGATGGGTGTTGAAAACATTATATTTATCAAAGCGTTCATCGAAGTCACAACCGTTTTCAGAAAACACAAACTCACAAAATTTGGCAAATAACCATGAAAAAGCAACAAAACTTGAAAATGCTTATTTCGTGATTTCCAGTCGATTTTAGACACTTTTAGGTAGTTGTCGTTTTTGCAAAACC
Source organism: Octopus bimaculoides (assembly GCF_046866305.1). NCBI lineage: Eukaryota > Metazoa > Mollusca > Cephalopoda > Octopoda > Octopodidae > Octopus > Octopus bimaculoides. Next base: position 188,960 of record NW_028315305.1, on the reverse strand, counting down.
ACTGTTCGTTTTGAAGTCTAGATGGTTAATATAAGCTAGATGGGTGTTGAAAACATTATATTTATCAAAGCGTTCATCGAAGTCACAACCGTTTTCAGAATACACAAACTCACAAAATTTGGCAAATAACCATGAAAAAACAACAAAACTTGAAAATGCTTATTTCGTGATTTCCAGTCGATTTTAGACACTTTTAGGTAGTTTTCATTTTTGCAAAACCACTATTCGTTTTGAAGTCTAGATGGTTAATATAAGCTAGATGGGTGTTGGAAACAATATATTTATCAAAGCCTTCATCGAAATCACAAGCGTTTTTAGAATACACAAACTCAAAAAATTTGGCAAATAACCATGAAAAAACAACAAAACTTGAAAATGCTTATTTCGTGATTTCCAGTCGATTTTAGACACTTTTAGGTAGTTTTCATTTTTGCAAAACAGCTATTCGTTTTGAAGTCTAGATGGTTAATATAAGCTAGATGGGTGTTGAAAACAATATATTTATCAAAGCCTTCATCGAAATCACAAGCGTTTTCAGAATACACAAACTCACAAAATTTGGCAAATAACCATGAAAAAACAACAAAACTTGAAAATGCTTATTTCGTGATTTCCAGTCGATTTTAGACACTTTTAGGTAGTTTTCATTTTTGCAAAACCACTATTCGTTTTGAAGTCTAGATGGTTAATATAAGCTAGATGGGTGTTGAAAACAATATATTTATCAAAGCCTTCATCGAAGTCACAAGCGTTTTCAGAATACACAAACTCACAAAATTTGGCAAATAACCATGAAAAAACAACAAAACTTGAAAATGCTTATTTCGTGATTTCCAGTCGATTTCAGACACTTTTAGGTAGTTTTCATTTTTGCAAAACCACTATTCGTTTTGAAGTCTAGATGGTTAATATAAGCTAGATGGGTGTTGAAAACAATATATTTATCAAAGCCTTCATCGAAGTCACAAGCGTTTTCAGAATACACAAACTCACAAAATTTGGCAAATAACCATGAAAAAACAACAAAACTTGAAAATGCTTATTTCGTGATTTCCAGTCGATTTTAGACACTTTTAGCTAGTTTTCATTTTTGCAAAACCACTGTTCGTTTTGAAGTCTAGATGGTTAATATAAGCTAGATGGGTGTTGAAAACATTATATTTATCAAAGCGTTCATCGAAGTCACAACCGTTTTCAGAAAACACAAACTCACAAAATTTGGCAAATAACCATGAAAAAGCAACAAAACTTGAAAATGCTTATTTCGTGATTTCCAGTCGATTTTAGACACTTTTAGGTAGTTGTCGTTTTTGCAAAACCACTGTTCGTTTTGAAGTCTAGATGGTTAATATAAGCTAGATGGGTGTTGAAAACATTATATTTATCAAAGCGTTCATCGAAGTCACAACCGTTTTCAGAAAACACAAACTCACAAAATTTGGCAAATAACCATGAAAAAGCAACAAAACTTGAAAATGCTTATTTCGTGATTTCCAGTCGATTTTAGACACTTTTAGGTAGTTTTCATTTTTGCAAAACCACTATTCGTTTTGAAGTCTAGATGGTTAATATAAGCTAGATGGGTGTTGGAAACAATATATTTATCAAAGCCTTCATCGAAATCACAAGCGTTTTTAGAATACACAAACTCAAAAAATTTGGCAAATAACCATGAAAAAACAACAAAACTTGAAAATGCTTATTTCGTGATTTCCAGTCGATTTCAGACACTTTTAGGTAGTTTTCATTTTTGCAAAACCACTGTTCGTTTTGAAGTCTAGATGGTTAATATAAGCTAGATGGGTGTTGAAAACAATATATTTATCAAAGCCTTCATCGAAGTCACAAGCGTTTTCAGAATACACAAACTCACAAAATTTGGCAAATAACCATGAAAAAACAACAAAACTTGAAAATGCTTATTTCGTGATTTCCAGTCGATTTTAGACACTTTTAGGTAGTTTTCGTTTTTGCAAAACCACTATTCGTTTTGAAGTCTAGATGGTTAATATAAGCTAGATGGGTGTTGAAAACATTATATTTATCAAAGCGTTCATCGAAGTCACAACTGTTTTCAGAAAACTCACAAAATTTGGCAAATAACCATGAAAAAGCAACAAAACTTGAAAATGCTTATTTCGTGATTTCCAGTCGATTTTAGACACTTTTAGGTAGTTTTCATTTTTGCAAAACCACTATTCGTTTTGAAGTCTAGATGGTTAATATAAGCTAGATGGGTGTTGAAAACAATATATTTATCAAAGCCTTCATCGAAGTCAGAAGCGTTTTCAGAATACACAAACTCACAAAATTTGGCAAATAACCATGAAAAAACAACAAAACTTGAAAATGCTTATTTCGTGATTTCCAGTCGATTTTAGACACTTTTAGGTAGTTTTCATTTTTGCAAAAACCACTGTTCGTTTTGAAGTCTAGATGGTTAATATAAGCTAGATGGGTGTTGAAAACATTATATTTATCAAAGCGTTCATCGAAGTCACAACCGTTTTCAGAAAACACAAACTCACAAAATTTGGCAAATAACCATGAAAAAGCAACAAAACTTGAAAATGCTTATTTCGTGATTTCCAGTCGATTTTAGACACTTTTAGGTAGTTTTCATTTTTGCAAAACCACTGTTCGTTTTGAAGTCTAGATGGTTAATATAAGCTAGATGGGTGTTGAAAACATTATATTTATCAAAGCGTTCATCGAAGTCACAACCGTTTTCAGAAAACACAAACTCACAAAATTTGGCAAATAACCATGAAAAAGCAACAAAACTTGAAAATGCTTATTTCGTGATTTCCAGTCGATTTTAGACACTTTTAGGTAGTTGTCGTTTTTGCAAAACCACTGTTCGTTTTGAAGTCTAGATGGTTAATATAAGCTAGATGGGTGTTGAAAACAATATATTTATCAAAGCCTTCATCGAAGTCACAAGCGTTTTCAGAATACACAAACTCACAAAATTTGGCAAATAACCATGAAAAAACAACAAAACTTGAAAATGCTTATTTCGTGATTTCCAGTCGATTTTAGACACTTTTAGGTAGTTTTCATTTTTGCAAAACAGCTATTCGTTTTGAAGTCTAGATGGTTAATATAAGCTAGATGGGTGTTGAAAACAATATATTTATCAAAGCCTTCATCGAAATCACAAGCGTTTTCAGAATACACAAACTCACAAAATTTGGCAAATAACCATGAAAAAACAACAAAACTTGAAAATGCTTATTTCGTGATTTCCAGTCGATTTCAGACACTTTTAGGTAGTTTTCGTTTTTGCAAAACCACTATTCGTTTTGAAGTCTAGATGGTTAATATAAGCTAGATGGGTGTTGAAAACATTATATTTATCAAAGCGTTCATCGAAGTCACAACTGTTTTCAGAAAACTCACAAAATTTGGCAAATAACCATGAAAAAGCAACAAAACTTGAAAATGCTTATTTCGTGATTTCCAGTCGATTTTAGTCACTTTTAGGTAGTTTTCGTTTTTGCAAAACCACTATTCGTTTTGAAGTCTAGATGGTTAATATAAGCTAGATGGGTGTTGAAAACATTATATTTATCAAAGCGTTCATCGAAGTCACAACTGTTTTCAGAAAACTCACAAAATTTGGCAAATAACCATGAAAAAGCAACAAAACTTGAAAATGCTTATTTCGTGATTTCCAGTCGATTTTAGTCACTTTTAGGTAGTTTTCGTTTTTGCAAAACCACTGTTCGTTTTGAAGTCTATATGGTTAATATAAGCTAGATGGGTGTTGAAAACATTATATTTATCAAAGCGTTCATCGAAGTCACAACCGTTTTCAGAAAACTCACAAAATTTGGCAAATAACCATGAAAAAGCAACAAAACTTGAAAATGCTTATTTCGTGATTTCCAGTCGATTTTAGACACTTTTAGGTAGTTTTCATTTTTGCAAAACCACTGTTCGTTTTGAAGTCTAGATGGTTAATATAAGCTAGATGGGTGTTGAAAACAATATATTTATCAAAGCCTTCATCGAAGTCAGAAGCGTTTTCAGAATACACAAACTCACAAAATTTGGCAAATAACCATGAAAAAACAACAAAACTTGAAAATGCTTATTTCGTGATTTCCAGTCGATTTTAGACACTTTTAGGTAGTTTTCATTTTTGCAAAAACCACTGTTCGTTTTGAAGTCTAGATGGTTAATATAAGCTAGATGGGTGTTGAAAACATTATATTTATCAAAGCGTTCATCGAAGTCACAACCGTTTTCAGAAAACACAAACTCACAAAATTTGGCAAATAACCATGAAAAAGCAACAAAACTTGAAAATGCTTATTTCGTGATTTCCAGTCGATTTTAGACACTTTTAGGTAGTTGTCGTTTTTGCAAAACCACTGTTCGTTTTGAAGTCTAGATGGTTAATATAAGCTAGATGGGTGTTGAAAACATTATATTTATCAAAGCGTTCATCGAAGTCACAACCGTTTTCAGAATACACAAACTCACAAAATTTGGCAAATAACCATGAAAAAACAACAAAACTTGAAAATGCTTATTTCGTGATTTCCAGTCGATTTTAGACACTTTTAGGTAGTTTTCATTTTTGCAAAACAGCTATTCGTTTTGAAGTCTAGATGGTTAATATAAGCTAGATGGGTGTTGAAAACAATATATTTATCAAAGCCTTCATCGAAATCACAAGCGTTTTCAGAATACACAAACTCACAAAATTTGGCAAATAACCATGAAAAAACAACAAAACTTGAAAATGCTTATTTCGTGATTTCCAGTCGATTTTAGACACTTTTAGGTAGTTTTCATTTTTGCAAAACCACTGTTCGTTTTGAAGTCTAGATGGTTAATATAAGCTAGATGGGTGTTGAAAACATTATATTTATCAAAGCGTTCATCGAAGTCACAACCGTTTTCAGAATACACAAACTCACAAAATTTGGCAAATAACCATGAAAAAACAACAAAACTTGAAAATGCTTATTTCGTGATTTCCAGTCGATTTTAGACACTTTTAGGTAGTTTTCATTTTTGCAAAACCACTGTTCGTTTTGAAGTCTAGATGGTTAATATAAGCTAGATGGGTGTTGAAAACAATATATTTATCAAAGCCTTCATCGAAGTCACAAGCGTTTTCAGAATACACAAACTCACAAAATTTGGCAAATAACCATGAAAAAACAACAAAACTTGAAAATGCTTATTTCGTGATTTCCAGTCGATTTCAGACACTTTTAGGTAGTTTTCATTTTTGCAAAACCACTGTTCGTTTTGAAGTCTAGATGGTTAATATAAGCTAGATGGGTGTTGAAAACATTATATTTATCAAAGCGTTCATCGAAGTCACAACCGTATTCAGAAAACTCACAAAATTTGGCAAATAACCATAAAAAAGCAACAAAACTTGAAAATGCTTATTTCGTGATTTCCAGTCGATTTTAGACACTTTTAGGTAGTTTTCATTTTTGCAAAACCACTGTTCGTTTTGAAGTCTAGATGGTTAATATAAGCTAGATGGGTGTTGAAAACATTATATTTATCAAAGCGTTCATCGAAGTCACAACCGTTTTCAGAAAACTCACAAAATTTGGCAAATAACCATGAAAAAGCAACAAAACTTGAAAATGCTTATTTCGTGATTTCCAGTCGATTTTAGACACTTTTAGGTAGTTTTCGTTTTTGCAAAACCACTGTTCGTTTTGAAGTCTAGATGGTTAATATAAGCTAGATGGGTGTTGAAAACATTATATTTATCAAAGCGTTCATCGAAGTCACAACCGTTTTCAGAAAACTCACAAAATTTGGCAAATAACCATGAAAAAGCAACAAAACTTGAAAATGCTTATTTCGTGATTTCCAGTCGATTTTAGACACTTTTAGGTAGTTTTCATTTTTGCAAAACCACTATTCGTTTTGAAGTCTAGATGGTTAATATAAGCTAGATGGGTGTTGAAAACAATATATTTATCAAAGCCTTCATCGAAGTCACAAGCGTTTTCAGAATACACAAACTCACAAAATTTGGCAAATAACCATGAAAAAACAACAAAACTTGAAAATGCTTATTTCGTGATTTCCAGTCGATTTCAGACACTTTTAGGTAGTTTTCATTTTTGCAAAACCACTGTTCGTTTTGAAGTCTAGATGGTTAATATAAGCTAGATGGGTGTTGAAAACATTATATTTATCAAAGCGTTCATCGAAGTCACAACCGTATTCAGAAAACTCACAAAATTTGGCAAATAACCATAAAAAAGCAACAAAACTTGAAAATGCTTATTTCGTGATTTCCAGTCGATTTTAGACACTTTTAGGTAGTTTTCATTTTTGCAAAACCACTGTTCGTTTTGAAGTCTAGATGGTTAATATAAGCTAGATGGGTGTTGAAAACATTATATTTATCAAAGCGTTCATCGAAGTCACAACCGTTTTCAGAAAACTCACAAAATTTGGCAAATAACCATGAAAAAGCAACAAAACTTGAAAATGCTTATTTCGTGATTTCCAGTCGATTTTAGACACTTTTAGGTAGTTTTCGTTTTTGCAAAACCACTGTTCGTTTTGAAGTCTAGATGGTTAATATAAGCTAGATGGGTGTTGAAAACATTATATTTATCAAAGCGTTCATCGAAGTCACAACCGTTTTCAGAAAACTCACAAAATTTGGCAAATAACCATGAAAAAGCAACAAAACTTGAAAATGCTTATTTCGTGATTTCCAGTCGATTTTAGACACTTTTAGGTAGTTTTCATTTTTGCAAAACCACTGTTCGTTTTGAAGTCTAGATGGTTAATATAAGCTAGATGGGTGTTGAAAACATTATATTTATCAAAGCGTTCATCGAAGTCACAACCGTTTTCAGAAAACACAAACTCACAAAATTTGGCAAATAACCATGAAAAAGCAACAAAACTTGAAAATGCTTATTTCGTGATTTCCAGTCGATTTTAGACACTTTTAGGTAGTTTTCATTTTTGCAAAACCACTGTTCGTTTTGAAGTCTAGATGGTTAATATAAGCTAGATGGGTGTTGAAAACATTATATTTATCAAAGCGTTCATCGAAGTCACAACCGTTTTCAGAAAACACAAACTCACAAAATTTGGCAAATAACCATGAAAAAGCAACAAAACTTGAAAATGCTTATTTCGTGATTTCCAGTCGATTTTAGACACTTTTAGGTAGTTTTCATTTTTGCAAAACCACTGTTCGTTTTGAAGTCTAGATGGTTAATATAAGCTAGATGGGTGTTGAAAACATTATATTTATCAAAGCGTTCATCGAAGTCACAACCGTTTTCAGAAAACACAAACTCACAAAATTTGGCAAATAACCATGAAAAAGCAACAAAACTTGAAAATGCTTATTTCGTGATTTCCAGTCGATTTTAGACACTTTTAGGTAGTTTTCATTTTTGCAAAACCACTGTTCGTTTTGAAGTCTAGATGGTTAATATAAGCTAGATGGGTGTTGAAAACATTATATTTATCAAAGCGTTCATCGAAGTCACAACCGTTTTCAGAAGACACAAACTCACAAAATTTGGCAAATAACCATGAAAAAGCAACAAAACTTGAAAATGCTTATTTCGTGATTTCCAGTCGATTTTAGACACTTTTAGGTAGTTTTCATTTTTGCAAAACCACTGTTCGTTTTGAAGTCTAGATGGTTAATATAAGCTAGATGGGTGTTGAAAACATTATATTTATCAAAGCGTTCATCGAAGTCACAACCGTTTTCAGAAAACACAAACTCACAAAATTTGGCAAATAACCATGAAAAAGCAACAAAACTTGAAAATGCTTATTTCGTGATTTCCAGTCGATTTTAGACACTTTTAGGTAGTTGTCGTTTTTGCAAAACCACTGTTCGTTTTGAAGTCTAGATGGTTAATATAAGCTAGATGGGTGTTGAAAACATTATATTTATCAAAGCGTTCATCGAAGTCACAACCGTTTTCAGAATACACAAACTCACAAAATTTGGCAAATAACCATGAAAAAACAACAAAACTTGAAAATGCTTATTTCGTGATTTCCAGTCGATTTTAGACACTTTTAGGTAGTTTTCATTTTTGCAAAACCACTATTCGTTTTGAAGTCTAGATGGTTAATATAAGCTAGATGGGTGTTGGAAACAATATATTTATCAAAGCCTTCATCGAAATCACAAGCGTTTTTAGAATACACAAACTCAAAAAATTTGGCAAATAACCATGAAAAAACAACAAAACTTGAAAATGCTTATTTCGTGATTTCCAGTCGATTTCAGACACTTTTAGGTAGTTTTCATTTTTGCAAAACCACTGTTCGTTTTGAAGTCTAGATGGTTAATATAAGCTAGATGGGTGTTGAAAACAATATATTTATCAAAGCCTTCATCGAAGTCACAAGCGTTTTTAGAATACACAAACTCAAAAAATTTGGCAAATAACCATGAAAAAACAACAAAACTTGAAAATGCTTATTTCGTGATTTCCAGTCGATTTCAGACACTTTTAGGTAGTTTTCATTTTTGCAAAACCACTGTTCGTTTTGAAGTCTAGATGGTTAATATAAGCTAGATGGGTGTTGAAAACATTATATTTATCAAAGCGTTCATCGAAGTCACAACCGTTTTCAGAAAACACAAACTCACAAAATTTGGCAAATAACCATGAAAAAGCAACAAAACTTGAAAATGCTTATTTCGTGATTTCCAGTCGATTTTAGACACTTTTAGGTAGTTTTCATTTTTGCAAAACCACTGTTCGTTTTGAAGTCTAGATGGTTAATATAAGCTAGATGGGTGTTGAAAACATTATATTTATCAAAGCGTTCATCGAAGTCACAACCGTTTTCAGAAAACACAAACTCACAAAATTTGGCAAATAACCATGAAAAAGCAACAAAACTTGAAAATGCTTATTTCGTGATTTCCAGTCGATTTTAGACACTTTTAGGTAGTTGTCGTTTTTGCAAAACCACTGTTCGTTTTGAAGTCTAGATGGTTAATATAAGCTAGATGGGTGTTGAAAACATTATATTTATCAAAGCGTTCATCGAAGTCACAACCGTTTTCAGAATACACAAACTCACAAAATTTGGCAAATAACCATGAAAAAACAACAAAACTTGAAAATGCTTATTTCGTGATTTCCAGTCGATTTTAGACACTTTTAGGTAGTTTTCATTTTTGCAAAACCACTATTCGTTTTGAAGTCTAGATGGTTAATATAAGCTAGATGGGTGTTGGAAACAATATATTTATCAAAGCCTTCATCGAAATCACAAGCGTTTTTAGAATACACAAACTCAAAAAATTTGGCAAATAACCATGAAAAAACAACAAAACTTGAAAATGCTTATTTCGTGATTTCCAGTCGATTTCAGACACTTTTAGGTAGTTTTCATTTTTGCAAAACCACTGTTCGTTTTGAAGTCTAGATGGTTAATATAAGCTAGATGGGTGTTGAAAACAATATATTTATCAAAGCCTTCATCGAAGTCACAAGCGTTTTCAGAATACACAAACTCACAAAATTTGGCAAATAACCATGAGAAAACAACAAAACTTGAAAATGCTTATTTCGTGATTTCCAGTCGATTTTAGACACTTTTAGGTAGTTTTCATTTTTGCAAAACAGCTATTCGTTTTGAAGTCTAGATGGTTAATATAAGCTAGATGGGTGTTGAAAACAATATATTTATCAAAGCCTTCATCGAAATCACAAGCGTTTTCAGAATACACAAACTCACAAAATTTGGCAAATAACCATGAAAAAACAACAAAACTTGAAAATGCTTATTTCGTGATTTCCAGTCGATTTCAGACACTTTTAGGTAGTTTTCATTTTTGCAAAACCACTATTCGTTTTGAAGTCTAGATGGTTAATATAAGCTAGATGGGTGTTGAAAACAATATATTTATCAAAGCCTTCATCGAAGTCACAAGCGTTTTCAGAATACACAAACTCACAAAATTTGGCAAATAACCATGAAAAAACAACAAAACTTGAAAATGCTTATTTCGTGATTTCCAGTCGATTTTAGACACTTTTAGCTAGTTTTCATTTTTGCAAAACAACTATTCGTTTTGAAGTCTAGATGGTTAATATAAGCTAGATGGGTGTTGAAAACAATATATTTATCAAAGCCTTCATCGAAATCACAAGCGTTTTCAGAATACACAAACTCACAAAATTTGGCAAATAACCATGAAAAAACAACAAAACTTGAAAATGCTTATTTCGTGATTTCCAGTCGATTTTAGACACTTTTAGGTAGTTTTCATTTTTGCAAAACCACTATTCGTTTTGAAGTCTAGATGGTTAATATAAGCTAGATGGGTGTTGAAAACAATATATTTATCAAAGCCTTCATCGAAGTCACAAGCGTTTTCAGAATACACAAACTCACAAAATTTGGCAAATAACCATGAAAAAACAACAAAACTTGAAAATGCTTATTTCGTGCTTTCCAGTCGATTTCAGACACTTTTAGGTAGTTTTCATTTTTGCAAAACCACTATTCGTTTTGAAGTCTAGATGGTTAATATAAGCTAGATGGGTGTTGAAAACAATATATTTATCAAAGCGTTCATCGAAGTCACAACCGTTTTCACAATACACAAACTCACAAAATTTGGCAAATAACCATGAAAAAACAACAAAACTTGAAAATGCTTATTTCGTGATTTCCAGTCGATTTCAGACACTTTTAGGTAGTTTTCATTTTTGCAAAACCACTATTCGTTTTGAAGTCTAGATGGTTAATATAAGCTAGATGGGTGTTGAAAACAATATATTTATCAAAGCCTTCATCGAAGTCACAAGCGTTTTCAGAATACACAAACTCACAAAATTTGGCAAATAACCATGAAAAAACAACAAAACTTGAAAATGCTTATTTCGTGATTTCCAGTCGATTTTAGACACTTTTAGGTAGTTTTCGTTTTTGCAAAACCACTGTTCGTTTTGAAGTCTAGATGGTTAATATAAGCTAGATGGGTGTTGAAAACATTATATTTATCAAAGCGTTCATCGATGTCACAACCGTATTCAGAAAACTCACAAAATTTGGCAAATAACCATAAAAAAGCAACAAAACTTGAAAATGCTTATTTCGTGATTTCCAGTCGATTTTAGACACTTTTAGGTAGTTTTCATTTTTGCAAAACCACTGTTCGTTTTGAAGTCTAGATGGTTAATATAAGCTAGATGGGTGTTGAAAACATTATATTTATCAAAGCGTTCATCGAAGTCACAACCGTTTTCAGAAAACTCACAAAATTTGGCAAATAACCATGAAAAAGCAACAAAACTTGAAAATGCTTATTTCGTGATTTCCAGTCGATTTTAGACACTTTTAGGTAGTTTTCGTTTTTGCAAAACCACTGTTCGTTTTGAAGTCTAGATGGTTAATATAAGCTAGATGGGTGTTGAAAACATTATATTTATCAAAGCGTTCATCGAAGTCACAACCGTTTTCAGAAAACTCACAAAATTTGGCAAATAACCATGAAAAAGCAACAAAACTTGAAAATGCTTATTTCGTGATTTCCAGTCGATTTTAGACACTTTTAGGTAGTTTTCATTTTTGCAAAACCACTGTTCGTTTTGAAGTCTAGATGGTTAATATAAGCTAGATGGGTGTTGAAAACATTATATTTATCAAAGCGTTCATCGAAGTCACAACCGTTTTCAGAAAACACAAACTCACAAAATTTGGCAAATAACCATGAAAAAGCAACAAAACTTGAAAATGCTTATTTCGTGATTTCCAGTCGATTTTAGACACTTTTAGGTAGTTTTCATTTTTGCAAAACCACTGTTCGTTTTGAAGTCTAGATGGTTAATATAAGCTAGATGGGTGTTGAAAACATTATATTTATCAAAGCGTTCATCGAAGTCACAACCGTTTTCAGAAAACTCACAAAATTTGGCAAATAACCATGAAAAAGCAACAAAACTTGAAAATGCTTATTTCGTGATTTCCAGTCGATTTTAGACACTTTTAGGTAGTTTTCATTTTTGCAAAACCACTGTTCGTTTTGAAGTCTAGATGGTTAATATAAGCTAGATGGGTGTTGAAAACATTATATTTATCAAAGCGTTCATCGAAGTCACAACCGTTTTCAGAAAACACAAACTCACAAAATTTGGCAAATAACCATGAAAAAGCAACAAAACTTGAAAATGCTTATTTCGTGATTTCCAGTCGATTTTAGACACTTTTAGGTAGTTTTCATTTTTGCAAAACCACTGTTCGTTTTGAAGTCTAGATGGTTAATATAAGCTAGATGGGTGTTGAAAACATTATATTTATCAAAGCGTTCATCGAAGTCACAACCGTTTTCAGAAAACACAAACTCACAAAATTTGGCAAATAACCATGAAAAAGCAACAAAACTTGAAAATGCTTATTTCGTGATTTCCAGTCGATTTTAGACACTTTTAGGTAGTTTTCATTTTTGCAAAACCACTGTTCGTTTTGAAGTCTAGATGGTTAATATAAGCTAGATGGGTGTTGAAAACATTATATTTATCAAAGCGTTCATCGAAGTCACAACCGTTTTCAGAAAACACAAACTCACAAAATTTGGCAAATAACCATGAAAAAGCAACAAAACTTGAAAATGCTTATTTCGTGATTTCCAGTCGATTTTAGACACTTTTAGGTAGTTTTCATTTTTGCAAAACCACTGTTCGTTTTGAAGTCTAGATGGTTAATATAAGCTAGATGGGTGTTGAAAACATTATATTTATCAAAGCGTTCATCGAAGTCACAACCGTTTTCAGAAAACACAAACTCACAAAATTTGGCAAATAACCATGAAAAAGCAACAAAACTTGAAAATGCTTATTTCGTGATTTCCAGTCGATTTTAGACACTTTTAGGTAGTTTTCATTTTTGCAAAACCACTGTTCGTTTTGAAGTCTAGATGGTTAATATAAGCTAGATGGGTGTTGAAAACATTATATTTATCAAAGCGTTCATCGAAGTCACAACCGTTTTCAGAAAACACAAACTCACAAAATTTGGCAAATAACCATGAAAAAGCAACAAAACTTGAAAATGCTTATTTCGTGATTTCCAGTCGATTTTAGACACTTTTAGGTAGTTTTCATTTTTGCAAAACCACTGTTCGTTTTGAAGTCTAGATGGTTAATATAAGCTAGATGGGTGTTGAAAACATTATATTTATCAAAGCGTTCATCGAAGTCACAACCGTTTTCAGAAAACACAAACTCACAAAATTTGGCAAATAACCATGAAAAAGCAACAAAACTTGAAAATGCTTATTTCGTGATTTCCAGTCGATTTTAGACACTTTTAGGTAGTTTTCATTTTTGCAAAACCACTGTTCGTTTTGAAGTCTAGATGGTTAATATAAGCTAGATGGGTGTTGAAAACATTATATTTATCAAAGCGTTCATCGAAGTCACAACCGTTTTCAGAAAACCCACAAAATTTGGCAAATAACCATGAAAAAGCAACAAAACTTGAACATGCTTATTTCGTGATTTCCAGTCGATTTTAGACACTTTTAGGTAGTTTTCATTTTTGCAAAACCACTGTTCGTTTTGAAGTCTAGATGGTTAATATAAGCTAGATGGGTGTTGAAAACATTATATTTATCAAAGCGTTCATCGAAGTCACAACCGTTTTCAGAAAACACAAACTCACAAAATTTGGCAAATAACCATGAAAAAGCAACAAAACTTGAAAATGCTTATTTCGTGATTTCCAGTCGATTTTAGACACTTTTAGGTAGTTTTCATTTTTGCAAAACCACTGTTCGTTTTGAAGTCTAGATGGTTAATATAAGCTAGATGGGTGTTGAAAACATTATATTTATCAAAGCGTTCATCGAAGTCACAACCGTTTTCAGAAAACACAAACTCACAAAATTTGGCAAATAACCATGAAAAAGCAACAAAACTTGAAAATGCTTATTTCGTGATTTCCAGTCGATTTTAGACACTTTTAGGTAGTTTTCATTTTTGCAAAACCACTGTTCGTTTTGAAGTCTAGATGGTTAATATAAGCTAGATGGGTGTTGAAAACATTATATTTATCAAAGCGTTCATCGAAGTCACAACCGTTTTCAGAAGACACAAACTCACAAAATTTGGCAAATAACCATGAAAAAGCAACAAAACTTGAAAATGCTTATTTCGTGATTTCCAGTCGATTTTAGACACTTTTAGGTAGTTGTCGTTTTTGCAAAACCACTGTTCGTTTTGAAGTCTAGATGGTTAATATAAGCTAGATGGGTGTTGAAAACATTATATTTATCAAAGCGTTCATCGAAGTCACAACCGTTTTCAGAATACACAAACTCACAAAATTTGGCAAATAACCATGAAAAAACAACAAAACTTGAAAATGCTTATTTCGTGATTTCCAGTCGATTTTAGACACTTTTAGGTAGTTTTCATTTTTGCAAAACCACTATTCGTTTTGAAGTCTAGATGGTTAATATAAGCTAGATGGGTGTTGGAAACAATATATTTATCAAAGCCTTCATCGAAATCACAAGCGTTTTTAGAATACACAAACTCAAAAAATTTGGCAAATAACCATGAAAAAACAACAAAACTTGAAAATGCTTATTTCGTGATTTCCAGTCGATTTCAGACACTTTTAGGTAGTTTTCATTTTTGCAAAACCACTGTTCGTTTTGAAGTCTAGATGGTTAATATAAGCTAGATGGGTGTTGAAAACAATATATTTATCAAAGCCTTCATCGAAGTCACAAGCGTTTTTAGAATACACAAACTCAAAAAATTTGGCAAATAACCATGAAAAAACAACAAAACTTGAAAATGCTTATTTCGTGATTTCCAGTCGATTTCAGACACTTTTAGGTAGTTTTCATTTTTGCAAAACCACTGTTCGTTTTGAAGTCTAGATGGTTAATATAAGCTAGATGGGTGTTGAAAACATTATATTTATCAAAGCGTTCATCGAAGTCACAACCGTTTTCAGAAAACACAAACTCACAAAATTTGGCAAATAACCATGAAAAAGCAACAAAACTTGAAAATGCTTATTTCGTGATTTCCAGTCGATTTTAGACACTTTTAGGTAGTTTTCATTTTTGCAAAACCACTGTTCGTTTTGAAGTCTAGATGGTTAATATAAGCTAGATGGGTGTTGAAAACATTATATTTATCAAAGCGTTCATCGAAGTCACAACCGTTTTCAGAAAACACAAACTCACAAAATTTGGCAAATAACCATGAAAAAGCAACAAAACTTGAAAATGCTTATTTCGTGATTTCCAGTCGATTTTAGACACTTTTAGGTAGTTGTCGTTTTTGCAAAACCACTGTTCGTTTTGAAGTCTAGATGGTTAATATAAGCTAGATGGGTGTTGAAAACATTATATTTATCAAAGCGTTCATCGAAGTCACAACCGTTTTCAGAATACACAAACTCACAAAATTTGGCAAATAACCATGAAAAAACAACAAAACTTGAAAATGCTTATTTCGTGATTTCCAGTCGATTTTAGACACTTTTAGGTAGTTTTCATTTTTGCAAAACCACTATTCGTTTTGAAGTCTAGATGGTTAATATAAGCTAGATGGGTGTTGGAAACAATATATTTATCAAAGCCTTCATCGAAATCACAAGCGTTTTTAGAATACACAAACTCAAAAAATTTGGCAAATAACCATGAAAAAACAACAAAACTTGAAAATGCTTATTTCGTGATTTCCAGTCGATTTCAGACACTTTTAGGTAGTTTTCATTTTTGCAAAACCACTGTTCGTTTTGAAGTCTAGATGGTTAATATAAGCTAGATGGGTGTTGAAAACAATATATTTATCAAAGCCTTCATCGAAATCACAAGCGTTTTCAGAATACACAAACTCACAAAATTTGGCAAATAACCATGAAAAAACAACAAAACTTGAAAATGCTTATTTCGTGATTTCCAGTCGATTTCAGACACTTTTAGGTAGTTTTCATTTTTGCAAAACCACTATTCGTTTTGAAGTCTAGATGGTTAATATAAGCTAGATGGGTGTTGAAAACAATATATTTATCAAAGCCTTCATCGAAGTCACAAGCGTTTTCAGAATACACAAACTCACAAAATTTGGCAAATAACCATGAAAAAACAACAAAACTTGAAAATGCTTATTTCGTGATTTCCAGTCGATTTTAGACACTTTTAGCTAGTTTTCATTTTTGCAAAACAACTATTCGTTTTGAAGTCTAGATGGTTAATATAAGCTAGATGGGTGTTGAAAACAATATATTTATCAAAGCCTTCATCGAAATCACAAGCGTTTTCAGAATACACAAACTCACAAAATTTGGCAAATAACCATGAAAAAACAACAAAACTTGAAAATGCTTATTTCGTGATTTCCAGTCGATTTTAGACACTTTTAGGTAGTTTTCATTTTTGCAAAACCACTATTCGTTTTGAAGTCTAGATGGTTAATATAAGCTAGATGGGTGTTGAAAACAATATATTTATCAAAGCCTTCATCGAAGTCACAAGCGTTTTCAGAATACACAAACTCACAAAATTTGGCAAATAACCATGAAAAAACAACAAAACTTGAAAATGCTTATTTCGTGCTTTCCAGTCGATTTCAGACACTTTTAGGTAGTTTTCATTTTTGCAAAACCACTATTCGTTTTGAAGTCTAGATGGTTAATATAAGCTAGATGGGTGTTGAAAACAATATATTTATCAAAGCGTTCATCGAAGTCACAACCGTTTTCACAATACACAAACTCACAAAATTTGGCAAATAACCATGAAAAAACAACAAAACTTGAAAATGCTTATTTCGTGATTTCCAGTCGATTTCAGACACTTTTAGGTAGTTTTCATTTTTGCAAAACCACTATTCGTTTTGAAGTCTAGATGGTTAATATAAGCTAGATGGGTGTTGAAAACAATATATTTATCAAAGCCTTCATCGAAGTCACAAGCGTTTTCAGAATACACAAACTCACAAAATTTGGCAAATAACCATGAAAAAACAACAAAACTTGAAAATGCTTATTTCGTGATTTCCAGTCGATTTTAGACACTTTTAGGTAGTTTTCGTTTTTGCAAAACCACTGTTCGTTTTGAAGTCTAGATGGTTAATATAAGCTAGATGGGTGTTGAAAACATTATATTTATCAAAGCGTTCATCGATGTCACAACCGTATTCAGAAAACTCACAAAATTTGGCAAATAACCATAAAAAAGCAACAAAACTTGAAAATGCTTATTTCGTGATTTCCAGTCGATTTTAGACACTTTTAGGTAGTTTTCATTTTTGCAAAACCACTGTTCGTTTTGAAGTCTAGATGGTTAATATAAGCTAGATGGGTGTTGAAAACATTATATTTATCAAAGCGTTCATCGAAGTCACAACCGTTTTCAGAAAACTCACAAAATTTGGCAAATAACCATGAAAAAGCAACAAAACTTGAAAATGCTTATTTCGTGATTTCCAGTCGATTTTAGACACTTTTAGGTAGTTTTCGTTTTTGCAAAACCACTGTTCGTTTTGAAGTCTAGATGGTTAATATAAGCTAGATGGGTGTTGAAAACATTATATTTATCAAAGCGTTCATCGAAGTCACAACCGTTTTCAGAAAACTCACAAAATTTGGCAAATAACCATGAAAAAGCAACAAAACTTGAAAATGCTTATTTCGTGATTTCCAGTCGATTTTAGACACTTTTAGGTAGTTTTCATTTTTGCAAAACCACTGTTCGTTTTGAAGTCTAGATGGTTAATATAAGCTAGATGGGTGTTGAAAACATTATATTTATCAAAGCGTTCATCGAAGTCACAACCGTTTTCAGAAAACACAAACTCACAAAATTTGGCAAATAACCATGAAAAAGCAACAAAACTTGAAAATGCTTATTTCGTGATTTCCAGTCGATTTTAGACACTTTTAGGTAGTTTTCATTTTTGCAAAACCACTGTTCGTTTTGAAGTCTATATGGTTAATATAAGCTAGATGGGTGTTGAAAACATTATATTTATCAAAGCGTTCATCGAAGTCACAACCGTTTTCAGAAAACTCACAAAATTTGGCAAATAACCATGAAAAAGCAACAAAACTTGAAAATGCTTATTTCGTGATTTCCAGTCGATTTTAGACACTTTTAGGTAGTTTTCATTTTTGCAAAACCACTGTTCGTTTTGAAGTCTAGATGGTTAATATAAGCTAGATGGGTGTTGAAAACATTATATTTATCAAAGCGTTCATCGAAGTCACAACCGTTTTCAGAAAACACAAACTCACAAAATTTGGCAAATAACCATGAAAAAGCAACAAAACTTGAAAATGCTTATTTCGTGATTTCCAGTCGATTTTAGACACTTTTAGGTAGTTTTCATTTTTGCAAAACCACTGTTCGTTTTGAAGTCTAGATGGTTAATATAAGCTAGATGGGTGTTGAAAACATTATATTTATCAAAGCGTTCATCGAAGTCACAACCGTTTTCAGAAAACACAAACTCACAAAATTTGGCAAATAACCATGAAAAAGCAACAAAACTTGAAAATGCTTATTTCGTGATTTCCAGTCGATTTTAGACACTTTTAGGTAGTTTTCATTTTTGCAAAACCACTGTTCGTTTTGAAGTCTAGATGGTTAATATAAGCTAGATGGGTGTTGAAAACATTATATTTATCAAAGCGTTCATCGAAGTCACAACCGTTTTCAGAAAACACAAACTCACAAAATTTGGCAAATAACCATGAAAAAGCAACAAAACTTGAAAATGCTTATTTCGTGATTTCCAGTCGATTTTAGACACTTTTAGGTAGTTTTCATTTTTGCAAAACCACTGTTCGTTTTGAAGTCTAGATGGTTAATATAAGCTAGATGGGTGTTGAAAACATTATATTTATCAAAGCGTTCATCGAAGTCACAACCGTTTTCAGAAAACACAAACTCACAAAATTTGGCAAATAACCATGAAAAAGCAACAAAACTTGAAAATGCTTATTTCGTGATTTCCAGTCGATTTTAGACACTTTTAGGTAGTTTTCATTTTTGCAAAACCACTGTTCGTTTTGAAGTCTAGATGGTTAATATAAGCTAGATGGGTGTTGAAAACATTATATTTATCAAAGCGTTCATCGAAGTCACAACCGTTTTCAGAAAACACAAACTCACAAAATTTGGCAAATAACCATGAAAAAGCAACAAAACTTGAAAATGCTTATTTCGTGATTTCCAGTCGATTTTAGACACTTTTAGGTAGTTTTCATTTTTGCAAAACCACTGTTCGTTTTGAAGTCTAGATGGTTAATATAAGCTAGATGGGTGTTGAAAACATTATATTTATCAAAGCGTTCATCGAAGTCACAACCGTTTTCAGAAAACACAAACTCACAAAATTTGGCAAATAACCATGAAAAAGCAACAAAACTTGAAAATGCTTATTTCGTGATTTCCAGTCGATTTTAGACACTTTTAGGTAGTTTTCATTTTTGCAAAACCACTGTTCGTTTTGAAGTCTAGATGGTTAATATAAGCTAGATGGGTGTTGAAAACATTATATTTATCAAAGCGTTCATCGAAGTCACAACCGTTTTCAGAAAACACAAACTCACAAAATTTGGCAAATAACCATGAAAAAGCAACAAAACTTGAAAATGCTTATTTCGTGATTTCCAGTCGATTTTAGACACTTTTAGGTAGTTTTCATTTTTGCAAAACCACTGTTCGTTTTGAAGTCTAGATGGTTAATATAAGCTAGATGGGTGTTGAAAACATTATATTTATCAAAGCGTTCATCGAAGTCACAACCGTTTTCAGAAAACACAAACTCACAAAATTTGGCAAATAACCATGAAAAAGCAACAAAACTTGAAAATGCTTATTTCGTGATTTCCAGTCGATTTTAGACACTTTTAGGTAGTTTTCATTTTTGCAAAACCACTGTTCGTTTTGAAGTCTAGATGGTTAATATAAGCTAGATGGGTGTTGAAAACATTATATTTATCAAAGCGTTCATCGAAGTCACAACCGTTTTCAGAAAACACAAACTCACAAAATTTGGCAAATAACCATGAAAAAGCAACAAAACTTGAAAATGCTTATTTCGTGATTTCCAGTCGATTTTAGACACTTTTAGGTAGTTTTCATTTTTGCAAAACCACTGTTCGTTTTGAAGTCTAGATGGTTAATATAAGCTAGATGGGTGTTGAAAACATTATATTTATCAAAGCGTTCATCGAAGTCACAACCGTTTTCAGAAAACACAAACTCACAAAATTTGGCAAATAACCATGAAATAGCAACAAAACTTGAAAATGCTTATTTCGTGATTTCCAGTCGATTTTAGACACTTTTAGGTAGTTTTCATTTTTGCAAAACCACTGTTCGTTTTGAAGTCTAGATGGTTAATATAAGCTAGATGGGTGTTGAAAACATTATATTTATCAAAGCGTTCATCGAAGTCACAACCGTTTTCAGAAAACACAAACTCACAAAATTTGGCAAATAACCATGAAAAAGCAACAAAACTTGAAAATGCTTATTTCGTGATTTCCAGTCGATTTTAGACACTTTTAGGTAGTTTTCATTTTTGCAAAACCACTGTTCGTTTTGAAGTCTAGATGGTTAATATAAGCTAGATGGGTGTTGAAAACATTATATTTATCAAAGCGTTCATCGAAGTCACAACCGTTTTCAGAAAACACAAACTCACAAAATTTGGCAAATAACCATGAAAAAGCAACAAAACTTGAAAATGCTTATTTCGTGATTTCCAGTCGATTTTAGACACTTTTAGGTAGTTTTCATTTTTGCAAAACCACTGTTCGTTTTGAAGTCTAGATGGTTAATATAAGCTAGATGGGTGTTGAAAACATTATATTTATCAAAGCGTTCATCGAAGTCACAACCGTTTTCAGAAAACACAAACTCACAAAATTTGGCAAATAACCATGAAAAAGCAACAAAACTTGAAAATGCTTATTTCGTGATTTCCAGTCGATTTTAGACACTTTTAGGTAGTTTTCATTTTTGGGTTAATATAAGCTAGATGGGTGTTGAAAACATTATATTTATCAAAGCGTTCATCGAAGTCACAACCGTTTTCAGAAAACTCACAAAATTTGGCAAATAACCATGAAAAAGCAACAAACTTCAAAATCCTTATATCGTGATTCCAGTCGATTTTAGACACTTTTAGGTAGTTTTCATTTTTGCAAAACCACTGTTCGTTTTGAAGTCTAGATGGTTAATATAAGCTAGATGGGTGTTGAAAACATTATATTTATCAAAGCGTTCATCGAAGTCACAACCGTTTTCAGAAAGCTCACAAAATTTGGCAAATAACCATGAAAAAGCAACAAAACTTGAAAATGCTTATTTCGTGATTTCCAGTCGATTTTAGACACTTTTAGGTAGTTTTCATTTTTGCAAAACCACTGTTCGTTTTGAAGTCTAGATGGTTAATATAAGCTAGATGGGTGTTGAATACATTATATTTATCAAAGCGTTCATCGAAGTCACAACCGTTTTCAGAAAACACAAACTCACAAAATTTGGCAAATAACCATGAAAAAGCAACAAAACTTGAAAATGCTTATTTCGTGATTTCCAGTCGATTTTAGACACTTTTAGGTAGTTTTCGTTTTTGCAAAACCACTGTTCGTTTTGAAGTCTAGATGGTTAATATAAGCTAGATGGGTGTTGAAAACATTATATTTATCAAAGCGTTCATCGAAGTCACAACCGTTTTCAGAAAACACAAACTCACAAAGTTTGGCAAATAACCATGAAAAAGCAACAAAACTTGAAAATGCTTATTTCGTGATTTCCAGTCGATTTTAGACACTTTTAGGTAGTTTTCATTTTTGCAAAACCACTGTTCGTTTTGAAGTCTAGATGGTTAATATAAGCTAGATGGGTGTTGAAAACATTATATTTATCAAAGCGTTCATCGAAGTCACAACCGTTTTCAGAAAACTCACAAAATTGGCAAATAACCATGAAAAAGCAACAAAACTTGAAAATGCTTATTTCGTGATTTCCAGTCGATTTTAGACACTTTTAGGTAGTTTTCATTTTTGCAAAACCACTGTTCGTTTTGAAGTCTAGATGGTTAATATAAGCTAGATGGGTGTTGAAAACATTATATTTATCAAAGCGTTCATCGAAGTCACAACCGTTTTCAGAAAACTCACAAAATTTGGCAAATAACCATGAAAAAGCAACAAAACTTGAAAATGCTTATTTCGTGATTTCCAGTCGATTTTAGACACTTTTAGGTAGTTTTCGTTTTTGCAAAACCACTGTTCGTTTTGAAGTCTAGATGGTTAATATAAGCTAGATGGGGTGTTGAAAACATTATATTTATCAAAGCGTTCATCGAAGTCACAACCGTTTTCAGAAAACTCACAAAATTTGGCAAATAACCATGAAAAAGCAACAAAACTTGAAAATGCTTATTTCGTGATTTCCAGTCGATTTTAGACACTTTTAGGTAGTTTTCATTTTTGCAAAACCACTGTTCGTTTTGAAGTCTAGATGGTTAATATAAGCTAGATGGGTGTTGAAAACATTATATTTATCAAAGCGTTCATCGAAGTCACAACCGTTTTCAGAAAACTCAAACTCACAAAATTTGGCAAATAACCATGAAAAAGCAACAAAACTTGAAAATGCTTATTTCGTGATTTCCAGTCGATTTTAGACACTTTTAGGTAGTTTTCATTTTTGCAAAACCACTGTTCGTTTTGAAGTCTAGATGGTTAATATAAGCTAGATGGGTGTTGAAAACATTATATTTATCAAAGCGTTCATCGAAGTCACAACCGTTTTCAGAAAACTCACAAAATTTGGCAAATAACCATGAAAAAGCAACAAAACTTGAAAATGCTTATTTCGTGATTTCCAGTCGATTTTAGACACTTTTAGGTAGTTTTCATTTTTGCAAAACCACTGTTCGTTTTGAAGTCTAGATGGTTAATATAAGCTAGATGGGTGTTGAATACATTATATTTATCAAAGCGTTCATCGAAGTCACAACCGTTTTCAGAAAACACAAACTCACAAAATTTGGCAAATAACCATGAAAAAGCAACAAAACTTGAAAATGCTTATTTCGTGATTTCCAGTCGATTTTAGACACTTTTAGGTAGTTTTCATTTTTGCAAAACCACTGTTCGTTTTGAAGTCTAGATGGTTAATATAAGCTAGATGGGTGTTGAAAACATTATATTTATCAAAGCGTTCATCGAAGTCACAACCGTTTTCAGAAAACTCACAAAATTTGGCAAATAACCATGAAAAAGCAACAAAACTTCAAAATCCTTATATCGTGATTTCCAGTCGATTTTAGACACTTTTAGGTAGTTTTCATTTTTGCAAAACCACTGTTCGTTTTGAAGTCTAGATGGTTAATATAAGCTAGATGGGTGTTGAAAACATTATATTTATCAAAGCGTTCATCGAAGTCACAACCGTTTTCAGAAAGCTCACAAAATTTGGCAAATAACCATGAAAAAGCAACAAAACTTGAAAATGCTTATTTCGTGATTTCCAGTCGATTTTAGACACTTTTAGGTAGTTTTCATTTTTGCAAAACCACTGTTCGTTTTGAAGTCTAGATGGTTAATATAAGCTAGATGGGTGTTGAATACATTATATTTATCAAAGCGTTCATCGAAGTCACAACCGTTTTCAGAAAACACAAACTCACAAAATTTGGCAAATAACCATGAAAAAGCAACAAAACTTGAAAATGCTTATTTCGTGATTTCCAGTCGATTTTAGACACTTTTAGGTAGTTTTCGTTTTTGCAAAACCACTATTCGTTTTGAAGTCTAGATGGTTAATATAAGCTAGATGGGTGTTGAAAACATTATATTTATCAAAGCGTTCATCGAAGTCACAACCGTTTTCAGAAAACACAAACTCACAAAATTTGGCAAATAACCATGAAAAAGCAACAAAACTTGAAAATGCTTATTTCGTGATTTCCAGTCGATTTTAGACACTTTTAGGTAGTTTTCGTTTTTGCAAAACCACTGTTCGTTTTGAAGTCTAGATGGTTAATATAAGCTAGATGGGTGTTGAAAACATTATATTTATCAAAGCGTTCATCGAAGTCACAACCGTTTTCAGAAAACACAAACTCACAAAGTTTGGCAAATAACCATGAAAAAGCAACAAAACTTGAAAATGCTTATTTCGTGATTTCCAGTCGATTTTAGACACTTTTAGGTAGTTTTCATTTTTGCAAAACCACTGTTCGTTTTGAAGTCTAGATGGTTAATATAAGCTAGATGGGTGTTGAAAACATTATATTTATCAAAGCGTTCATCGAAGTCACAACCGTTTTCAGAAAACTCACAAAATTTGGCAAATAACCATGAAAAAGCAACAAAACTTGAAAATGCTTATTTCGTGATTTCCAGTCGATTTTAGACACTTTTAGGTAGTTTTCATTTTTGCAAAACCACTGTTCGTTTTGAAGTCTAGATGGTTAATATAAGCTAGATGGGTGTTGAAAACATTATATTTATCAAAGCGTTCATCGAAGTCACAACCGTTTTCAGAAAACTCAAACTCACAAAATTTGGCAAATAACCATGAAAAAGCAACAAAACTTGAAAATGCTTATTTCGTGATTTCCAGTCGATTTTAGACACTTTTAGGTAGTTTTCATTTTTGCAAAACCACTGTTCGTTTTGAAGTCTAGATGGTTAATATAAGCTAGATGGGTGTTGAAAACATTATATTTATCAAAGCGTTCATCGATGTCACAACCGTTTTCAGAAAACACAAACTCACAAAGTTTGGCAAATAACCATGAAAAAGCAACAAAACTTGAAAATGCTTATTTCGTGATTTCCAGTCGATTTTAGACACTTTTAGGTAGTTTTCATTTTTGCAAAACCACTGTTCGTTTTGAAGTCTAGATGGTTAATATAAGCTAGATGGGTGTTGAATACATTATATTTATCAAAGCGTTCATCGAAGTCTCAACCGTTTTCAGAAAACACAAACTCACAAAATTTGGCAAATAACCATGAAAAAGCAACAAAACTTGAAAATGCTTATTTCGTGATTTCCAGTCGATTTTAGACACTTTTAGGTAGTTTTCATTTTTGCAAAACCACTGTTCGTTTTGAAGTCTAGATGGTTAATATAAGCTAGATGGGTGTTGAAAACATTATATTTATCAAAGCGTTCATCGAAGTCACAACCGTTTTCAGAAAACTCACAAAATTTGGCAAATAACCATGAAAAAGCAACAAAACTTCAAAATCCTTATATCGTGATTTCCAGTCGATTTTAGACACTTTTAGGTAGTTTTCATTTTTGCAAAACCACTGTTCGTTTTGAAGTCTAGATGGTTAATATAAGCTAGATGGGTGTTGAAAACATTATATTTATCAAAGCGTTCATCGAAGTCACAACCGTTTTCAGAAAGCTCACAAAATTTGGCAAATAACCATGAAAAAGCAACAAAACTTGAAAATGCTTATTTCGTGATTTCCAGTCGATTTTAGACACTTTTAGGTAGTTTTCATTTTTGCAAAACCACTGTTCGTTTTGAAGTCTAGATGGTTAATATAAGCTAGATGGGTGTTGAATACATTATATTTATCAAAGCGTTCATCGAAGTCACAACCGTTTTCAGAAAACACAAACTCACAAAATTTGGCAAATAACCATGAAAAAGCAACAAAACTTGAAAATGCTTATTTCGTGATTTCCAGTCGATTTTAGACACTTTTAGGTAGTTTTCGTTTTTGCAAAACCACTGTTCGTTTTGAAGTCTAGATGGTTAATATAAGCTAGATGGGTGTTGAAAACATTATATTTATCAAAGCGTTCATCGAAGTCACAACCGTTTTCAGAAAACACAAACTCACAAAGTTTGGCAAATAACAATGAAAAAGCAACAAAACTTGAAAATGCTTATTTCGTGATTTCCAGTCGATTTTAGACACTTTTAGGTAGTTTTCATTTTTGCAAAACCACTGTTCGTTTTGAAGTCTAGATGGTTAATATAAGCTAGATGGGTGTTGAAAACATTATATTTATCAAAGCGTTCATCGAAGTCACAACCGTTTTCAGAAAACTCACAAAATTTGGCAAATAACCATGAAAAAGCAACAAAACTTGAAAATGCTTATTTCGTGATTTCCAGTCGATTTTAGACACTTTTAGGTAGTTTTCATTTTTGCAAAACCACTGTTCGTTTTGAAGTCTAGATGGTTAATATAAGCTAGATGGGTGTTGAAAACATTATATTTATCAAAGCGTTCATCGAAGTCACAACCGTTTTCAGAAAACTCACAAAATTTGGCAAATAACCATGAAAAAGCAACAAAACTTGAAAATGCTTATTTCGTGATTTCCAGTCGATTTTAGACACTTTTAGGTAGTTTTCGTTTTTGCAAAACCACTGTTCGTTTTGAAGTCTAGATGGTTAATATAAGCTAGATGGGTGTTGAAAACATTATATTTATCAAAGCGTTCATCGAAGTCACAACCGTTTTCAGAAAACTCACAAAATTTGGCAAATAACCATGAAAAAGCAACAAAACTTGAAAATCCTTATTTCGTGATTTCCAGTCGATTTTAGACACTTTTAGGTAGTTTTCATTTTTGCAAAACCACTGTTCGTTTTGAAGTCTAGATGGTTAATATAAGCTAGATGGGTGTTGAATACATTATATTTATCAAAGCGTTCATCGAAGTCACAACCGTTTTCAGAAAACACAAACTCACAAAATTTGGCAAATAACCATGAAAAAGCAACAAAACTTGAAAATGCTTATTTCGTGATTTCCAGTCGATTTTAGACACTTTTAGGTAGTTTTCGTTTTTGCAAACCCACTGTTCGTTTTGAAGTCTAGATGGTTAATATAAGCTAGATGGGTGTTGAATACATTATATTTATCAAAGCGTTCATCGAAGTCACAACCGTTTTCAGAAAACACAAACTCACAAAATTTGGCAAATAACCGTGAAAAAGCAACAAAACTTGAAAATGCTTATTTCGTGATTTCCAGTCGATTTTAGACACTTTTAGGTAGTTTTCATTTTTGCAAACCCACTGTTCGTTTTGAAGTCTAGATGGTTAATATAAGCTAGATGGGTGTTGAAAACATTATATTTATCAAAGCGTTCATCGAAGTCACAACCGTTTTCAGAAAACTCACAAAATTTGGCAAATAACCATGAAAAAGCAACAAAACTTGAAAATGCTTATTTCGTGATTTCCAGTCGATTTTAGACACTTTTAGGTAGTTTTCATTTTTGCAAAACCACTGTTCGTTTTGAAGTCTAGATGGTTAATATAAGCTAGATGGGTGTTGAAAACATTATATTTATCAAAGCGTTCATCGAAGTCACAACCGTTTTCAGAAAACACAAACTCACAAAATTTGGCAAATAACCATGAAAAAGCAACAAAACTTGAAAATGCTTATTTCGTGATTTCCAGTCGATTTTAGTCACTTTTAGGTAGTTTTCATCTTTCTTTCTCTCTCATTCTCATTCTCCTTTTCTTTCCTCTGTTTCTCTCTTTTTTCTCTCTTTCATTTCTTTCCTTCTCCTTCTTTTCTCTCATTCTCTTCCTTTTCTCCCTTTCTCTCTCACTCTCATTCTATTTTTCGTTCCTCTGTTTCTCTCTTTCATTTCTTTCTTTCTCCTACTTTTCTCTCATTCTCTTCCTTTTCTCTCTTTCTCTCTCACTCTCATTCTCCTTTTCTTTCCTCTGATTCTCTCTTTTTTCTCTTTCATTTCTTTCCTTCTCCTTCTTTTCTCTCATTCTCTTCCTTTTCTCTCTTTCTCTCTCACTCTCATTCTCCTTTTCTTTCCTCTGTTTCTCTCTTTCATTTCTTTCTTTCTCCTTCTTTTCTCTCATTCTCTTCCATTTCTCTCTTTCTCTCTCACTCTCATTCTCCTTTTCTTTCCTCTCATTCTCTCTTTTTTCTCTTTCATTTCTTTCTTTCTCCTTCTTTTCTCTCATTCTCTTCCTTTTCTCCCTTTCTCTCTCACTCTCATCCTCTTTTTCTTTCCTCTGTTTCCCTCTTTCATTTCTTTCTTTCTCCTTTTCTCTCATTCTCTTCCTTTTCTCCCTTTCTCTCTCACTCTCATTCTCGTTTTCTTTCCTCTGTTTCTCTCTTTCATTTCTGTCTTTCTCCTTCTTTTCTCTCATTCTCTTCGTTATCTCTATTTCTTTCTCAATCTCATTCTCCTTTTCTTTCCTCTGTTTCTCTCTTTATTTCTCTCTTTCATTTCTTACTTTCTCCTTCTTTTCTCTCATTCTCTTCCGATTCTCTCTTTCTCTCTCACTCTCATTCTCCTTTTCTTTCCTATGTTTCTCTCTTTCATTTCTTTCTTTCTCCTTCTTTTCTCTCATTCTCTTCCTTATCTCTCTTTCTCTCTCACACTCATTCTCCTTTTCTTTCCTCTGTTTCCATCTTTTTTTCACTCTTTCATTTCTTTCATTCTCCTTCTTTTCTCTCATTCTCTTCCTTTTCTCTCTTTCTCTCTCACTCTCATTCTCCTTTTCTATCCTCTGTTTCTCTCTCTTTTTCACTCTTTCATTTCTTTCATTCTCCTTCTTTTCTCTCTTTCTCTCTCACTCTCATTCTCCTTTCCTTTTTTTCTGATTCTCTTTCTTTTCTCCGTTTCTCTCTCACTCTCATTCTCCTTTTCTTTCCTCTGTTTCTCTCTTTATTTCTATCTTTCATTTCTTACTTTCTCCTTCTTTTCTCTCATTCTCTTCCGTTTCTCTCTTTCTCTCTCACTCTCATTCTCCTTTTCTTTCCTCTGTTTCTCTCTTTCATTTCTTTCTTTCTCCTTCTTTTCTCTCATTCTCTTCCTTTTCTCCCTTTCTCTCTCACTCTCATTCTCGTTTTCTTTCTTCTGTTTCTCTCTTTCATTTCTTTCTTTCACCTTCTTTTCTCTCATTCTCTTCATTATCTTTCTTTCTCTCTCATTCTCATTCTCCTTTTCTTTCCTCTGTTTCTCTCTTTTTTCTCTCTTTCATTTCTTTCCTTTTCCTTCTTTTCTCTCATTCTCTTCCTTTTCTCTCTTTCTCTCTCACTCTCATTCTCCTTTTCTTTCCTCTGTTTCTCTCTTTCATTTCTTTCTTTCTACTTCTTTTCTCTCATTCTTTTCGTTTTCTCTATTTCTCTCTCAATCTCATTCTCCTTTTCTTTCCTCTGTTTCTCTCTTTATTTCTATCTTTCATTTCTTACTTTCTCCTTCTTTTCTCTCATTCTCTTCCGTTTCTCTCTTTCTCTCTCACTCTCATTCTCCTTTTCTTTCCTCTGTTTCTCTCTTTCATTTCTTTCCTTCTCCTTCTTTTCTCTCATTCTCTTCCTTTTCACTCTTTCTCTCCTACTCTCATTCTCATTTTCTTTCCTCTGTTTGTCTCTTTCATTTATCTCTTTCTCCTTCTTTTCTCTCATTCTCTTCGTTTTCTCTCTTTCTCTCTCACTTCATTCTTCTTTTCTTTCCTCTGTTTCTCTCTTTTTTTCTCTCCTTTATTTCTATCTTTCTTGTTCTTTTCTCTCATTCTCTTCCTTTTCTCCCTTTCTCTCTCACTCTCATTCTATTTTTCGTTCCTCTGTTTCTCTCTTTCATTTCTTTCTTTCTCCTACTTTTCTCTCATTCTCTTCCTTTTCTCTCTTTCTCTCTCACTCTCATTCTCTTTTTCTTTCCTCTGATTCTCTCTTTTTTCTCTTTCATTTCTTTCCTTCTCCTTCTTTTCTCTCATTCTCTTCCTTTTCTCTCTTTCTCTCTCACTCTCATTCTCCTTTTCTTTCCTCTCATTCTCTCTTTTTTCTTTTTCATTTCTTTCTTTCTCCTTCTTTTCTCTCATTCTCTTCCTTTTCTCCCTTTCTCTCTCACTCTCATCCTCTTTTTCTTTCCTCTGTTTCCCGCTTTCATTTCTTTCTTTCTCCTTTTCTCTCATTCTCTTCCTTTTCTCCCTTTCTCTCTCACTCTCATTCTCGTTTTCTTTCCTCTGTTTCTCTCTTTCATTTCTGTCTTTCTCCTTCTTTTCTCTCATTCTCTTCGTTATCTCTATTTCTTTCTCAATCTCATTCACCTTTTCTTTCCTCTGTTTCTCTCTTTATTTCTCTCTTTCATTTTTTACTTTCTCCTTCTTTTCTCTCATTCTCTTCCGATTCTCTCTTTCTCTCTCACTCTCATTCTCCTTTTCTTTCCTCTGTTTCTCTCTTTCGTTTCTTTCTTTGTCCTTCTTTTCTCTCATTCTCTTCCTTTTCTCCCTTTCTCTCTCACTCTCATTCTATTTTTCTTTCCTCTGTTTCTCTCTTTCATTTCTTTCTTTCTCCTACTTTTCTCTCATTCTCTTCCTTTTCTCTCTTTCTCTCTCACTCTCATTCTCCTTTTCTTTCCTCTGATTCTCTCTTTTTTCTCTTTCATTTCTTTCCTTCTCCTTCTTTTCTCTGATTCTCTTCCTCTTCTCTCTTTCTCTCTCACTCTCATTCTCCTTTTCTTTCCTCTGTTTCTCTCTTTCATTTCTTTCTTTCTCCTTCTTTTCTCTCATTCTCTTCCTTTTCTCCCTTTCTCTCTCACTCTCATTCTCGTTTTATTTCCTCTGTTTTTCTCTTTCATTTCTGCCTTTCTCCTTCTTTTCTCTCATTCTCTTCGTTTTCTCTATTTCTTTCTCAATCTCATTCTCCTTTTCTTTCCTCTGTTTCTCTCTTTATTTCTCTCTTTCATTTCTTTCTTTCTCCTTCTTTTCTCTCATTCTTTTCCTTATCTCTCTTTCTCTCTCACACTCATTCTCCTTTTCTTTCCTCTGTTTCTCTCTTTCATTTCTTTCTTTCTCCTTCTTTTCTCTTATTCTCTTCCTTTTCTCTCTTTCTCTCTCACTCTCATTCTCCTTTTCTTTCCTCTGTTTCTCTCTTTTTTTCACTCTTTCATTTCTTTCATTCTCCTTCTTTTCTCTCATTCTCTTCCTTTTCTCTCTTTCTCTCTCACTCTCGTTCTCCTTTTCTTTCCTCTGTTTCTCTCATTTTTTCACTCTTTCATTTCTTTCATTCTCCTACTTTTCTCTCATTCTCTTCCCTTTCTCTCTTTCTCTCTCACTCTCATTCTCCTTTTCTTTCCTTCTGATTCTCTTCCTTTTCTCCGTTTCTCTCTCACTCTCATTTTCCTGTTCTTTCCTCTGTTTCTCTCTTTCGTTTCTTTCTTTGTCCTTCTTTTCTCTCATTCTCTTCCTTATCTCTCTTTCTCTCTCACTCTCATTCTCCATTTCTTTCCTCTGTTTCTCTCTTCCGTTTCTATCTTTCTCCTTCTTTTCTCTCATTCTCTTCCTTTTCTGTCTTTCTCTTTCAATCACCTTCTACTTCTCTTTCCTGTTCCTCTCTCTAATTTCTTTCTTTCTCATTCTTTTCTCTCATTCTCTTCCTTTTCTCTCTTTCGCTCTCACTCTCATTCTCCTTTTCTTTCCTCTGTTTCTCTCTTTCATTTCTTTCTTTCTCCTACTTTTCTCTCATTCTCTTCCTTTTCTCCCTTTCTCTCTTACTCTCATTCTCCTTTTCTTTCCTCTGTTTCTCTCTTTCGTTTCTTTCTTTCTCCTTCTTTTCTCTCATTCTCTTCCTTATCTCTCTTTCTCTCTCACTCTCATTCTCCTTTTCTTTCCTCTGTTTCTCTCTTTATTTCTCTCTTTCATTTCTTTCTTTCTCCTTCTTTTCTCTCATTCTCTTCCTTTTCTCCCTTTCTCTCTCACTCTCATTCTCCTTTTCTTTCCTCTGTTTCTCTCTTTCGTTTCTTTCTTTCTCCTTCTTTTCTCTCATTCTCATCCTTATCTCTCTTTCTCTCTCACTCTCATTCTCCTTTTCTTTCCTCTGTTTCTCTCATTTTTCTCTCTTTCATTTCTTTCTTTCTCCTACTTTTCTCTCATTCTCTCCCTTTTCTCTCTTTCTCTCTCACTCTCATTCCCCTTTTCTTTCCTCTGTTTCTCTCTTTCATTTCTTTCTTTCTCCTTCTTTTCTCTGATTCTCTTCCTTTTCTCTCTTTCTCTCTCAATCTCATTCTCTTTTTCTTTCCTCTGTTTCTCTCATTTTTCTCTCTTTCAATTCTTTCTTTCTCCTACTTTTCTCTAATTCTCTCCCTTTTCTCTCTTTCTCTCTCACTCTCATTCTCCTTTTCTTTCCTCTGTTTCTGTCTTTCATTTCTTTCTTTCTCCTTCTTTTCTCTCATTCTCTCCCTTTTCTCTCTTTCTCTCTCACTCTCATTCCCCATTTCTTTCCTCTGTTTCTCTCTTTCATTTCTTTCTTTCTCCTTCTTTTCTCTCATTCTCTTCCTTTTCTCTCTCACTCTCATTCTCCTTTTCTTTCCTCTTATTCTCTCTTTTTTCTCTTTCATTTCTTTCTTTCTCCTTCTTTTCTCTCATTCTCTTCCTATTCTCCCTTTCTCTCTCACTCTCATTCTCCTTTTCTTTCCTCTGTTTCCCTCTTTCATTTCTTTCTCCTTTTCTCTCATTCTCTTCCTTTTCTCCCTTTCTCTCTCACTCTCATTCTCGTTTTATTTCCTCTGTTTCTCTCTTTCATTTCTGTCTTTCTCCTTCTTTTCTCTCATTCTCTTCGTTTTCTCTATTTCTTTCTCAATCTCATTCTCCTTTTCTTTCCTCTGTTTCTCTCTTTATTTGTCTCTTTCATTTCTTACTTTCTCCTTCTTTTCTCTCATTCTCTTCCATTTCTCTCTTTCTCTCTCACTCTCATTCTCCTTTTCTTTCCTCTGTTTCTCTCTTTCATTTCTTTCTTTCTCCTTCTTTTCTCTCATTCTCTTCCTTTTATCCCTTTCTCTCTCACTCTCATTCTCCTTTTCTTTCCTCTGTTTCTCTCTTTCAATTCTTTCTTTCTCCTTCTTTTCTCTCATTCTCTTCCATTTCTCTCTTTCTCTCTCACTATCATTCTCCTTTTCTTTCCTCTATCTCTCTCTTTCATTTCTTTCCTCTGTTTCTCTCTTTCATTTCTTTCTTTCTCCTTCTTTTCTCTCATTCTCTTCCTTTTCTCCCTTTTTCTCTCACTCACATTCTCTTCTTTTTCTCTCTTTCTCTCTCAATCTCATTCTTCTTTTCTTTCCTCTGTTTCTCTCTTTTTTCTGTCTTTCATTTCTTTCTTTCGCCTTCTTTTCTTTCATTCTCTACCTTTTCTCTCTTTCTCGCTCACTCTCATTCTCCTTTTCTTTCCTTTGTTTCTCTCTTTCATTTCTTTCTTTCTCCTTCTTTTGTCTCATTCTCTTCCTTTTCTCCCTTTCTCTCTCACTCTCATTCTCCTTTTCTTTCCTCTGTTTCTCTCTTTCGTTTCTTTCTTTCTCCTTCATTTCTCTCATTCTGTTCCTTATCTCTCTTTCTCTCTCACTCTCATTCTCCATTTCTTTCCTCTGTTTCTCTCTTTCGTTTCTATCTTTCTCCTTCTTTTCTCTCATTCTCTTCCTTTTCTGTCTTTCTCTTTCAATCTCCTTCTACTTTTCTTTCCTGTTTCTCTCTCTAATTTCTTTCTTTCTCCTTCTTTTCTCTCATTCTCTTCCTTTTCTCTCTTTCTCTCTCACTGTCATTCTCTTTTTCTTTCCTCTGTTTCTCTCTTTCATTTCTTTCTTTCTCCTACTTTTCTCTCATTCTCTTCCTTATCTCTCTTTCTCTCTCACTCTCATTCTCCTTTTCTTTCCTCTGTTTCTCTCTTTATTTCTCTCTTTCATTTCTTTCTTTCTCCTTCTTTTCTCTCCTTCTCTTCCTTTTCTCCCTTTCTCTCTCACTCTCATTCTCCTTTTCTTTCCTCCGTTTCTCTCTTTCGTTTCTTTCTTTCTCCTTCTTTTCTCTCATTCTCTTCCTTATCTCTCTTTCTCTCTCACACTCATTTTCCTTTTCTTTCCTCTGTTTCTCTCATTTTTCTCTCTGTCATTTCTTTCTTTCTCCTACTTTTCTCTCATTCTCTCCCTTTTCTCTCTTTCTCTCTCACTCTCATTCCCCTTTTCTTTCCTCTGTTTCTCTCTTTCATTTCTTTCTTTCTCCTTCTTTTCTCTGATTCTCTTCCTTTTCTCTCATTCTCTCTCAATCTCATTCTCTTTTTCTTTCCTCTGTTTCACTCATTTTTCTCTCTTTCATTTCTTTCTTTCTCCTACTTTTCTCTCATTCTCTCCCTTTTCTCTCTTTCTCTCTCACTCTCATTCTCCTTTTCTTTCCTCTGTTTCTCTCTTTTATTTCTTTCTTTCGCCTTCTTTTCCTTCATTCTCTACCTTTTCTCTCTTTCTCTCTCACTCTCATTCTCCTTTTCTTTCCTCTGTTTCTCTCTTTCACTTCTTTCTTTCTCCTTCTTTTCTCTCATTCTCGTCCTTTTCTCTCTTTCTCTCTCAATCTCATTCTCCTTTTCTTTCCTCTGCTTCTCTCTTTTTTCTCTCTTTCATGTATTTCTTTCTCCTACTTTTCTCTCATTCTCTCCCTTTTCTCTCTTTCTCTCTCACTCTCATTCTCCTTTTCTTTCCTCTGTTTCTCTCTTTCATTTCTTTCTTTCTCCTTCTTTTCTCTCATTCTCTTCCTTTTCTCTCTTTCTCTCTCAATCTCATTCTCCTTTTCTTTCCTCTGTTTCTCTCTTTTTTCTCTCTTTCATTTCTTTCTTTCGCCTTCTTTTCTTTCATTCTCTACCTTTTCTCCCTTTCTCTCTCACTCTCATTCTCCTTTTCTTTCCTCTGTTTCTCTCTTTCTCCTTCTTTTCTCTCATTCTCTTCCTTATCTCTCTTTCTCTCTCACTCTCATTCCCCATTTCTTTCCTCTGTTTCTCTCTTTCGTTTCTTTCTTTGTCCTTCTTTTCTCTCATTCTCTTCCTTTTCTCTCTTTCTCTCTCACTCTCATTCTCCTTTTCTTTCCTCTGTTTCTCTCTTTCATTTCTTTCTTTCACCTACTTTTCTCTCATTCTCTTCCTTTTCTCCCTTTCTCTCTTACTCTCATTCTCCTTTTCTTTCCTCTGTTTCTCTCTTTCGTTTCTTTCTTTCTCCTTCTTTTCTCTCATTCTCTTCCTTATCTCTCTTTCTCTCTCACTCTCATTCACCTTTTCTTTCCTCTGTTTCTCTCTTTATTTCTCTCTTTCATTTCTTTCTTTCTCCTTCTCTTCTCTCATTCTCTTCCTTTTCTCCCTTTCTCTCTCACTCTCATTCTCCTTTTCTTTCCTCTGTTTCTCTCTTTTTTCTCTCTTTCATTTCTTTTTTTCTCCTACTTTTCTCTCATTCTCTTCCTTTTCTCTCTTTCTCTCTCAATCTCATTCTCCTTTTCTTTCCTCTGTTTCTCTCTTTTTTCTCTCTTTCATTTCTTTCTTTCGCCTTCTTTTCTTTCATTCTCTACCTTTTCTCTCTTTCTCTCTCACTCTCATTCTCCTTTTCTTTCCTCTGTTTCTCTCTTTCATTTCTTTCTTTCCCCTTCTTTTCTCTCTTTCTCTTCCTTTTCTCTCTTTCTCTCTCACTCTCATTCTCCTTTTCTTTCCTCTGTTTCTCTCTTTCAATTCTGTCTTTCTCCTTCTTTTCTCTCATTCTCTTCCATTTCTCTCTTTCTCTCTCACTCTCATTCTCCTTTTCTTTCCTCTATTTCTCTCTTTCATTTCTTTCCTCTGTTTCTCTCTTTCATTTCTTTCTTTCTCCTTCTTTTCTCTCATTCTCTCCCTTTTCTCCCTTTCTCTCTCACTCTCATTCTCCTTTTCTTTCCTCTGTTTCTCTCTTTCGTTTCTTTCTTTCTCATTCTTTTCTCTCATTCTCTTCTTTTTCTCTCTTTCTCTCTCAATCTCCTTCTTCTTTTCTTTCCTGTTTCTCTCTCTAATTTCTTTAGTTCTCCTTCTTTTCTCTCATTCTCTTCCGTTTATCTCTTTCTCTCTCACTCTCATTCTCCTTTTCTTTCCTCTGTTTCTCTCATTTTTCTCTCTTTCATTTCTTTCTTTCTCCTACTTTTCTCTCATTCTCTCCCTTTTCTCTCTTTCTCTCTCACTCTCATTCTCCTTTTCTTTCCTCTGTTTCTCTCTTTCATTTCTTTCTTTCCCCTTCTTTTCTCTCTTTCTCTTCCTTTTCTCTCTTTCTCTCTCACTCTCATTCTCCTTTTCTTTCCTCTGTTTCTCTCTTTCAATTCTGTCTTTCTCCTTCTTTTCTCTCATTCTCTTCCATTTCTCTCTTTCTCTCTCACTCTCATTCTCCTTTTCTTTCCTCTATTTCTCTCTTTCATTTCTTTCCTCTGTTTCTCTCTTTCATTTCTTTCTTTCTCCTTCTTTTCTCTCATTCTCTCCCTTTTCTCTCTTTCTCTCTCACTCTCATTCTCCTTTTCTCTCCCCTGTTTCTCTCTTTCATTTCTTTCTTTCGCCTTCTTTTCTTTCATTCTCTACCTTTTCTCTCTTTCTCTCTCACTCTCATTCTCCTTTTCTTTCCTGTTTCTCTCTCTAATTTCTTTCTTTCTCCTTCTTTTCTCTCATTCTCTTCCTTTTCTCTCTTTCTCTCTCACTCTCATTCGCCTTTTCTTTCCTCTGTTTCTCTCATTTTTCTCTCTTTCATTTCTTTCTTTCTCCTACTTTTCTCTCATTCTCTTCCTTTTCTCTCTTTCTCTCTCACTCTCATTCTCCTTTTCTTTCCTCTGTTTCTCTCCTTCATTTCTTTCTTTCTCCTACTTTTCTCTCATTCTCTTCCTTTTCTCCCTTTCTCTCTTACTCTCATTCTCCTTTTCTTTCCTCTGTTTCTCTCTTTCGTTTCTTTCTTTCTCCTTCTTTTCTCTCATTCTCTTCCTTATCTCTCTTTCTCTCTCACTCTCATTCACCCTTTCTTTCCTCTGTTTCTCTCTTTATTTCTCTCTTTCATTTCTTTCTTTCTCCTTCTTTTCTCTCATTCTCTTCCTTTTCTCCCTTTCTCTCTCACTCTCATACTCCTTTTCTTTCCTCTGTTTCTCTCATTTTTCTGTCTTTCATTTCTTTCTTTCTCCTTCTTTTCTCTCATTCTCTTCCTTTTCTCTCTTTCTCTCTCACTCTCATTCTCCTGTTCTTTCCTCTGTTTCTCTCTTTAGTTGTCTCTTTCATTTCTTTCTTTCTCCTTCTTTTCTCTCATTCTCTTCCTTTTCTCTCTTTCTCTCTCACTCTCATTCTCCTATTCTTTCCTCTGTTTCTCTCTTTTTTCTCTCTTTCACTTCTTTCTTTCTCCTTCTTTTCTCTCATTCTCGTCCTCTTCTCTCATTCTCTCTCAATCTCATTCTCCTTTTCTTTCCTCTGTTTCTCTCTTTTTTCTCTCTTTCATTTCTTTCTTTCTCCTTCTTTTCTCTCATTCTCTTCCTTTTCTGTCTTTCTCTTTCAATCTCCTTCTACTTTTCTTTCCTGTTTCTCTCTCTAATTTCTTTCTTTCTCCTTCTTTTCTCTCATTCTCTTCCTTTTCTCTCTTTCGCTCTCACTCTCATTCTCCTTTTCTTTCCTCTGTTTCTCTCTTTCATTTCTTTCTTTCTCCTTCTTATCTTCTCTCTAATTTCTTTAGTTCTCCTTCTTTTCTCTCATTCTCTTCCTTTTCTCTCTTTCTCTCTCACTCTCATTCTCCTTTTCTTTCCTCTGTTTCTCTCTTCTTTCTTTCTCCTACTTTTCTCTCATTCTCTTCCTTTTCTCTCTTTCTCTCTCACTCTCATTCTCCTTTTCTTTCCTCTGTTTCTCTCTTTCATTTCTTTCTTTCTCCTACTTTTCTCTCATTCTCTTCCTTATCTCTCTTTCTCTCTCACTCTCATTCTCCTTTTCTTTCCTCTGTTTCTCTCTGTTTCTCTCTTTCATTTCTTTCTTTCTCCTTCTTTTCTCTCATTCTCTTCCTTTTCTCCCTTTCTCTCTCACTCTCATTCTCCTTTTCTTTCCTCTGTTTCTCTCTTTCGTTTCTTTCTTTCTCCTTCTTTTCTCTCATTCTCTTCCGTTTCTCTCTTTCTCTCTCACTCTCATTCACCTTTTCTTTCCTCTGTTTCTCTCATTTTTCTCTCTTTCATTTCTTTCTTTCTCCTACTTTTCTCTCATTCTCTCCCTTTTCTCTCTTTCTCTCTCACTCTCATTCTCCTTCTCTTTCCTCTGTTTCTCTCTTTCATTTCTTTCTTTCTCCTTCTTTTCTCTCATTCTCTTCCTTTTCTCTCTTTCTCTCTCACTCTCATTCTCCTTTTCTTTCCTCTGTTTCTCTTCCTTTTCTCCCTTTCTCTCTCACTCTCAATCTCCTTTTCTTTCCTCTGTTTCTCTCTTTCATTTCTTTCTTTCTCCTTCTTTTCTCTCATTCTCTTCCTTTTCTCCCTTTCTCTCTCACTCTCATTCTCTTCCTTTTCTCTCTTTCTCTCTCAATCTCATTCTCCTATTCTTTCCTCTGTTTCTCTTTTTTTTCTCTCTTTCATTTCTTTCTTTCGCCTTCTTTTCTTTCATTCTCTACCTTTTCTCGCTTTCTCGCTCACTCTCATTCTCCTTTTCTTTCCTCTGTTTCTCTCTTTCATTTCTTTCTTTCTCCTTCTTTTGTCTCATTCTCTTCCTTTTCTCCCTTTCTTTCTCACTCTCATTCTCCTTTTCTTTCCTCTGTTTCTCTCTTTCGTTTCTTTCTTTCTCCTTCTTTTCTCTCATTCTCTTCCTTATCTCTCTTTCTCTCTCACTCTCATTCTCCATTTCTTTCCTCTGTTTCTATCTTTCGTTTCTATCTTTCTCCTTCTTTTCTCTCATTCTCTTCCTTTTCTGTCTTTCTCTTTCAATCTCCTTCTACTTCTCTTTCCTGTTTCTCTCTCTAATTACTTTCTTTCTCATTCTTTTCTCTCATTCTCTTCCTTTTCTCTCTTTCGCTCTCACTCTCATTCTCCTTTTCTTTCCTCTGTCTCTCTCTTTCATTTCTTTCTTTCTCCTACTTTTCTCTCATTCTCTTCCTTTTCTCCCTTTCTCTCTTACTCTCATTCTCCTTTTCTTTCCTCTGTTTCTCTCTTTCGTTTCTTTCTTTCTCCTTCTTTTCTCTCATTCTCTTCCTTATCTCTCTTTCTCTCTCACTCTCATTCTCCTTTTCTTTCCTCTGTTTCTCTCTTTATTTCTCTCTTTCATTTCTTTCTTTCTCCTTCTTTTCTCTCATTCTCTTCCTTTTCTCCCTTTCTCTCTCACTCTCATTCTCCTTTTCTTTCCTCTGTTTCTCTCTTTCGTTTCTTTCTTTCTCCTTCTTTTCTCTCATTCTCATCCTTATCTCTCTTTCTCTCTCACTCTCATTCTCCTTTTCTTTCCTCTGTTTCTCTCATTTTTCTCTCTTTCATTTCTTTCTTTCTCCTACTTTTCTCTCATTCTCTCCCTTTTCTCTCTTTCTCTCTCACTCTCATTCCCCTTTTCTTTCCTCTGTTTCTCTCTTTCATTTCTTTCTTTCTCCTTCTTTTCTCTGATTCTCTTCCTTTTCTCTCTTTCTCTCTCAATCTCATTCTCTTTTTCTTTCCTCTGTTTCTCTCATTTTTCTCTCTTTCATTTCTTTCTTTCTCCTACTTTTCTCTCATTCTCTCCCTTTTCTCTCTTTCTCTCTCACTCTCATTCTCCTTTTCTTTCCTCTGTTTCTCTCTTTCATTTCTTTCTTTCTCCTTCTTTTCTCTCATTCTCTCCCTTTTCTCTCTTTCTCTCTCACTCTCATTCTCCTTTTCTTTCCTCTGTTTCTCTCTTTCGTTTCTTTCTTTCTCCTTCTTTTCTCTCATTCTCTTCCTTATCTCTCTTTCTCTCTCACTCTCATTCCCCATTTCTTTCCTCTGTTTCTCTCTTTCATTTCTTTCTTTCTCCTTCTTTTCTCTCATTCTCTTCCTTTTCTCTCTCACTCTCATTCTCCTTTTCTTTCCTCTTATTCTCTCTTTTTTCTCTTTCATTTCTTTCTTTCTCCTTCTTTTCTCTCATTCTCATCCTATTCTCCCTTTCTCTCTCACTCTCATTCTCCTTTTCTTTCCTCTGTTTCCCTCTTTCATTTCTTTCTCCTTTTCTCTCATTCTCTTCCTTTTCTCCCTTTCTCTCTCACTCTCATTCTCGTTTTATTTCCTCTGTTTCTCTCTTTCATTTCTGTCTTTCTCCTTCTTTTCTCTCATTCTCTTCGTTTTCTCTATTTCTTTCTCAATCTCATTCTCCTTTTCTTTCCTCTGTTTCTCTCTTTATTTCTCTCTTTCATTTCTTACTTTCTCCTTCTTTTCTATCATTCTCTTCCATTTCTCTCTTTCTCTCTCACTCTCATTCTCCTTTTCTTTCCTCTGTTTCTCTCTTTCATTTCTTTCTTTCTCCTTCTTTTCTCTCATTCTCTTCCTTTTCTCCCTTTCTCTCTCACTCTCATTCTCCTTTTCTTTCCTCTGTTTATCTCTTTCATTTCTTTCTTTCTCCTTCTTTTCTCTCATTCTCTTCCTTTTCTTTCTTTCTCTCTCACTCTCATTCTCCTTTTCTTTCCTCTGTTTCTCTCTTTCAATTCTTTCTTTCTCCTTCTTTTCTCTCATTCTCTTCCATTTCTCTCTTTCTCTCTCACTATCATTCTCCTTTTCTTTCCTCTATCTCTCTCTTTCATTTCTTTCCACTGTTTCTCTCTTTCATTTCTTTCTTTCTCCTACTTTTCTCTCATTCTCTTCCTTTTCTCCCTTTCTCTCTTACTCTCATTCTCCTTTTCTTTCCTCTGTTTCTCTCTTTCGTTTCTTTCTTTCTCCTTCTTTTCTCTCATTCTCTTCCTTATCTCTCTTTCTCTCTCACTCTCATTCTCCTTTTCTTTCCTCTGTTTCTCTCTTTATTTCTCTCTTTCATTTCTTTCTTTCTCCTTCTTTTCTCTCATCCTCTTCCTTTTCTCCCTTTCTCTCTC
Source organism: Octopus bimaculoides (assembly GCF_046866305.1). NCBI lineage: Eukaryota > Metazoa > Mollusca > Cephalopoda > Octopoda > Octopodidae > Octopus > Octopus bimaculoides. The sequence goes on along the minus strand of NW_028315305.1, from coordinate 148,180 downwards.
ACTCTCATTCTCCTTTTCTTTCCTCTGTTTCTCTCTTTCGTTTCTTTCTTTCTCCTTCTTTTCTCTCATTCTCATCCTTATCTCTCTTTCTCTCTCACTCTCATTCTCCTTTTCTTTCCTCTGTTTCTCTCATTTTTCTCTCTTTCATTTCTTTCTTTCTCCTACTTTTCTCTCATTCTCTCCCTTTTCTCTCTTTCTCTCTCACTCTCATTCCCCTTTTCTTTCCTCTGTTTCTCTCTTTCATTTCTTTCTTTCTCCTTCTTTTCTCTGATTCTCTTCCTTTTCTCTCTTTCTCTCTCAATCTCATTCTCTTTTTCTTTCCTCTGTTTCTCTCATTTTTCTCTCTTTCATTTCTTTCTTTCTCCAACTTTTCTCTCATTCTCTCCCTTTTCTCTCTTTCTCTCTGACTCTCATTCTCCTTTTCTTTCCTCTGTTTCTCTCTTTCATTTCTTTCTTTCTCCTTCTTTTCTCTCATTCTCTCCCTTTTCTCTCTTTCTCTCTCACTCTCATTCTCCTTTTCTTTCCTCTGTTTCTCTCTTTCGTTTCTTTCTTTCTCCTTCTTTTCTCTCATTCTCTTCCTATTCTCCCTTTCTCTCTCACTCTCATTCTCCTTTTCTTTCCTCTGTTTCCCTCTTTCATTTCTTTCTCCTTTTCTCTCATTCTCTTCCTTTTCTCCCTTTCTCTCTCACGCTCATTCTCGTTTTATTTCCTCTGTTTCACTCTTTCATTTCTGTCTTTCTCCTTCTTTTCTCTCATTCTCTTCGTTTTCTCCCTTTCTCTCTCACTCTCATTCTCCTTTTCTTTCCTCTGTTTCTCTCTTTATTTCTCTCTTTCATTTCTTACTTTCTCCTTCTTTTCTCTCATTCTCTTCCATTTCTCTCTTTCTCTCTCACTCTCATTCTCCTTTTCTTTCCTCTGTTTCTCTCTTTCATTTCTTTCTTTCTCCTTCTTTTCTCTCATTCTCTTCCTTTTCTCCCTTTCTCTCTCACTCTCATTCTCCTTTTCTTTCCTCTGTTTATCTCTTTCATTTCTTTCTTTCTCCTTCTTTTCTCTCATTCTCTTCCTTTTCTTTCTTTCTCTCTCACTCTCATTCTCCTTTTCTTTCCTCTGTTTCTCTCTTTCAATTCTTTCTTTCTCCTTCTTTTCTCTCATTCTCTTCCATTTCTCTCTTTCTCTCTCACTATCATTCTCCTTTTCTTTCCTCTATCTCTCTCTTTCATTTCTTTCTTTCTGCTACTTTTCTCTCATTCTCTTCCTTTTCTCCCTTTCTCTCTTACTCTCATTCTCCTATTCTTTCCTCTGTTTCTCTCTTTCGTTTCTTTCTTTCTCCTTCTTTTCTCTCATTCTCTTCCTTATCTCTCTTTCTCTCTCACTCTCATTCTCCTTTTCTTTCCTCTGTTTCTCTCTTTATTTCTCTCTTTCATTTCTTTCTTTCTCCTTCTTTTCTCTCCTTCTCTTCCTTTTCTCCCTTTCTCTCTCACTCTCATTCTCCTTTTCTTTCCTCCGTTTCTCTCTTTCGTTTCTTTCTTTCTCCTTCTTTTCTCTCATTCTCTTCCTTATCTCTCTTTCTCTCTCACACTCATTTTCCTTTTCTTTCCTCTGTTTCTCTCATTTTTCTCTCTTTCATTTCTTTCTTTCTCCTACTTTTCTCTCATTCTCTCCCTTTTCTCTCTTTCTCTCTCACTCTCATTCCCCTTTTCTTTCCTCTGTTTCTCTCTTTCATTTCTTTCTTTCTCCTTCTTTTCTCTGATTCTCTTCCTTTTCTCTCTTTCTCTCTCAATCTCATTCTCTTTTTCTTTCCTCTGTTTCTCTCATTTTTCTCTCTTTCATTTCTTTCTTTCTCCTACTTTTCTCTCATTCTCTCCCTTTTCTCTCTTTCTCTCTCACTCTCATTCTCCTTTTCTTTCCTCTGTTTCTCTCTTTCATTTCTTTCTTTCTCCTTCTTTTCTCTCATTCTCTCCCTTTTCTCTCTTTCTCTCTCACTCTCATTCTCCTTTTCTTTCCTCTGTTTCTCTCTTTCATTTCTTTCTTTCGCCTTCTTTTCCTTCATTCTCTACCTTTTCTCTCTTTCTCTCTCACTCTCATTCTCCTTTTCTTTCCTCTGTTTCTCTCTTTCATTTCTTTCTTTCTCCTTCTTTTCTCTCATTCTCTTCCTTTTCTCTCTTTCTCTCTCAATCTCATTCTCCTTTTCTTTCCTCTGTTTCTCTCTTTTTTCTCTCTTTCATTTCTTTCTTTCGCCTTCTTTTCTTTCATTCTCTACCTTTTCTCCCTTTCTCTCTCACTCTCATTCTCCTTTTCTTTCCTCTGTTTCTCTCTTTCTCCTTCTTTTCTCTCATTCTCTTCCTTATCTCTCTTTCTCTCTCACTCTCATTCCCCATTTCTTTCCTCTGTTTCTCTCTTTCGTTTCTTTCTTTGTCCTTCTTTTCTCTCATTCTCTTCCTTTTCTCTCTTTGTCTCTCACTCTCATTCTCCTTTTCTTTCCTCTGTTTCTCTATTTTTTCTCTCTTTCATTTCTTTCTTTCTCCTACTTTTCTCTCATTCTCTTCCTTTTCTCTGTTTCTCTCTCACTCTCATTCTCCTTTTCTTTCCTCTGTTTCTCTCTTTCATTTCTTTCTTTCACCTACTTTTCTTTCATTCTCTTCCTTTTCTCCCTTTCTCTCTTACTCTCATTCTCCTTTTCTTTCCTCTGTTTCTCTCTTTCGTTTCTTTCTTTCTCCTTCTTTTCTCTCATTCTCTTCCTTATCTCTCTTTCTCTCTCACTCTCATTCACCTTTTCTTTCCTCTGTTTCTCTCTTTATTTCTCTCTTTCATTTCTTTCTTTCTCCTTCTTTTCTCTCATTCTCTTCCTTTTCTCCCTTTCTCTCTCACTCTCATTCTCCTTTTCTTTCCTCTGTTTCTCTCTTTTTTCTCTCTTTCATTTCTTTTTTTCTCCTACTTTTCTCTCATTCTCTTCCTTTTCTCTCTTTCTCTCTCAATCTCATTCTCCTTTTCTTTCCTCTGTTTCTCTCTTTTTTCTCTCTTTCATTTCTTTCTTTCGCCTTCTTTTCTTTCATTCTCTACCTTTTCTCTCTTTCTCTCTCACTCTCATTCTCCTTATCTTTCCTCTGTTTCTCTCTTTCATTTCTTTCTATCTCCTTCTTTTGTCTCATTCTCTTCCTTTTCTCCCTTTCTCTCTCACTCTCATTCTCCTTTTCTTTCCTCTGTTTCTCTCTTTCGTTTCTTTCTTTCTCATTCTTTTCTCTCATTCTCTTCTTTTTCTCTCTTTCTCTCTCAATCTCCTTCTTCTTTTCTTTCCTGTTTCTCTCTCTAATTTCTTTAGTTCTCCTTCTTTTCTCTCATTCTCTTCCGTTTATCTCTTTCTCTCTCACTCTCATTCTCCTTTTCTTTCCTCTGTTTCTCTCATTTTTCTCTCTTTCATTTCTTTCTTTCTCCTACATTTCTCTCATTCTCTCCCTTTTCTCTCTTTCTCTCTCACTCTCATTCTCCTTTTCTTTCCTCTGTTTCTCTCTTTCATTTCTTTCTTTCCCCTTCTTTTCTCTCTTTCTCTTCCTTTTCTCTCTTTCTCTCTCACTCTCATTCTCCTTTTCTTTCCTCTGTTTCTCTCTTTCAATTGTCTTTCTCCTTCTTTTCTCTCATTCTCTTCCATTTCTCTCTTTCTCTCTCACTCTCATTCTCCTTTTCTTTCCTCTATTTCTCTCTTTCATTTCTTTCCTCTGTTTCTCTCTTTCATTTCTTTCTTTCTCTTACTTTTCTCTCATTCTCTTTCTTTTCTCCCTTTCTCTCTCACTCTCATTCTCCTTTTATTTCCTCTGTTTCTCTCTTTCATTTCTTTCTTTCTCCTTCTTTTCTCTCATTCTCTCCCTTTTCTCTCTTTCTCTCTCACTCTCATTCTCCTTTTCTCTCCTCTGTTTCTCTCTTTCATTTCTTTCTTTCGGCTTCTTTTCTTTCATTCTCTACCTTTTCTCTCTTTCTCTCTCACTCTCATTCTCCTTTTCTTTCCTGTTTCTCTCTCTAATTTCTTTCTTTCTCCTTCTTTTCTCTCATTCTCTTCCTTTTCTCTCTTTCTCTCTCACTCTCATTCGCCTTTTCTTTCCTCTGTTTCTCTCATTTTTCTCTCTTTCATTTCTTTCTTTCTCCTACTTTTCTCTCATTCTCTTCCTTTTCTCTCTTTCTCTCTCACTCTCATTCTCCTTTTCTTTCCTCTGTTTCTCTCCTTCATTTCTTTCTTTCTCCTACTTTTCTCTCATTCTCTTCCTTTTCTCCCTTTCTCTCTTACTCTCATTCTCCTTTTCTTTCCTCTGTTTCTCTCTTTCGTTTCTTTCTTTCTCCTTCTTTTCTCTCATTCTCTTCCTTATCTCTCTTTCTCTCTCACTCTCATTCACCTTTTCTTTCCTCTGTTTCTCTCTTTATTTCTCTCTTTCATTTCTTTCTTTCTCCTTCTTTTCTCTCATTCTCTTCCTTTTCTCCCTTTCTCTCTCACTCTCATACTCCTTTTCTTTCCTCTGTTTCTCTCTTTTTTCTCTCTTTCATTTCTTTTTTTCTCCTACTTTTCTCTCATTCTCTTCCTTTTCTCTCTTTCTCTCTCACTCTCATTCTCCTGTTCTTTCCTCTGTTTCTCTCTTTATTTGTCTCTTTCATTTCTTTTTTTCTCCTACTTTTCTCTCATTCTCTTCCTTTTCTCTCTTTCTCTCTCACTCTCATTCTCCTGTTCTTTCCTCTGTTTCTCTCTTTATTTGTCTCTTTCATTTCTTTCTTTCTCCTTCTTTTCTCTCATTCTCTTCCTTTTCTCTCATTCTCTCTCAATCTCATTCTCCTTTTCTTTCCTCTGTTTCTCTCTTTCAATTCTTTCTTTCTCCTTCTTTTCTCTCATTCTCTTCCATTTCTCTCTTTCTCTCTCACTATCATTCTCCTTTTCTTTCCTCTATTTCTCTCTTTCATTTCTTTCCTCTGTTTCTCTCTTTCATTTCTTTCTTTCTCCTACTTTTCTCTCATTCTCTTCCTTTTCTCCCCTTCTCTCTCATTCTCATTCTCCTTTTCTTTCCTCTGTTTCTCTCTTTCATTTCTTTCTTTCTCCTTCTTTTCTCTCATTCTCTTCCTTTTCTCCCTTTTTCTCTCACTCTCATTCTCTTCCTTTTCTCTCTTTCTCTCTCAATCTCATTCTCCTTTTCTTTCATTCTCTACCTTTTCTCTCTTTCTCGCTCACTCTCATTCTCCTTTTCTTTCCTCTGTTTCTCTCTTTCATTTCTTTCTTTCTCCTTCTTTTTTCTCATTCTCTTCCTTTTCTCCCTTTCTCTCTCACTCTCATTCTCCTTTTCTTTCCTCTGTTTCTCTCTTTCGTTTCTTTCTTTCTCCTTCTTTTCTCTCATTCTGTTCCTTATCTCTCTTTCTCTCTCACTCTCATTCTCCATTTCTTTCCTCTGTTTCTCTCTTTCGTTTCTATCTTTCTCCTTCTTTTCTCTCATTCTCTTCCTTTTCTGTCTTTCTCTTTCAATCTCCTTCTACTTTTCTTTCCTGTTTCTCTCTCTAATTTCTTTCTTTCTCCTTCTTTTCTCTCATTCTATTTCTTTTCTCTCTTTCTCTCTCACTCTCATTCTCCTTTTCTTTCCTCTGTTTCTCTCTTTCATTTCTTTCTTTCTCCTACTTTTCTCTCATTCTCTTCCTTTTCTCCCTTTCTCTCTTACTCTCATTCTCCTTTTCTTTCCTCTGTTTCTCTCTTTCGTTTCTTTCTTTCTCCTTCTTTTCTCTCATTCTCTTCCTTATCTCTCTTTCTCTCTCACTCTCATTCTCCTTTTCTTTCCTCTGTTTCTCTCATTTTTCTCTCTTTCATTTCTTTCTTTCTCCTACTTTTCTCTCTTTCTCTCCCTTTTCTCTCTTTCTTTCTCACTCTCATTCCCCTTTTCTTTCCTCTGTTTCTCTCTTTCATTTCTTTCTTTCTCCTTCTTTTCTCTGATTCTCTTCCTTTTCTCTCTTTCTCTCTCAATCTCATTCTCTTTTTCTTTCCTCTGTTTCTCTCATTTTTCTCTCTTTCATTTCTTTCTTTCTCCTACTTTTCTCTCATTCTCTCCCTTTTCTCTCTTTCTCTCTCACTCTCATTCTCCTTTTCTTTCCTCTGTTTCTCTCTTTCATTTCTTTCTTTCTCCTTCTTTTCTCTCATTCTCTCCCTTTTCTCTCTTTCTCTCTCACTCTCATTCTCCTTTTCTTTCCTCTGTTTCTCTCTTTCATTTCTTTCTTTCGCCTTCTTTTCCTTCATTCTCTACCTTTCCTCTCTTTCTCTCTCACTCTCATTCTCCTTTTCTTTCCTCTGTTTCTCTCTTTCACTTCTTTCTTTCTCCTTCTTTTCTCTCATTCTCGTCCTTTTCTCTCTTTCTCTCTCAATCTCATTCTCCTTTTCTTTCCTCTGCTTCTCTCTTTTTTCTCTCTTTCATGTCTTTCTTTCTCCTACTTTTCTCTCATTCTCTCCCTTTTCTCTCTTTCTCTCTCACTCTCATTCTACTTATCTTTCCTCTGTTTCTCTCTTTCATTTCTTTCTATCTCCTTCTTTTGTCTCATTCTCTTCCTTTTCTCCCTTTCTCTCTCACTCTCATTCTCCTTTTCTTTCCTCTGTTTCTCTCTTTCTCCTTCTTTTCTCTCATTCTCTTCCTTATCTCTCTTTCTCTCTCACTCTCATTCCCCATTTCTTTCCTCTGTTTCTCTCTTTCGTTTCTTTCTTTCTCCTTCTTTTCTCTCATTCTCTTCCTTTTCTCTCTTTCTCTCTCACTCTCATTCTCCTTTTCTTTCCTCTGTTTCTCTATTTTTCTCTCTTTCATTTCTTTCTTTCTCCTACTTTTCTCTCATTCTCTTCCTTTTCTCTCGTTCTCTCTCACTCTCATTCTCCTTTTCTTTCCTCTGTTTCTCTCTTTCATTTCTTTCTTTCTCCTACTTTTCTCTCATTCTCTTGCTTTTCTCTCTTTCTCTCTTACTCTCATTCTCCTTTTCTTTCCTCTGTTTCTCTCTTTCGTTTCTTTCTTTCTCCTTCTTTTCTCTCATTCTCTTCCTTATCTCTCTTTCTCTCTCACTCTCATTCACCTTTTCTTTCCTCTGTTTCTCTCTTTATTTCTCTCTTTCATTTCTTTCTTTCTCCTTCTTTTCTCTCATTCTCTTCCTTTTCTCCCTTTCTCTATCACTCTCATTCTCCTTTTCTTTCCTCTGTTTCTCTCTTTTTTCTCTCTTTCATTTCTTTTTTTCTCCTACTTTTCTCTCATTCTCTTCCTTTTCTCTCTTTCTCTCTCACTCTCATTCTCCTTTTCTTTCCTCTGTTTCTCTCTTTCACTTCTTTCTTTCTCCTTCTTTTCTCTCATTCTCGTCCTTTTCTCTCTTTCTCTCTCAATCTCATTCTCCTTTTCTTTCCTCTGCTTCTCTCTTTTTTCTCTCTTTCATGTCTTTCTTTCTCCTACTTTTCTCTCATTCTCTCCCTTTTCTCTCATTCTCTCACTTTTCTCTCTTTCTCTCTCACTCTCATTCTCCTTTTCTTTCCTCTGTTTCTCTCTTTCATTTCTTTCTTTCTCCTTCTTTTCTCTCATTCTCTTCCTTTTCTCTCTTTCTCTCTCAATCTCATTCTCCTTTTCTTTCCTCTGTTTCTCTCTTTTTTCTCTCTTTCATTTCTTTCTTTCGCCTTCTTTTCTTTCATTCTCTACCTTTTCTCTCTTTCTCTCTCACTCTCATTCTCCTTATCTTTCCTCTGTTTCTCTCTTTCATTTCTTTCTATCTCCTTCTTTTGTCTCATTCTCTTCCTTTTCTCCCTTTCTCTCTCACTCTCATTCTTCTGTTCTTTCCTCTGTTTCTCTCTTTCGTTTCTTTCTTTCTCATTCTTTTCTCTCATTCTCTTCTTTTTCTCTCTTTCTCTCTCAATCTCCTTCTTCTTTTCTTTCCTGTTTCTCTCTCTAATTTCTTTAGTTCTCCTTCTTTTCTCTCATTCTCTTCCGTTTATCTCTTTCTCTCTCACTCTCATTCTCCTTTTCTTTCCTCTGTTTCTCTCATTTTTCTCTCTTTCATTTCTTTCTTTCTCCTACTTTTCTCTCATTCTCTCCCTTTTCTCTCTTTCTCTCTCACTCTCATTCTCCTTTTCTTTCCTCTGTTTTTCTCTTTCATTTCTTTCTTTCCCCTTCTTTTCTCTCGTTCTCTTCCTTTTCTCTCTTTCTCTCTCACTCTCATTCTCCTTTTCTTTCCTCTGTTTCTCTCTTTCAATTCTGTCTTTCTCCTTCTTTTCTCTCATTCTCTTCCATTTCTCTCTTTCTCTCTCACTCTCATTCTCCTTTTCTTTCCTCTATTTCTCTCTTTCATTTCTTTCCTCTGTTTCTCTCTTTCATTTCTTTCTTTCTCCTACTTTTCTCTCATTCTCTTCCTTTTCTCCCTTTCTCTCTCACTCTCATTCTCCTTTTCTTTCCTCTGTCTCTCTCTTTCATTTCTTTCTTTCTCCTTCTCTTCTCTCATTCTCTCCCTTTTCTCTCTTTCTCTCTCACTCTCATTCTCCTTTTCTCTCCTCTGTTTCTCTCTTTCATTTCTTTCTTTCGCCTTCTTTTCTTTCATTCTCTACCTTTCTCTCTTTCTCTCTCACTCTCATTCTCCTTTTCTTTCCTGTTTGTCTCTCTAATTTCTTTCTTTCTCCTTCTTTTCTCTCATTCTCTTCCTTTTCTCTCTTTCTCTCTCACTCTCATTCTCCTTTTCTTTCCTCTGTTTCTCTCATTTTTCTCTCTTTCATTTCTTTCTTTCTCCTACTTTTCTCTCATTCTCTTCCTTTTCTCTCTTTCTCTCTCACTCTCATTCTCCTTTTCTTTCCTCTGTTTCTCACCTTCATTTCTTTCTTTCTCCTACTTTTCTCTCATTCTCTTCCTTTTCTCCCTTTCTCTCTTACTCTCATTCTCCTTTTCTTTCCTCTGTTTCTCTCTTTCGTTTCTTTCTTTCTCCTTCTTTTCTTTCATTCTCTTCCTTATCTCTCTTTCTCTCTCACTCTTATTCACCTTTTCTTTCCTCTGTTTCTCTCTTTATTTCTCTCTTTCATTTCTTTCTTTCTCCTTCTTTTCTCTCATTCTCTTCCTTTTCTCCCTTTCTCTCTCACTCTCATACTCCTTTTCTTTCCTCTGTTTCTCTCTTTTTTCTCTCTTTCATTTCTTTTTTTCTCCTACTTTTCTCTCATTCTCTTCCTTTTCTCTCTTTCTCTCTCACTCTCATTCTCCTTTTCTTTTCTCTGTTTCTCTCTTTATTTGTCTCTTTCATTTCTTTCTTTCTCCTTCTTTTCTCTCATTCTCTTCTTTTTCTCTCTTTCTCTCTCACTCTCATTCTCCTTTTCTTTCCTCTGTTTCTCTCTTTTTTCTCTCTTTCACTTCTTTCTTTCTCCTTCTTTTCTCTCATTCTCGTCCTCTTCTCTCTTTCTCTCTCAATCTCATTCACCTTTTCTTTCCTCTGCTTCTCTCTTTTTTCTCTCTTTCATGTCTTTCTTTCTCCTACTTTTCTCTCATTCTCTCCTTTTTCTCTCTTTCTCTCTCACTCTCATTCTCCTTTTCTTTCCTCTGTTTCGCTCCTTCATTTCTTTCTTTCTCCTTCTTTTCTCTCATTCTCTTCCTTTTCTCTCTTTCTCTCTCAATCTCATTCTCCTTTTCGTTCCTCTGTTTCTTTCTTCTTTCTCTCTTTCATTTCTTTCTTTCGCCTTCTTTTCTTTCATTCTCTACCTTTTCTCTCTTTCTCTCACTCTCATTCTCGTTTTCTTTCCTCTGTTTCTCTCTTTCATTTCTTTCTATCTCCTTCTTTTGTCTCATTCTCTTCCTTTTCTCTCTTTCTCTCTCACTCTCATTCTCCTTTTCTTTCCTCTGTTTCTCTCTTTATTTCTCTCTTTCATTTCTTTCTTTCTCCTACTTTTCTCTCATTCTCTTCCTTTTCTCCCTTTCTCTCTTACTCTCATTCTCCTTTTCTTTCTTCTGTTTCTCTCTTTCACTTCTTTCTTTCTCCTTCTTTTCTCTCATTCTCGTCCTTTTCTCTCTTTCTCTCTCAATCTCATTCTCCTTTTCTTTCCTCTGTTTCTCTCTTTCATTTCTTTCTTTCTCCTTCTTTTCTCTCATTCTCTTCCTTTTCACTCTTTCTCTCTCAATCTCATTCTCCTTTTCTTTCCTCTGTTTCTCTCTTTTTTCTCTCTTTCATTTCTTTCTTTCGCCTTCTTTTCTTTCATTCTCTACCTTTTCTCTCTTTCTCTCTCACTCTCATTCTCCTTATCTTTCCTCTGTTTCTCTCTTTCATTTCTTTCTATCTCCTTCTTTTGTCTCATTCTCTTCCTTTTCTCCCTTTCTCTCTCACTCTCATTCTCCTTTTCTTTCCTCTGTTTCTCTCTTTCGTTTCTTTCTTTCTCATTCTTTTCTCTCATTCTCTTCTTTTTCTCTCTTTCTCTCTCAATCTCCTTCTTCTTTTCTTTCCTGTTTCTCTCTCTAATTTCTTTAGTTCTCCTTCTTTTCTCTCATTCTCTTCCGTTTATCTCTTTCTCTCTCACTCTCATTCTCCTTTTCTTTCCTCTGTTTCTCTCATTTTTCTCTCTTTCATTTCTTTCTTTCTCCTACTTTTCTCTCATTCTCTCCCTTTTCTCTCTTTCTCTCTCACTCTCATTCTCCTTTTCTTTACTCTGTTTCTCTCTTTCATTTCTTTCTTTCCCCTTCTTTTCTCTCGTTCTCTTCCTTTTCTCTCTTTCTCTCTCACTCTCATTCTCCTTTTCTTTCCTCTGTTTCTCTCTTTCATTTCTTTCTTTCCCCTTCTTTTCTCTCGTTCTCTTCCTTTTCTCTCTTTCTCTCTTACTCTCAATCTCCTTTTCCTTCCTCTGTTTCTCTCTTTCGTTTCTTTCTTTCTCCTTCTTTTCTCTCATTCTCTTCCTTATCTCTCTTTCTCTCTCACTCTCATTCACCTTTTCTTTCCTCCGTTTCTCTCTTTATTTCTCTCTTTCATTTCTTTCTTTCTCCTTCTTTTCTCTCATTCTCTTCCTTTTCTCCCTTTCTCTCTCACTCTCATACTCCTTTTCTTTCCTCTGTTTCTCTCTTTTTTCTCTCTTTCATTTCTTTTTTTCTCCTACTTTTCTCTCATTCTCTTCCTTTTCTCTCTTTCTCTCACACTCTCATTCTCCTTTTCTTTCCTCTGTTTCTCTCTTTATTTGTCTCTTTCATTTCTTTCTTTCTCCTTCTTTTCTCTCATTCTCTTCCATTTCTCTCTTTCTCTCTCACTCTCATTCTCCTTTTCTTTCCTCTATTTCTCTCTTTCATTTCTTTCCTCTGTTTCTCTCTTTATTTCTCTCTTTCATTTCTTTCTTTCTCCTTCTTTTCTCTCATCTCTTCCTTTTCTCCCTTTCTCTCTCACTCTCATACTCCTTTTCTTTCCTCTGTTTCTCTCTTTTTTCTCTCTTTCATTTCTTTTTTTCTCCTACTTTTCTCTCATTCTCTTCCTTTTCTCTCTTTCTCTCATTCTCCTTTTCTTTCCTCTGTTTCTCTCTTTATTTGTCTCTTTCATTTCTTTCTTTCTCCTTCTTTTCTCTCATTCTCTTCCTTTTCTCTCTTTCTCTCTCACTCTCATTCTCCTTTTCTTTCCTCTGTTTCTCTCTTTTTTCTCTCTTTCACTTCTTTCTTTCTCCTTCTTTTCTCTCATTCTCGTCCTCATCTCTCTTTCTCTCTCAATCTCATTCACCTTTTCTTTCCTCTGCTTCTCTCTTTTTTCTCTCTTTCATGTCTTTCTTTCTCCAACTTTTCTCTCATTCGCTCCCTTTTCTCTCTTTCTCTCTCACTCTCATTCTCCTTTTCTTTCCTCTGTTTCTCTCTTTCATTTCCTTCTATCTCCTTCTTTTGTCTCATTCTCTTCCTTTTCTCTCTTTCTCTCTCACTCTCATTCTCCTTTTCTTTCCTCTGTTACTCTCTTTCATTTCTTTCTTTCGCCTTCTTTTCTTTCATTCTCTACCTTTTCTCTCTTTCTCTCTCACTCTCATTCTCCTTTTCTTTCCTCTGTTTCTCTCTTACATTTCTTTCTTTCTCCTACTTTTCTCTCATTCTCTTCCTTTTCTCCCTTTCTCTCTTACTCTCATTCTCCTTTTCTTTCTTCTGTTTCTCTCTTTCACTTCTTTCTTTCTCCTTCTTTTCTCTCATTCTCGTCCTTTTCTCTCTTTCTCTCTCAATCTCATTCTCCTTTTCTTTCCTCTGCTTCTCTCTTTTTTCTCTCTTTCATGTCTTTCTTTCTCCTACTTTTCTCTCATTCTCTCCCTTTTCTCTCATTCTCTCCCTTTTCTCTCTTTCTCTCTCACTCTCATTCTCCTTTTCTTTCCTCTGTTTCTCTCTTTCATTTCTTTCTTTCTCCTTCTTTTAACTCATTCTCTTCCTTTTCTCTCTTTCTCTCTCACTCTCATTCTCCTTTTCTTTCCTCTGTTTCTCTCTTTATTTCTCTCTTTCATTTCTTTCTTTCTCCTACTTTTCTCTCATTCTCTTCCTTTTCTCCCTTTCTCTCTCACTCTCATTCTCCTTTTCTTTCCTCTGTTTCTCTCTTTCGTTTCTTTCTTTCTCATTCTTTTCTCTCATTCTCTTCTTTTTCTCTCTTTCTCTCTCAATCTCCTTCTTCTTTCCTTTCCTGTTTCTCTCTCTAATTTCTTTTGTTCTCCTTCTTTTCTCTCATTCTCTTCCGTTTATCTCTTTCTCTCTCACTCTCATTCTCCTTTTCTTTCCTCTGTTTCTCTCATTTTTCTCTCTTTCATTTCTTTCTTTCTCCTACTTTTCTCTCATTCTCTCCCTTTTCTCTCTTTCTCTCTCACTCTCATTCTCCTTTTCTTTACTCTGTTTCTCTCTTTCATTTCTTTCTTTCCCCTTCTTTTCTCTCGTTCTCTTCCTTTTCTCTCTTTCTCTCTCACTCTCATTCTCCTTTTCTTTCCTCTGTTTCTCTCTTTCATTTCTTTCTTTCCCTTTCTTTTCTCTCGTTCTCTTCCTTTTCTCTCTTTCTCTCTTACTCTCAATCTCCTTTTCTTTCCTCTGTTTCTCTCTTTCGTTTCTTTCTTTCTCCTTCTTTTCTCTCATTCTCTTCCTTATCTCTCTTTCTCTCTCACTCTCATTCACCTTTTCTTTCCTCCGTTTCTCTCTTTATTTCTCTCTTTCATTTCTTTCTTTCTCCTTCTTTTCTCTCATTCTCTTCCTTTTCTCCCTTTCTCTCTCACTCTCATACTCCTTTTCTTTCCTCTGTTTCTCTCTTTTTTCTCTCCTTCATTTCTTTTTTTCTCCTACTTTTCTCTCATTCTCTTCCTTTCTTTCTCCTTCTTTTCTCTCATTCTCTTCCATTTCTCTCTTTCTCTCTCACTCTCATTCTCCTTTTCTTTCCTCTATTTCTCTCTTTCATTTCTTTCCTCTGTTTCTCTCTTTATCTCTCTCTTTCATTTCTTTCTTTCTCCTTCTTTTCTCTCATTCTCTTCCTTTTCTCCCTTTCTCTCTCACTCTCATACACCTTTTCTTTCCTCTGTTTCTCTCTTTTTTCTCTCTTTCATTTCTTTTTTTCTCCTACTTTTCTCTCATTCTCTTCCTTTTCTCTCTTTCTCTCTCACTCTCATTCTCCTTTTCTTTCCTCTGTTTCTCTCTTTATTTCTCTCTTTCATTTCTTTCTTTCTCCTACTTTTCTCTCATTCTCTTCCTTTTCTCCCTTTCTCTCTCACTCTCATTCTCCTTTTCTTTCCTCTGTTTCTCTCTTTCGTTTCTTTCTTTCTCATTCTTTTCTCTCATTCTCTTCTTTTTCTCTCTTTCTCTCTCAATCTCCTTCTTCTTTCCTTTCCTGTTTCTCTCTCTAATTTCTTTTGTTCTCCTTCTTTTCTCTCATTCTCTTCCGTTTATCTCTTTCTCTCTCACTCTCATTCTCCTTTTCTTTCCTCTGTTTCTCTCATTTTTCTCTCTTTCATTTCTTTCTTTCTCCTACTTTTCTCTCATTCTCTCCCTTTTCTCTCTTTCTCTCTCACTCTCATTCTCCTTTTCTTTACTCTGTTTCTCTCTTTCATTTCTTTCTTTCCCCTTCTTTTCTCTCGTTCTCTTCCTTTTCTCTCTTTCTCTCTCACTCTCATTCTCCTTTTCTTTCCTCTGTTTCTCTCTTTCATTTCTTTCTTTCCCTTTCTTTTCTCTCGTTCTCTTCCTTTTCTCTCTTTCTCTCTTACTCTCAATCTCCTTTTCTTTCCTCTGTTTCTCTCTTTCGTTTCTTTCTTTCTCCTTCTTTTCTCTCATTCTCTTCCTTATCTCTCTTTCTCTCTCACTCTCATTCACCTTTTCTTTCCTCCGTTTCTCTCTTTATTTCTCTCTTTCATTTCTTTCTTTCTCCTTCTTTTCTCTCATTCTCTTCCTTTTCTCCCTTTCTCTCTCACTCTCATACTCCTTTTCTTTCCTCTGTTTCTCTCTTTTTTCTCTCCTTCATTTCTTTTTTTCTCCTACTTTTCTCTCATTCTCTTCCTTTCTTTCTCCTTCTTTTCTCTCATTCTCTTCCATTTCTCTCTTTCTCTCTCACTCTCATTCTCCTTTTCTTTCCTCTATTTCTCTCTTTCATTTCTTTCCTCTGTTTCTCTCTTTATCTCTCTCTTTCATTTCTTTCTTTCTCCTTCTTTTCTCTCATTCTCTTCCTTTTCTCCCTTTCTCTCTCACTCTCATACACCTTTTCTTTCCTCTGTTTCTCTCTTTTTTCTCTCTTTCATTTCTTTTTTTCTCCTACTTTTCTCTCATTCTCTTCCTTTTCTCTCTTTCTCTCTCACTCTCATTCTCCTTTTCTTTCCTCTGTTTCTCTTTTTATTTGTCTCTTTCATTTCTTTCTTTCTCCTTCTTTTCTCTCATTCTCTTCCTTTTCTCTCTTTCTCTCTCACTCTCATTCTCCTTTTCTTTCCTCTGTTTCTCTCTTTTTTCTCTCTTTCACTTCTTTCTTTCTCCTTCTTTTCTCTCATTCTCGTCCTCTTCTCTCTTTCTCTCTCAATCTCATTCACCTTTTCTTTCCTCTGCTTCTCTCTTTTTTCTCTCTTTCATGTCTTTCTTTCTCCAACTTTTCTCTCATTCTCTCCCTTTTCTCTCTTTCTCTCTCACTCTCATTCTCCTTTTCTTTCCTCTGTTACTCTCTTTCATTTCCTTCTTTCGCCTTCTTTTCTTTCATTCTCTACCTTTTCTCTCTTTCTCTCTCACTCTCATTCTCCTTTTCTTTCCTCTGTTTCTCTCTTACATTTCTTTCTTTCTCCTACTTTTCTCTCATTCTCTTCCTTTTCTCCCTTTCTCTCTTACTCTCATTCCCCTTTCCTTTCTTCTGTTTCTCTCTTTCACTTCTTTCTTTCTCCTTCTTTTCTCTCATTCTCGTCCTTTTCTCTCTTTCTCTCTCAATCTCATTCTCCTTTTGTTTCCTCTGCTTCTCTCTTTTTTCTCTCTTTCATGTCTTTCTTTCTCCTACTTTTCTCTCATTCTCTCCCTTTTCTCTCATTCTCTCACTTTTCTCTCTTTCTCTCTCACTCTCATTCTCCTTTTCTTTCCTCTGTTTCTCTCTTTCATTTCTTTCTTTCTCCTTCTTTTAACTCATTCTCTTCCTTTTCTCTCTTTCTCTCTCACTCTCATTCTCCTTTTCTTTCCTCTGTTTCTCTCTTTATTTCTCTCTTTCATTTCTTTCTTTCTCCTACTTTTCTCTCATTCTCTTCCTTTTCTCCCTTTCTCTCTTACTCTCATTCTTCTTTTCTTTCTTCTGTTTCTCTCTTTCACTTCTTTCTTTCTCCTTCTTTTCTCTCATTCTCGTCCTTTTCTCTCTTTCTCTCTCAATCTCATTCTCCTTTTCTTTCCTCTGCTTCTCTCTTTTTTCTCTCTTTCATGTCTTTCTTTCTCCTACTTTTCTCTCATTCTCTCCCTTTTCTCTCATTCTCTCCCTTTTCTCTCTTTCTCTCTCACTCTCATTCTCCTTTTCTTTCCTCTGTTTCTCTCTTTCATTTCTTTCTTTCTCCTTCTTTTAACTCATTCTCTTCCTTTTCTCTCTTTCTCTCTCACTCTCATTCTCCTTTTCTTTCCTCTGTTTCTCTCTTTATTTCTCTCTTTCATTTCTTTCTTTCTCCTACTTTTCTCTCATTCTCTTCCTTTTCTCCCTTTCTCTCTCACTCTCATTCTCCTTTTCTTTCCTCTGTTTCTCTCTTTCGTTTCTTTCTTTCTCATTCTTTTCTCTCATTCTCTTCTTTTTCTCTCTTTCTCTCTCAATCTCCTTCTTCTTTTCTTTCCTGTTTCTCTCTCTAATTTCTTTTGTTCTCCTTCTTTTCTCTCATTCTCTTCCGTTTATCTCTTTCTCTCGCACTCTCATTCTCCTTTTCTTTCCTCTGTTTCTCTCATTTTTCTCTCTTTCATTTCTTTCTTTCTCCTACTTTTCTCTCATTCTCTCCCTTTTCTCTCTTTCTCTCTCACTCTCATTCTCCTTTTCTTTACTCTGTTTCTCTCTTTCATTTCTTTCTTTCCCCTTCTTTTCTCTCGTTCTCTTCCTTTTCTCTCTTTCTCTCTCACTCTCATTCTCCTTTTCTTTCCTCTGTTTCTCTCTTTCATTTCTTTCTTTCCCCTTCTTTTCTCTCGTTCTCTTCCTTTTCTCTCTTTCTCTCTTACTCTCAATCTCCTTTTCTTTCCTCTGTTTCTCTCTTTCGTTTCTTTCTTTCTCCTTCTTTTCTCTCATTCTCTTCCTTATCTCTCTTTCTCTCTCACTCTCATTCACCTTTTCTTTCCTCCGTTTCTCTCTTTATTTCTCTCTTTCATTTCTTTCTTTCTCCTTCTTTTCTCTCATTCTCTTCCTTTTCTCCCTTTCTCTCTCACTCTCATACTCCTTTTCTTTCCTCTGTTTCTCTCTTTTTTCTCTCCTTCATTTCTTTTTTTCTCCTACTTTTCTCTCATTCTCTTCCTTTTCTCTCTTTCTCTCTCACTCTCATTCTCCTTTTCTTTCCTCTGTTTCTCTCTTTATTTGTCTCTTTCATTTCTTTCTTTCTCCTTCTTTTCTCTCATTCTCTTCCATTTCTCTCTTTCTCTCTCACTCTCATTCTCCTTTTCTTTCCTCTATTTCTCTCTTTCATTTCTTTCCTCTGTTTCTCTCTTTATTTCTCTCTTTCATTTCTTTCTTTCTCCTTCTTTTCTCTCATTCTCTTCCTTTTCTCCCTTTCTCTCTCACTCTCATACACCTTTTCTTTCCTCTGTTTCTCTCTTTTTTCTCTCTTTCATTTCTTTTTTTCTCCTACTTTTCTCTCATTCTCTTCCTTTTCTCTCTTTCTCTCTCACTCTCATTCTCCTTTTCTTTCCTCTGTTTCTCTTTTTATTTGTCTCTTTCATTTCTTTCTTTCTCCTTCTTTTCTCTCATTCTCTTCCTTTTCTCTCTTTCTCTCTCACTCTCATTCTCCTTTTCTTTCCTCTGTTTCTCTCTTTTTTCTCTCTTTCACTTCTTTCTTTCTCCTTCTTTTCTCTCATTCTCGTCCTCTTCTCTCTTTCTCTCTCAATCTCATTCACCTTTTCTTTCCTCTGCTTCTCTCTTTTTTCTCTCTTTCATGTCTTTCTTTCTCCAACTTTTCTCTCATTCTCTCCCTTTTCTCTCTTTCTCTCTCACTCTCATTCTCCTTTTCTTTCCTCTGTTACTCTCTTTCATTTCCTTCTTTCGCCTTCTTTTCTTTCATTCTCTACCTTTTCTCTCTTTCTCTCTCACTCTCATTCTCCTTTTCTTTCCTCTGTTTCTCTCTTACATTTCTTTCTTTCTCCTACTTTTCTCTCATTCTCTTCCTTTTCTCCCTTTCTCTCTTACTCTCATTCCCCTTTCCTTTCTTCTGTTTCTCTCTTTCACTTCTTTCTTTCTCCTTCTTTTCTCTCATTCTCGTCCTTTTCTCTCTTTCTCTCTCAATCTCATTCTCCTTTTCTTTCCTCTGCTTCTCTCTTTTTTCTCTCTTTCATGTCTTTCTTTCTCCTACTTTTCTCTCATTCTCTGCCTTTTCTCTCATTCTCTCCCTTTTCTCTCTTTCTCTCTCACTCTCATTCTCCTTTTCTTTCCTCTGTTTCTCTCTTTCATTTCTTTCTTTCTCCTTCTTTTAACTCATTCTCTTCCTTTTCTCTCTTTCTCTCTCACTCTCATTCTCCTTTTCTTTCCTCTGTTTCTCTCTTTATTTCTCTCTTTCATTTCTTTCTTTCTCCTACTTTTCTCTCATTCTCTTCCTTTTCTCCCTTTCTCTCTCACTCTCATTCTCCTTTTCTTTCCTCTGTTTCTCTCTTTCGTTTCTTTCTTTCTCATTCTTTTCTCTCATTCTCTTCTTTTTCTCTCTTTCTCTCTCAATCTCCTTCTTCTTTCCTTTCCTGTTTCTCTCTCTAATTTCTTTTGTTCTCCTTCTTTTCTCTCATTCTCTTCCGTTTATCTCTTTCTCTCTCACTCTCATTCTCCTTTTCTTTCCTCTGTTTCTCTCATTTTTCTCTCTTTCATTTCTTTCTTTCTCCTACTTTTCTCTCATTCTCTCCCTTTTCTCTCTTTCTCTCTCACTCTCATTCTCCTTTTCTTTACTCTGTTTCTCTCTTTCATTTCTTTCTTTCCCCTTCTTTTCTCTCGTTCTCTTCCTTTTCTCTCTTTCTCTCTCACTCTCATTCTCCTTTTCTTTCCTCTGTTTCTCTCTTTCATTTCTTTCTTTCCCTTTCTTTTCTCTCGTTCTCTTCCTTTTCTCTCTTTCTCTCTTACTCTCAATCTCCTTTTCTTTCCTCTGTTTCTCTCTTTCGTTTCTTTCTTTCTCCTTCTTTTCTCTCATTCTCTTCCTTATCTCTCTTTCTCTCTCACTCTCATTCACCTTTTCTTTCCTCCGTTTCTCTCTTTATTTCTCTCTTTCATTTCTTTCTTTCTCCTTCTTTTCTCTCATTCTCTTCCTTTTCTCCCTTTCTCTCTCACTCTCATACTCCTTTTCTTTCCTCTGTTTCTCTCTTTTTTCTCTCCTTCATTTCTTTTTTTCTCCTACTTTTCTCTCATTCTCTTCCTTTTCTCTCTTTCTCTCTCACTCTCATTCTCCTTTTCTTTCCTCTGTTTCTCTCTTTATTTGTCTCTTTCATTTCTTTCTTTCTCCTTCTTTTCTCTCATTCTCTTCCATTTCTCTCTTTCTCTCTCACTCTCATTCTCCTTTTCTTTCCTCTATTTCTCTCTTTCATTTCTTTCCTCTGTTTCTCTCTTTATTTCTCTCTTTCATTTCTTTCTTTCTCCTTCTTTTCTCTCATTCTCTTCCTTTTCTCCCTTTCTCTCTCACTCTCATACACCTTTTCTTTCCTCTGTTTCTCTCTTTTTTCTCTCTTTCATTTCTTTTTTTCTCCTACTTTTCTCTCATTCTCTTCCTTTTCTCTCTTTCTCTCTCACTCTCATTCTCCTTTTCTTTCCTCTGTTTCTCTTTTTATTTGTCTCTTTCATTTCTTTCTTTCTCCTTCTTTTCTCTCATTCTCTTCCTTTTCTCTCTTTCTCTCTCACTCTCATTCTCCTTTTCTTTCCTCTGTTTCTCTCTTTTTTCTCTCTTTCACTTCTTTCTTTCTCCTTCTTTTCTCTCATTCTCGTCCTCTTCTCTCTTTCTCTCTCAATCTCATTCACCTTTTCTTTCCTCTGCTTCTCTCTTTTTTCTCTCTTTCATGTCTTTCTTTCTCCAACTTTTCTCTCATTCTCTCCCTTTTCTCTCTTTCTCTCTCACTCTCATTCTCCTTTTCTTTCCTCTGTTACTCTCTTTCATTTCCTTCTTTCGCCTTCTTTTCTTTCATTCTCTACCTTTTCTCTCTTTCTCTCTCACTCTCATTCTCCTTTTCTTTCCTCTGTTTCTCTCTTACATTTCTTTCTTTCTCCTACTTTTCTCTCATTCTCTTCCTTTTCTCCCTTTCTCTCTTACTCTCATTCCCCTTTCCTTTCTTCTGTTTCTCTCTTTCACTTCTTTCTTTCTCCTTCTTTTCTCTCATTCTCGTCCTTTTCTCTCTTTCTCTCTCAATCTCATTCTCCTTTTGTTTCCTCTGCTTCTCTCTTTTTTCTCTCTTTCATGTCTTTCTTTCTCCTACTTTTCTCTCATTCTCTCCCTTTTCTCTCATTCTCTCACTTTTCTCTCTTTCTCTCTCACTCTCATTCTCCTTTTCTTTCCTCTGTTTCTCTCTTTCATTTCTTTCTTTCTCCTTCTTTTAACTCATTCTCTTCCTTTTCTCTCTTTCTCTCTCACTCTCATTCTCCTTTTCTTTCCTCTGTTTCTCTCTTTATTTCTCTCTTTCATTTCTTTCTTTCTCCTACTTTTCTCTCATTCTCTTCCTTTTCTCCCTTTCTCTCTTACTCTCATTCTCCTTTTCTTTCTTCTGTTTCTCTCTTTTTTCTCTCCTTCATTTCTTTTTTTCTCCTACTTTTCTCTCATTCTCTTCCTTTTCTCTCTTTCTCTCTCACTCTCATTCTCCTTTTCTTTCCTCTGTTTCTCTCTTTATTTGTCTCTTTCATTTCTTTCTTTCTCCTTCTTTTCTCTCATTCTCTTCCATTTCTCTCTTTCTCTCTCACTCTCATTCTCCTTTTCTTTCCTCTATTTCTCTCTTTCATTTCTTTCCTCTGTTTCTCTCTTTATTTCTCTCTTTCATTTCTTTCTTTCTCCTTCTTTTCTCTCATTCTCTTCCTTTTCTCCCTTTCTCTCTCACTCTCATACACCTTTTCTTTCCTCTGTTTCTCTCTTTTTTCTCTCTTTCATTTCTTTTTTTCTCCTACTTTTCTCTCATTCTCTTCCTTTTCTCTCTTTCTCTCTCACTCTCATTCTCCTTTTCTTTCCTCTGTTTCTCTTTTTATTTGTCTCTTTCATTTCTTTCTTTCTCCTTCTTTTCTCTCATTCTCTTCCTTTTCTCTCTTTCTCTCTCACTCTCATTCTCCTTTTCTTTCCTCTGTTTCTCTCTTTTTTCTCTCTTTCACTTCTTTCTTTCTCCTTCTTTTCTCTCATTCTCGTCCTCTTCTCTCTTTCTCTCTCAATCTCATTCACCTTTTCTTTCCTCTGCTTCTCTCTTTTTTCTCTCTTTCATGTCTTTCTTTCTCCAACTTTTCTCTCATTCTCTCCCTTTTCTCTCTTTCTCTCTCACTCTCATTCTCCTTTTCTTTCCTCTGTTACTCTCTTTCATTTCCTTCTTTCGCCTTCTTTTCTTTCATTCTCTACCTTTTCTCTCTTTCTCTCTCACTCTCATTCTCCTTTTCTTTCCTCTGTTTCTCTCTTACATTTCTTTCTTTCTCCTACTTTTCTCTCATTCTCTTCCTTTTCTCCCTTTCTCTCTTACTCTCATTCCCCTTTCCTTTCTTCTGTTTCTCTCTTTCACTTCTTTCTTTCTCCTTCTTTTCTCTCATTCTCGTCCTTTTCTCTCTTTCTCTCTCAATCTCATTCTCCTTTTGTTTCCTCTGCTTCTCTCTTTTTTCTCTCTTTCATGTCTTTCTTTCTCCTACTTTTCTCTCATTCTCTCCCTTTTCTCTCATTCTCTCACTTTTCTCTCTTTCTCTCTCACTCTCATTCTCCTTTTCTTTCCTCTGTTTCTCTCTTTCATTTCTTTCTTTCTCCTTCTTTTAACTCATTCTCTTCCTTTTCTCTCTTTCTCTCTCACTCTCATTCTCCTTTTCTTTCCTCTGTTTCTCTCTTTATTTCTCTCTTTCATTTCTTTCTTTCTCCTACTTTTCTCTCATTCTCTTCCTTTTCTCCCTTTCTCTCTTACTCTCATTCTCCTTTTCTTTCTTCTGTTTCTCTCTTTCACTTCTTTCTTTCTCCTTCTTTTCTCTCATTCTCGTCCTTTTCTCTCTTTCTCTCTCAATCTCATTCTCCTTTTCTTTCCTCTGCTTCTCTCTTTTTTCTCTCTTTCATGTCTTTCTTTCTCCTACTTTTCTCTCATTCTCTCCCTTTTCTCTCATTCTCTCCCTTTTCTCTCTTTCTCTCTCACTCTCATTCTCCTTTTCTTTCCTCTGTTTCTCTCTTTCATTTCTTTCTTTCTCCTTCTTTTAACTCATTCTCTTCCTTTTCTCTCTTTCTCTCTCACTCTCATTCTCCTTTTCTTTCCTCTGTTTCTCTCTTTATTTCTCTCTTTCATTTCTTTCTTTCTCCTACTTTTCTCTCATTCTCTTCCTTTTCTCCCTTTCTCTCTCACTCTCATTCTCCTTTTCTTTCCTCTGTTTCTCTCTTTCGTTTCTTTCTTTCTCATTCTTTTCTCTCATTCTCTTCTTTTTCTCTCTTTCTCTCTCAATCTCCTTCTTCTTTTCTTTCCTGTTTCTCTCTCTAATTTCTTTTGTTCTCCTTCTTTTCTCTCATTCTCTTCCGTTTATCTCTTTCTCTCGCACTCTCATTCTCCTTTTCTTTCCTCTGTTTCTCTCATTTTTCTCTCTTTCATTTCT
Organism: Octopus bimaculoides; assembly: GCF_046866305.1. Taxonomy (NCBI): domain Eukaryota; kingdom Metazoa; phylum Mollusca; class Cephalopoda; order Octopoda; family Octopodidae; genus Octopus; species Octopus bimaculoides. Next base: position 125,815 of record NW_028315305.1, on the reverse strand, counting down.
TTCTTTCTCCTACTTTTCTCTCATTCTCTCCCTTTTCTCTCTTTCTCTCTCACTCTCATTCTCCTTTTCTTTACTCTGTTTCTCTCTTTCATTTCTTTCTTTCCCCTTCTTTTCTCTCGTTCTCTTCCTTTTCTCTCTTTCTCTCTCACTCTCATTCTCCTTTTCTTTCCTCTGTTTCTCTCTTTCATTTCTTTCTTTCCCCTTCTTTTCTCTCGTTCTCTTCCTTTTCTCTCTTTCTCTCTTACTCTCAATCTCCTTTTCTTTCCTCTGTTTCTCTCTTTCGTTTCTTTCTTTCTCCTTCTTTTCTCTCATTCTCTTCCTTATCTCTCTTTCTCTCTCACTCTCATTCACCTTTTCTTTCCTCCGTTTCTCTCTTTATTTCTCTCTTTCATTTCTTTCTTTCTCCTTCTTTTCTCTCATTCTCTTCCTTTTCTCCCTTTCTCTCTCACTCTCATACTCCTTTTCTTTCCTCTGTTTCTCTCTTTTTTCTCTCCTTCATTTCTTTTTTTCTCCTACTTTTCTCTCATTCTCTTCCTTTTCTCTCTTTCTCTCTCACTCTCATTCTCCTTTTCTTTCCTCTGTTTCTCTCTTTATTTGTCTCTTTCATTTCTTTCTTTCTCCTTCTTTTCTCTCATTCTCTTCCATTTCTCTCTTTCTCTCTCACTCTCATTCTCCTTTTCTTTCCTCTATTTCTCTCTTTCATTTCTTTCCTCTGTTTCTCTCTTTATTTCTCTCTTTCATTTCTTTCTTTCTCCTTCTTTTCTCTCATTCTCTTCCTTTTCTCCCTTTCTCTCTCACTCTCATACACCTTTTCTTTCCTCTGTTTCTCTCTTTTTTCTCTCTTTCATTTCTTTTTTTCTCCTACTTTTCTCTCATTCTCTTCCTTTTCTCTCTTTCTCTCTCACTCTCATTCTCCTTTTCTTTCCTCTGTTTCTCTTTTTATTTGTCTCTTTCATTTCTTTCTTTCTCCTTCTTTTCTCTCATTCTCTTCCTTTTCTCTCTTTCTCTCTCACTCTCATTCTCCTTTTCTTTCCTCTGTTTCTCTCTTTTTTCTCTCTTTCACTTCTTTCTTTCTCCTTCTTTTCTCTCATTCTCGTCCTCTTCTCTCTTTCTCTCTCAATCTCATTCACCTTTTCTTTCCTCTGCTTCTCTCTTTTTTCTCTCTTTCATGTCTTTCTTTCTCCAACTTTTCTCTCATTCTCTCCCTTTTCTCTCTTTCTCTCTCACTCTCATTCTCCTTTTCTTTCCTCTGTTACTCTCTTTCATTTCCTTCTTTCGCCTTCTTTTCTTTCATTCTCTACCTTTTCTCTCTTTCTCTCTCACTCTCATTCTCCTTTTCTTTCCTCTGTTTCTCTCTTACATTTCTTTCTTTCTCCTACTTTTCTCTCATTCTCTTCCTTTTCTCCCTTTCTCTCTTACTCTCATTCCCCTTTCCTTTCTTCTGTTTCTCTCTTTCACTTCTTTCTTTCTCCTTCTTTTCTCTCATTCTCGTCCTTTTCTCTCTTTCTCTCTCAATCTCATTCTCCTTTTCTTTCCTCTGCTTCTCTCTTTTTTCTCTCTTTCATGTCTTTCTTTCTCCTACTTTTCTCTCATTCTCTCCCTTTTCTCTCATTCTCTCACTTTTCTCTCTTTCTCTCTCACTCTCATTCTCCTTTTCTTTCCTCTGTTTCTCTCTTTCATTTCTTTCTTTCTCCTTCTTTTAACTCATTCTCTTCCTTTTCTCTCTTTCTCTCTCACTCTCATTCTCCTTTTCTTTCCTCTGTTTCTCTCTTTATTTCTCTCTTTCATTTCTTTCTTTCTCCTACTTTTCTCTCATTCTCTTCCTTTTCTCCCTTTCTCTCTTACTCTCATTCTCCTTTTCTTTCTTCTGTTTCTCTCTTTCACTTCTTTCTTTCTCCTTCTTTTCTCTCATTCTCGTCCTTTTCTCTCTTTCTCTCTCAATCTCATTCTCCTTTTCTTTCCTCTGTTTCTCTCTTTCATTTCTTTCTTTCTCCTTCTTTTCTCTCATTCTCTTCCTTTTCTCTCTTTCTCTCTCAATCTCATTCTCCTTTTCTTTCCTCTGTTTCTCTCTTTTTTCTCTCTTTCATTTCTTTCTTTCGCCTTCTTTTCTTTCATTCTCTACCTTTTCTCTCTTTCTCTCTCACTCTCATTCTCCTTATCTTTCCTCTGTTTCTCTCTTTCATTTCTTTCTATCTCCTTCGTTTGTCTCATTCTTGTCCTCTTCTCTCTTTCTCTATCAATCTCATTCACCTTTTCTTTCCTCTGCTTCTCTCTTTTTTCTCTCTTTCATGTATTTCTTTCTCCAACTTTTCTCTCATTCTCTCCCTTTTCTCTCTTTCTTTCTCACTCTCATTCTCCTTTTCTTTCCTCTGTTTCGCTCCTTCATTTCATTCTTTCTCCTTCTTTTCTCTCATTCTCTTCCTTTTCTCTCTTTCTCTCTCACTCTCATTCTCCTTTTCTTTCCTCTGTTACTCTCTTTCATTTCTTTCTTTCGCCTTCTTTTCTTTCATTCTCTACCTTTTCTCTCTTTCTCTCTCACTCTCATTCTCCTTTTCTTTCCTCTGTTTCTCTCTTACATTTCTTTCTTTCTCCTACTTTTCTCTCATTCTCTTCCTTTTCTCCCTTTCTCTCTTACTCTCATTCTCCTTTTCTTTCTTCTGTTTCTCTCTTTCACTTCTTTCTTTCTCCTTCTTTTCTCTCATTCTCGTCCTTTTCTCTCTTTCTCTCTCAATCTCATTCTCCTTTTCTTTCCTCTGCTTCTCTCTTTTTTCTCTCTTTCATGTCTTTCTTTCTCCTACTTTTCTCTCATTCTCTCCCTTTTCTCTCTTTCTCTCTCACTCTCATTCTCATTTTCTTTCCTCTGTTTCTCTCTTTCATTTCTTTCTTTCTCCTTCTTTTCTCTCATTCTCTTCCTTTTCTCTCTTTCTCTCTCAATCTCATTCTCCTTTTCTTTCCTCTATTTCTCTCTTTCACTTCTTTCTTTCTCCTTCTTTTCTCTCATTCTCGTCCTTTTCTCTCTTTCTCTCTGAATCTCATTCTCCTTTTCTTTCCTCTGTTTCTCTCTTTTTTCTCTCTTTCATTTCTTTCTTTCGCCTTCTTTTCTTTCATTCTCTACCTTTTCTCACTTTCTCTCTCACTCTCATTCTCCTTATCTTTCCTCTGTTTCTCTCTTTCATTTCTTTCTATCTCCTTCTTTTGTCTCATTCTCTTCCTTTTCTCCCTTTCTCTCTCACTCTCATTCTCCTTTTCTTTCCTCTGTTTCTCTCTTTCGTTTCTTTCTTTCTCATTCTTTTCTCTCATTCTCTTCTTTTTCTCTCTTTCTCTCTCAATCTCCTTCTTCTTTTCTTTCCTGTTTCTCTCTCTAATTTCTTTAGTTCTCCTTCTTTTCTCTCATTCTCTTTCGTTTATCTCTTTCTCTCTCACTCTCATTCTCCTTTTCTTTCCTCTGTTTCTCTCATTTTTCTCTCTTTCATTTCTTTCTTTCTCCTACTTTTCTCTCATTCTCTCCCTTTTCTCTCTTTCTCTCTCACTCTCATTCTCCTTTTCTTTACTCTGTCTCTCTCTTTCATTTCTTTCTTTCCCCTTCTTTTCTCTCGTTCTCTTCCTTTTCTCTCTTTCTCTCTCACTCTCATTCTCCTTTTCTTTCCTCTGTTTCTCTCTTTCAATTCTGTCTTTCTACTTCTTTTCTCTCATTCTCTTCCATTTCTCTCTTTCTCTCTCACTCTCATTCTCCTTTTCTTTCCTCTATTTCTCTCTTTCATTTCTTTCCTCTGTTTCTCTCTTTATTTCTCTCTTTCATTTCTTTCTTTCTCCTTCTTTTCTCTCATTCTCTTCCTTTTCTCCCTTTCTCTCTCACTCTCATACTCCTTTTCTTTCCTCTGTTTCTCTCTTTTTTCTCTCTTTCCTCTGTTTCTCTCTTTTTTCTCTCTTTCATTTCTTTTTTTCTCCTACTTTTCTCTCATTCTCTTCCTTTTCTCTCTTTCTCTCTCACTCTCATTCTCCATTTCTTTCCTCTGTTTCTCTCTTTATTTGTCTCTTTCATTTCTTTCTTTCTCCTTCTTTTCTCTCATTCTCTTCCTTTTCTCTCTTTCTCTCTCACTCTCATTCTCCTTTTCTTTCCTCTGTTTCTCTCTTTTTTCTCTCTTTCACTTCTTTCTTTCTCCTTCTTTTCTCTCATTCTCGTCCTCTTCTCTCTTTCTCTCTCAATCTCATTCACCTTTTCTTTCCTCTGCTTCTCTCTTTTTTCTCTCTTTCATGTCTTTCTTTCTCCAACTTTTCTCTCATTCTCTCCCTTTTCTCTCTTTCTCTCTCACTCTCATTCTCCTTTTCTTTCCTCTGTTTCGCTCCTTCATTTCTTTCTTTCTCCTTCTTTTCTCTCATTCTCTTCCTTTTCTCCCTTTCTCTCTCAATCTCATTCTCCTTTTCTTTCCTCTGTTTCTTTCTTCTTTCTCTCTTTCATTTCTTTCTTTCGCCTTCTTTTCTTTCATTCCCTACCTTTTCTCTCTTTCTCTCTCACTCTCATTCTCCTTTTCTTTCCTCTGTTTCTCTCATTCATTTCCTTCTATCTCCTTCTTTTGTCTCATTCTCTTCCTTTTCTCTCTTTCTCTCTCACTCTCATTCTCCTTTTCTTTCCTCTGTTACTCTCTTTCATTTCTTTCTTTCGCCTTCTTTTCTTTCATTCTCTACCTTTTCTCTCTTTCTCTCTCACTCTCATTCACCTTTTCTTTCCTCTGTTTCTCTCTTACATTTCTTTCTTTCTCCTAATTTTCTCTCATTCTCTTCCTTTTCTCCCTTTCTCTCTTACTCTCATTCTCCTTTTCTTTCTTCTGTTTCTCTCTTTCACTTCTTTCTTTCTCCTTCTTTTCTCTCATTCTCGTCCTTTTCTCTCTTTCTCTCTCAATCTCATTCTCCTTTTCTTTCCTCTGCTTCTCTCTTTTTTCTCTCTTTCATGTCTTTCTTTCTCCTACTTTTCTCTCATTCTCTCCCTTTTCTCTCATTCTCTCCCTTTTCTCTCTTTCTCTCTCACTCTCATTCTCCTTTTCTTTCCTCTGTTTCTCTCTTTCATTTCTTTCTTTCTCCTTCTTTTCTCTCATTCTCTTCCTTTTCTCTCTTTCTCTCTCAATCTCATTCTCCTTTTCTTTCCTCTGTTTCTCTCTTTTTTCTCTCTTTCATTTCTTTCTTTCGCCTTCTTTTCTTTCATTCTCTACCTTTTCTCTCTTTCTCTCTCACTCTCATTCTCCTTTTCTTTCCTCTGTTTCTCTCTTTCATTTCTTTCTTTCTCCTTCTTTTCTCTCATTCTCTTCCTTTTCTCTCTTTCATGTCTTTCTTTCTCCTACTTTTCTCTCATTCTCTCCCTTTTCTCTCATTCTCTCCCTTTTCTCTCTTTCTCATTCTCCCTTTCTTTCCTCTGTTTCTCTCTTTCGTTTCTTTGTTTCTCATTCTTTTCTCTCATTCTCTTCTTTTTCTCTTTTTCTCTCTCAATCTCCTTCTTCTTTTCTTTCCTGTTTCTCTCTCTAATTTCTTTAGTTCTCCTTCTTTTCTCTCATTCTCTTCCGTTTATCTCTTTCTCTCTCACTCTCATTCTCCTTTTCTTTCCTCTGTTTCTCTCATTTTTCTCTCATTCATTTCTTTCTTTCTCCTACTTTTCTCTCATTCTCTCCCTTTTCTCTCGTTCTCTCTCACTCTCATTCTCCTTTTCTTTCCTCTGTTTCTCTCTTTTATTTCTTTCTTTCCCCTTCTTTTCTCTCGTTCTCTTCCTTTTCTCTCATTCTCTCCCACTCTCATTCTCCTTTTCTTTCCTCTGTTTCTCTCTTTCAATTCTGTCTTTCTCCTTCTTTTCTCTCATTCTCTTCCATTTCTCACTTTCTCTCTCACTCTCATTCTCCTTTTCTTTCCTCTATTTCTCTCTTTCATTTCTTTCCTCTGTTTCTCTCTTTCATTTCTTTCTTTCTCCTACTTTTCTCTCATTCTCTTCCTTTTCTCCCTTTCTCTCTCACTCTCATTCTCCTTTTCTTTCCTCTGCTTCTCTCTTTCATTTCTTTCTTTCTCCTTCTTTTTTCTCATTCTCTCCCTTTTCTCTCTTTCTCTCTCACTCTCATTCTCCTTTTCGCTCCTCTGTTTCTCTCTTTCATTTCTTTCTTTCGCCTTCTTTTCTTTCATTCTCTACCTTTTCTCTCTTTCTCTCTCACTCTCATTCTCCTTTTCTTTCCTCTGATTCTCTCTTTCGTTTCTTTCTATCTCCTTCTTTTCTTTCATTCTCTTCCTTATCTCTCTTTCTTTCTCCTTCTTTTCTCTCATTCTCTTCTTTTTCTCCCTTTCTCTCTCACTCTCATTCTCCTTTTCTTTCCTCTGCTTCTCTCTTTTTTCTCTCTTTCATGTCCTTTTTTCTCCTACTTTTCTCTCATTCTCTTCCTTTTCTCTCTTTCTCTCTCACTCTCATTCTCTTTTTCTTTCCTCTGTTTCTCTCTTTCATTTCTTTCTTTCTCCTTCTTTTCTCTCATTCTCTTCCTTTTCTCTCTTTCTCTCTCACTCTCATTCTCCTTTTCTTTCCTCTGTTTCTCTATTTCATTTCTTTCTTTCTCCTACTTTTCTCTCATTCTCTTCCTTTTCTCCCTTTCTCTCTTACTCTCATTCTCCTTTTCTTTCTTCTGTTTCTCTCTTTCACTTCTTTCTTTCTCCTTCTTTTCTCTCATTCTCGTCCTTTTCTCTCTTTCTCTCTCAATCTCATTCACCTTTTCTTTCCTCTGCTTCTCTCTTTTTTCTCTCTATCATGTCTTTCTTTCTCTTACTTTTCTCTCATTCTCTTCCTTTTCTCTCTTTCTCTCTCACTCTCATTCTCCTTTTCTTTCCTCTGTTTCGCTTCTTCATTTCTTTCTTTCTCCTACTTTTCTCTCATTCTCTTCCTTTTCTCTCTTTCTCTCTCAATCTCATTCTCCTTTTCTTTCCTCTGTTTCTTTTTTCTTTCTCTCTTTCATTTCTTTCTTTCGCCTTCTTTTCTTTCATTCTCTACCTTTTCTCTCTTTCTCTCTCACTCTCATTCTCCTTTTCTTTCCTCTGTTTCTCTCTTTCATTTCTTTCTATCTCCTTCTTTTGTCTCATTCTCTTCCTTTTCTCTCTTTCTCTCTCACTCTCATTCTCCTTTTCTTTCCTCTGTTACTCTCTTTCATTTCTTTCTTTCGCCTTCCTTTCTTTCATTCTCTACCTTTTCTCTCTTTCTCTCTCACTCTCATTCTCCTTTTCTTTCCTCTGTTTCTCTCTTTCGTTTCTTTCTTTCTCATTCTTTTCTCTCATTCTCTTCTTTTTCTCTCTTTCTCTCTCAATCTCCTTCTTCTTTTCTTTCCTGTTTTTCTCTCTTATTTCTTTAGTTCTCCTTCTTTTCTCTCATTCTCTTCCGTTTATCTCTTTCTCTCTCACTCTCATTCTCCTTTTCTTTCCTCTGTTTCTCTCATTTTTCTCTCTTTCATTTCTTTCTTTCTCCTACTTTTCTCTCATTCTCTCCCTTTTCTCTCTTTCTCTCTCACTCTCATTCTCCTTTTCTTTACTCTGTTTCTCTCTTTCATTTCTTTCTTTCCCCTTCTTTTCTCTCGTTCTCTTCCTTTTCTCTCTTTCTCTCTCACTCTCATTCTCCTTTTCTTTCCTCTGTTTCTCTCTTTCAATTCTGTCTTTCTCCTTCTTTTCTCTCATTCTCTTCCATTTCTCTCTTTCTCTCTCACTCTCATTCTCCTTTTCTTTCCTCTATTTCTCTCTTTCATTTCTTTCCTCTGTTTCTCTCTTTCATTTCTTTCTTTCTCCTTCTTTTCTCTCATTCTCTTCCTTTTCTCCCTTTCTCTCTCACTCTCATACTCCTTTTCTTTCCTCTGTTTCTCTCTTTTTTCTCTCTTTCCTCTTTTTCTCTCTTTTTTCTCTCTTTCATTTCTTTTTTTCTCCTACTTTTCTCTCATTCTCTTCCTTTTCTCTCTTTCTCTCTCACTCTCATTCTCCTTTTCTTTCCTCTGTTTCTCTCTTTATTTGTCTCTTTCATTTCTTTCTTTCTCCTTCTTTTCTCTCATTCTCTTCCTTTTCTCTCTTTCTCTCTCACTCTCATTCTCCTTTTCTTTCCTCTGTTTCTCTCATTTTTCTCTCTTTCACTTCTTTCTTTCTCCTTCTTTTCTCTCATTCTCGTCCTCTTCTCTCTTTCTCTCTCAATCTCATTCACCTTTTCATTCCTCTGCTTCTCTCTTTTTTCTCTCTTTCATGTCTTTCTTTCTCCAACTTTTCTCTCATTCTCTCCCTTTTCTCTCTTTCTCTCTCACTCTCATTCTCCTTTTCTTTCCTCTGTTTCGCTCCTTCATTTCTTTCTTTCTCCTTCTTTTCTCTCATTCTCTTCCTTTTCTCCCATTCTCTCTCAATCTCATTCTCCTTTTCTTTCCTCTGTTTCTTTCTTCTTTCTCTCTTTCATTTCTTTCTTTCGCCTTCTTTTCTTTCATTCCCTACCTTTTCTCTCTTTCTCTCTCACTCTCATTCTCCTTTTCTTTCCTCTGTTTCTCTCTTTCATTTCCTTCTATCTCCTTCTTTTGTCTCATTCTCTTCCTTTTCTCTCTTTCTCTCTCACTCTCATTCTCCTTTTCTTTCCTCTGTTTCTCTCTTACATTTCTTTCTTTCTCCTAATTTTCTCTCATTCTCTTCCTTTTCTCCCTTTCTCTCTTACTCTCATTCTCCTTTTCTTTCTTCTGTTTCTCTCCTTCACTTCTTTCTTTCTCCTTCTTTTCTCTCATTCTCTTTCATTTCTCACTTTCTCTCTCACTCTCATTCTCCTTTTCTTTCCTCTATTTCTCTCTTTCATTTCTTTCCTCTGTTTCTCTCTTTCATTTCTTTCTTTCTCCTACTTTTCTCTCATTCTCTTCCTTTTCTCCCTTTCTCTCTCACTCTCATTCTCCTTTTCTTTCCTCTGCTTCTCTCTTTCATTTCTTTCTTTCTCCTTCTTTTCTCTCATTCTCTCCCTTTTCTCTCTTTCTCTCTCACTCTCATTCTCCTTTTCGCTCCTCTGTTTCTCTCTTTCATTTCTTTCTTTCGCCTTCTTTTCTTTCATTCTCTACCTTTTCTCTCTTTCTCTCTCACTCTCATTCTCCTTTTCTTTCCTCTGATTCTCTCTTTCGTTTCTTTCTATCTCCTTCTTTTCTTTCATTCTCTTCCTTATCTCTCTTTCTTTCTCCTTCTTTTCTCTCATTCTCTTCCTTATCTCTCTTTCTCTCTCACTCTCATTCACCTTTTCTTTCCTCTGTTTCTCTCTTTATTTCTCTCTTTCATTTCTTTCTTTCTCCTTCTTTTCTCTCATTCTCTTCCTTTTCTCCCTTTCTCTCTCACTCTCATTCTCCTTTTCTTTCCTCTGCTTCTCTCTTTTTTCTCTCTTTCATGTCTTTTTTTCTCCTACTTTTCTCTCATTCTCTTCCTTTTCTCTCTTTCTCTCTCACTCTCATTCTCCTTTTCTTTCCTCTGTTTCTCTCTTTCATTTCTTTCTTTCTCCTTCTTTTCTCTCATTCTCTTCCTTTTCTCTCTTTCTCTCTCACTCTCATTCTCCTTTTCTTTCCTCTGTTTCTCTATTTCATTTCTTTCTTTCTCCTACTTTTCTCTCATTCTCTTCCTTTTCTCCCTTTCTCTCTTACTCTCATTCTCCTTTTCTTTCTTCTGTTTCTCTCTTTCACTTCTTTCTTTCTCCTTCTTTTCTCTCATTCTCGTCCTTTTCTCTCTTTCTCTCTCAATCTCATTCACCTTTTCTTTCCTCTGCTTCTCTCTTTTTTCTCTCTATCATGTCTTTCTTTCTCCTACTTTTCTCTCATTCTCTTCCTTTTCTCTCTTTCTCTCTCACTCTCATTCTCCTTTTCTTTCCTCTGTTTCTTTTTTCTTTCTCTCTTTCATTTCTTTCTTTCGCCTTCTTTTCTTTCATTCTCTACCTTTTCTCTCTTTCTCTCTCACTCTCATTCTCCTTTTCTTTCCTCTGTTTCTCTCTTTCATTTCTTTCTATCTCCTTCTTTTGTCTCATTCTCTTCCTTTTCTCTCTTTCTCTCTCACTCTCATTCTCCTTTTCTTTCCTCTGTTACTCTCTTTCATTTCTTTCTTTCGCCTTCCTTTCTTTCATTCTCTACCTTTTCTCTCTTTCTCTCTCACTCTCATTCTCCTTTTCTTTCCTCTGTTTCTCTCTTTCGTTTCTTTCTTTCTTATTCTTTTCTCTCATTCTCTTCTTTTTCTCTCTTTCTCTCTCAATCTCCTTCTTCTTTTCTTTCCTGTTTTTCTCTCTAATTTCTTTAGTTCTCCTTCTTTTCTCTCATTCTCTTCCGTTTATCTCTTTCTCACTCACTCTCATTCTCCTTTTCTTTCCTCTGTTTCTCTCATTTTTCTCTCTTTCATTTCTTTCTTTCTCCTACTTTTCTCTCATTCTCTCCCTTTTCTCTCTTTCTCTCTCACTCTCATTCTCCTTTTCTTTACTCTGTTTCTCTCTTTCATTTCTTTCTTTCCCCTTCTTTTCTCTCGTTCTCTTCCTTTTCTCTCTTTCTCTCTCACTCTCATTCTCCTTTTCTTTCCTCTGTTTCTCTCTTTCAATTCTGTCTTTCTCCTTCTTTTCTCTCTTTTTTCTCTCTTTCATTTCTTTTTTTCTCCTACTTTTCTCTCATTCTCTTCCTTTTCTCTCTTTCTCTCTCACTCTCATTCTCCTTTTCTTTCCTCTGTTTCTCTCTTTATTTGTCTCTTTCATTTCTTTCTTTCTCCTTCTATTCTCTCATTCTCTTCCTTTTCTCTCTTTCTCTCTCACTCTCATTCTCCTTTTCTTTCCTCTGTTTCTCTCTTTTTTCTCTCTTTCACTTCTTTCTTTCTCCTTCTTTTCTCTCATTCTCTCCCTTTTCTCTCTTTCTCTCTCACTCTCATTCTCCTTTTCTTTCCTCTGTTTCGCTCCTTCATTTCTTTCTTTCATTTCTTTCTTTCGCCTTCTTTTCTTTCATTCCCTACCTTTTCTCTCTTTCTCTCTCACTCTCATTCTCCTTTTCTTTCCTCTGTTTCTCTCTTTCATTTCCTTCTATCTCCTTCTTTTGTCTCATTCTCTTCCTTTTCTCTCTTTCTCTCTCACTCTCATTCTCCTTTTCTTTCCTCTGTTACTCTCTTTCATTTCTTCCTTTCGCCTTCTTTTCTTTCATTCTCTACCTTTTCTCTCTTTCTCTCTCACTCTCATTCACCTTTTCTTTCCTCTGTTTCTCTCTTACATTTCTTTCTTTCTCCTAATTTTCTCTCATTCTCTTCCTTTTCTCCCTTTCTCTCTAACTCTCATTCTCCTTTTCTTTCTTCTGTTTCTCTCTTTCACTTCTTTCTTTCTCCTTCTTTTCTCTCATTCTCTTCCATTTCTCACTTTTTCTCTCACTCTCATTCTCCTTTTCTTTCCTCTATTTCTCTCTTTCATTTCTTTCCTCTGTTTCTCTCTTTCATTTCTTTCTTTCTCCTACTTTTCTCTCATTCTCTTCCTTTTCTCCCTTTCTCTCTCACTCTCATTCTCCTTTTCGCTCCTCTGTTTCTCTCTTTCATTTCTTTCTTTCGCCTTCTTTTCTTTCATTCTCTACCTTTTCTCTCTTTCTCTCTCACTCTCATTCTCCTTTTCTTTCCTCTGATTCTCTCTTTCCTTTCTTTCTATCTCCTTCTTTTCTTTAATTCTCTTCCTTATCTCTCTTTCTTTCTCCTTCTTTTCTCTCATTCTCTTCCTTATCTCTCTTTCTCTCTCACTCTCATTCACCTTTTCTTTCCTCTGTTTCTCTCTTTATTTCTCTCTTTCATTTCTTTCTTTCCTCTCATTCTCTTCCTTTTCTCCCTTTCTCTCTCACTCTCATTCTCCTTTTCTTTCCTCTGCTTCTCTCTTTTTTCTCTCTTTCATGTCTTTTTTTCTCCTACTTTTCTCTCATTCTCTTCCTTTTCTCTCTTTCTCTCTCACTCTCATTCTCCTTTTCTTTCCTCTGTTTCTCTCTTTCATTTCTTTCTTTCTCCTTCTTTTCTCTCATTCTCTTCCTTTTCTCTCTTTCTCTCTCACTCTCATTCTCCTTTTCTTTCCTCTGTTTCTCTATTTCATTTCTTTCTTTCTCCTACTTTTCTCTCATTCTCTTCCTTTTCTCCCTTTCTCTCTTACTCTCATTCTCCTTTTCTTTCTTCTGTTTCTCTCTTTCACTTCTTTCTTTCTCCTTCTTTTCTCTCATTCTCGTCCTTTTCTCTCTTTCTCTCTCAATCTCGTTCACCTTTTCTTTCCTCTGCTTCTCTCTTTTTTCTCTCTATCATGTCTTTCTTTCTCCTACTTTTCTCTCATTCTCTTCCTTTTCTCTCTTTCTCTCTCACTCTCATTCTCCTTTTCTTTCCTCTGTTTCGCTTCTTCATTTCTTTCTTTCTCCTTCTTTTCTCTCATTCTCTTCCTTTTCTCTCTTTCTCTCTCAATCTCATTCTCCTTTTCTTTCCTCTGTTTCTTTTTTCTTTCTCTCTTTCATTTCTTTCTTTCGCCTTCTTTTCTTTCATTCTCTACATTTTCTCTCTTTCTCTCTCACTCTCATTCTCCTTTTTCTTTCCTCTGTTTCTCTCTTTCATTTCTTTCTATCTCCTTCTTTTGTCTCATTCTCTTCCTTTTCTCTCTTTCTCTCTCACTCTCATTCTCCTTTTCTTTCCTCTGTTACTCTCTTTCATTTCTTTCCTTCGCCTTCCTTTCTTTCATTCTCTACCTTTTCTCTCTTTCTCTCTCACTCTCATTCTCCTTTTCTTTCCTCTGTTTCTCTCTTTCGTTTCTTTCTTTCTCATTCTTTTCTCTCATTCTCTTCTTTTTCTCTCTTTCTCTCTCAATCTCCTTCTTCTTTTCTTTCCTGTTTCTCTCTCTAATTTCTTTAGTTCTCCTTCTTTTCTCTCATTCTCTTCCGTTTATCTCTTTCTCTCTCACTCTCATTCTCCTTTTCTTTCCTCTGTTTCTCTCATTTTTCTCTCTTTCATTTCTTTCTTTCTCCTACTTTTCTCTCATTCTCTCCCTTTTCTCTCTTTCTCTCTCACTCTCATTCTCCTTTTCTTTTCTCTGTTTCTCTCTTTCATTTCTTTCTTTCCCCTTCTTTTCTCTCGTTCTCTTCCTTTTCTCTCTTTCTCTCTCACTCTCATTCTCCTTTTCTTTCCTCTGTTTCTCTCTTTCAATTCTGTCTTTCTCCTTCTTTTCTCTCATTCTCTTCCATTTCTCTCTTTCTCTCTCACTCTCATTCTCCTTTTCTTTCCTCTATTTCTCTCTTTCATTTCTTTCCTCTGTTTCTCTCTTTATTTCTCTCTATCATTTCTTTCTTTCTCCTTCTTTTCTCTCATTCTCTTCCTTTTCTCCCTTTCTCTCTCACTCTCATACTCCTTTTCTTTCCTCTGTTTCTCTCTTTTTTCTCTCTTTCCTCTGTTTCTCTCTTTTTTCTCTCTTTCATTTCTTTTTTTCTCCTACTTTTCTCTCATTCTCTTCCTTTTCTCTCTTTCTCTCTCACTCTCATTCTCCTTTTCTTTCCTCTGTTTCTCTCTTTATTTGTCTCTTTCATTTCTTTCTTTCTCCTTCTTTTCTCTCATTCTCTTCCTTTTCTCTCTTTCTCTCTCACTCTCATTCTCCTTTTCTTTCCTCTGTTTCTCTCTTTTTTCTCTCTTTCACTTCTTTCTTTCTCCTTCTTTTCTCTCATTCTCGTCCTCTTCTCTCTTTCTCTCTCAATCTCATTCACCTTTTCTTTCCTCTGCTTCTCTCTTTTTTCTCTCTTTCATGTCTTTCTTTCTCCAACTTTTCTCTCATTCTCTCCCTTTTCTCTCTTTCTCTCTCACTCTCATTCTCCTTTTCTTTCCTCTGTTTCGCTCCTTCATTTCTTTCTTTCTCCTTCTTTTCTCTCATTCTCTTCCTTTTCACCCTTTCTCTCTCAATCTCATTCTCCTTTTCTTTCCTCTGTTTCTTTCTTCTTTCTCTCTTTTATTTCTTTCTTTCGCCTTCTTTTCTTTCATTCCCTACCTTTTCTCTCTTTCTCTCTCACTCTCATTCTCCTTTTCTTTCCTCTGTTTCTCTCTTTCATTTCCTTCTATCTCCTTCTTTTGTCTCATTCTCTTCCTTTTCTCTCTTTCTCTCTCACTCTCATTCTCCTTTTCTTTCCTCTGTTACTCTCTTTCATTTCTTTCTTTCGCCTTCTTTTCTTTCATTCTCTACCTTTTCTCTCTTTCTCTCTCACTCTCATTCACCTTTTCTTTCCTCTGTTTCTCTCTTACATTTCTTTCTTTCTCCTAATTTTCTCTCATTCTCTTCCTTTTCTCCCTTTCTCTCTTACTCTCATTCTCCTTTTCTTTCTTCTGTTTCTCTCTTTCACTTCTTTCTTTCTCCTTCTTTTCTCTCATTCTCGTCCTTTTCTCTCTTTCTCTCTCAATCTCATTCTCCTTTTCTTTCCTCTGCTTCTCTCTTTTTTCTCTCTTTCATGTCTTTCTTTCTCCTACTTTTCTCTCATTCTCTCCCTTTTCTCTCATTCTCTCTCTTTTCTCTCTTTCTCTCTGACTCTCATTCTCCTTTTCTTTCCTCTGTTTCTCTCTTTCATTTCTTTCTTTCTCCTTCTTTTCTCTCATTCTCTTCCTTTTCTCTCTTTCTCTCTCAATCTCATTCTCCTTTTCTTTCCTCTGTTTCTCTATTTTTTCTCTCTTTTATTTCTTTCTTTCGCCTTCTTTTCTTTCATTCTCTACCTTTTCTCTCTTTCTCTCTCACTCTCATTCTCCTTTTCTTTCCTCTGTTTCTCTCTTTCATTTCTTTCTTTCTCCTTCTTTTCTCTCATTCTCTTCCTTTTCTCTCTTTCATGTCTTTCTTTCTCCTACTTTTCTCTCATTCTCTCCCTTTTCTCTCATTCTCTCCCTTTTCTCTCATTCTCTCCCTTTTCTCTCTTTCTTATTCTCCCTTTCTTTCCTCTGTTTCTCTCTTTCGTTTCTTTCTTTCTCATTCTTTTCTCTCATTCTCTTCTTTTTCTCTTTTTCTCTCTCAATCTCCTTCTTCTTTTCTTTCCTGTTTCTCTCTCTAATTTCTTTAGTTCTCCTTCTTTTCTCTCATTCTCTTCCGTTTATCTCTTTCTCTCTCACTCTCATTCTCCTTTTCTTTCCTCTGTTTCTCTCTCTCATTTCTTTCTTTCACCTTCTTTTCTCTCATTCTCTTCCTTTTCTCTCTTTCTCTTTCAATCTCATTCTCCTTTTCTTTCCTCTGTTTCTCTCATTTTTCTCTCATTCATTTCTTTCTTTCTCCTACTTTTCTCTCATTCTCTCCCTTTTCTCTCGTTCTCTCTCACTCTCATTCTCCTTTTCTTTCCTCTGTTTCTCTCTCTCATTTCTTTCTTTCACCTTCTTTTCTCTCATTCTCTTCCTTTTCTCTCTTTCTCTCTCAATCTCATTCTCCTTTTCTTTCCTCTGTTTCTCTCTTTTATTTCTTTCTTTCCCCTTCTTTTCTCTCGTTCTCTTCCTTTTCTCTCTTTCTCTCCCACTCTCATTCTCCTTTTCTTTCCTCTGTTTCTCTCTTTCAATTCTGTCTTTCTCCTTCTTTTCTCTCATTCTCTCCCTTTTCTCTCTTTCTCTCTCACTCTCATTCTCCTTTTCTTTCCTCTGTTTCGCTCCTTCATTTCTTTCTTTCATTTCTTTCTTTCGCCTTCTTTTCTTTCATTCCCTACCTTTTCTCTCTTTCTCTCTCACTCTCATTCTCCTTTTCTTTCCTCTGTTTCTCTCTTTCATTTCCTTCTATCTCCTTCTTTTGTCTCATTCTCTTCCTTTTCTCTCTTTCTCTCTCACTCTCATTCTCCTTTTCTTTCCTCTGTTACTCTCTTTCATTTCTTCCTTTCGCCTTCTTTTCTTTCATTCTCTACCTTTTCTCTCTTTCTCTCTCACTCTCATTCACCTTTTCTTTCCTCTGTTTCTCTCTTACATTTCTTTCTTTCTCCTAATTTTCTCTCATTCTCTTCCTTTTCTCCCTTTCTCTCTTACTCTCATTCTCCTTTTCTTTCTTCTGTTTCTCTCTTTCACTTCTTTCTTTCTCCTTCTTTTCTCTCATTCTCTTCCATTTCTCACTTTTTCTCTCACTCTCATTCTCCTTTTCTTTCCTCTATTTCTCTCTTTCATTTCTTTCCTCTGTTTCTCTCTTTCATTTCTTTCTTTCTCCTACTTTTCTCTCATTCTCTTCCTTTTCTCCCTTTCTCTCTCACTCTCATTCTCCTTTTCGCTCCTCTGTTTCTCTCTTTCATTTCTTTCTTTCGCCTTCTTTTCTTTCATTCTCTACCTTTTCTCTCTTTCTCTCTCACTCTCATTCTCCTTTTCTTTCCTCTGATTCTCTCTTTCCTTTCTTTCTATCTCCTTCTTTTCTTTCATTCTCTTCCTTATCTCTCTTTCTTTCTCCTTCTTTTCTCTCATTCTCTTCCTTATCTCTCTTTCTCTCTCACTCTCATTCACCTTTTCTTTCCTCTGTTTCTCTCTTTATTTCTCTCTTTCATTTCTTTCTTTCCTCTCATTCTCTTCCTTTTCTCCCTTTCTCTCTCACTCTCATTCTCCTTTTCTTTCCTCTGCTTCTCTCTTTTTTCTCTCTTTCATGTCTTTTTTTCTCCTACTTTTCTCTCATTCTCTTCCTTTTCTCTCTTTCTCTCTCACTCTCATTCTCCTTTTCTTTCCTCTGTTTCTCTCTTTCATTTCTTTCTTTCTCCTTCTTTTCTCTCATTCTCTTCCTTTTCTCTCTTTCTCTCTCACTCTCATTCTCCTTTTCTTTCCTCTGTTTCTCTATTTCATTTCTTTCTTTCTCCTACTTTTCTCTCATTCTCTTCCTTTTCTCCCTTTCTCTCTTACTCTCATTCTCCTTTTCTTTCTTCTGTTTCTCTCTTTCACTTCTTTCTTTCTCCTTCTTTTCTCTCATTCTCGTCCTTTTCTCTCTTTCTCTCTCAATCTCATTCACCTTTTCTTTCCTCTGCTTCTCTCTTTTTTCTCTCTATCATGTCTTTCTTTCTCCTACTTTTCTCTCATTCTCTTCCTTTTCTCTCTTTCTCTCTCACTCTCATTCTCCTTTTCTTTCCTCTGTTTCGCTTCTTCATTTCTTTCTTTCTCCTTCTTTTCTCTCATTCTCTTCCTTTTCTCTCTTTCTCTCTCAATCTCATTCTCCTTTTCTTTCCTCTGTTTCTTTTTTCTTTCTCTCTTTCATTTCTTTCTTTCGCCTTCTTTTCTTTCATTCTCTACATTTTCTCTCTTTCTCTCTCACTCTCATTCTCCTTTTTCTTTCCTCTGTTTCTCTCTTTCATTTCTTTCTATCTCCTTCTTTTGTCTCATTCTCTTCCTTTTCTCTCTTTCTCTCTCACTCTCATTCTCCTTTTCTTTCCTCTGTTACTCTCTTTCATTTCTTTCCTTCGCCTTCCTTTCTTTCATTCTCTACCTTTTCTCTCTTTCTCTCTCACTCTCATTCTCCTTTTCTTTCCTCTGTTTCTCTCTTTCGTTTCTTTCTTTCTCATTCTTTTCTCTCATTCTCTTCTTTTTCTCTCTTTCTCTCTCAATCTCCTTCTTCTTTTCTTTCCTGTTTCTCTCTCTAATTTCTTTAGTTCTCCTTCTTTTCTCTCATTCTCTTCCGTTTATCTCTTTCTCTCTCACTCTCATTCTCCTTTTCTTTCCTCTGTTTCTCTCATTTTTCTCTCTTTCATTTCTTTCTTTCTCCTACTTTTCTCTCATTCTCTCCCTTTTCTCTCTTTCTCTCTCACTCTCATTCTCCTTTTCTTTACTCTGTTTCTCTCTTTCATTTCTTTCTTTCCCCTTCTTTTCTCTCGTTCTCTTCCTTTTCTCTCTTTCTCTCTCACTCTCATTCTCCTTTTCTTTCCTCTGTTTCTCTCTTTCAATTCTGTCTTTCTCCTTCTTTTCTCTCATTCTCTTCCATTTCTCTCTTTCTCTCTCACTCTCATTCTCCTTTTCTTTCCTCTATTTCTCTCTTTCATTTCTTTCCTCTGTTTCTCTCTTTATTTCTCTCTATCATTTCTTTCTTTCTCCTTCTTTTCTCTCATTCTCTTCCTTTTCTCCCTTTCTCTCTCACTCTCATACTCCTTTTCTTTCCTCTGTTTCTCTCTTTTTTCTCTCTTTCCTCTGTTTCTCTCTTTTTTCTCTCTTTCATTTCTTTTTTTCTCCTACTTTTCTCTCATTCTCTTCCTTTTCTCTCTTTCTCTCTCACTCTCATTCTCCTTTTCTTTCCTCTGTTTCTCTCTTTATTTGTCTCTTTCATTTCTTTCTTTCTCCTTCTTTTCTCTCATTCTCTTCCTTTTCTCTCTTTCTCTCTCACTCTCATTCTCCTTTTCTTTCCTCTGTTTCTCTCTTTTTTCTCTCTTTCACTTCTTTCTTTCTCCTTCTTTTCTCTCATTCTCGTCCTCTTCTCTCTTTCTCTCTCAATCTCATTCACCTTTTCTTTCCTCTGCTTCTCTCTTTTTTCTCTCTTTCATGTCTTTCTTTCTCCAACTTTTCTCTCATTCTCTCCCTTTTCTCTCTTTCTCTCTCACTCTCATTCTCCTTTTCTTTCCTCTGTTTCGCTCCTTCATTTCTTTCTTTCTCCTTCTTTTCTCTCATTCTCTTCCTTTTCTCCCTTTCTCTCTCAATCTCATTCTCCTTTTCTTTCCTCTGTTTCTTTCTTCTTTCTCTCTTTTATTTCTTTCTTTCGCCTTCTTTTCTTTCATTCCCTACCTTTTCTCTCTTTCTCTCTCACTCTCATTCTCCTTTTCTTTCCTCTGTTTCTCTCTTTCATTTCCTTCTATCTCCTTCTTTTGTCTCATTCTCTTCCTTTTCTCTCTTTCTCTCTCACTCTCATTCTCCTTTTCTTTCCTCTGTTACTCTCTTTCATTTCTTTCTTTCGCCTTCTTTTCTTTCATTCTCTACCTTTTCTCTCTTTCTCTCTCACTCTCATTCACCTTTTCTTTCCTCTGTTTCTCTCTTACATTTCTTTCTTTCTCCTAATTTTCTCTCATTCTCTTCCTTTTCTCCCTTTCTCTCTTACTCTCATTCTCCTTTTCTTTCTTCTGTTTCTCTCTTTCACTTCTTTCTTTCTCCTTCTTTTCTCTCATTCTCGTCCTTTTCTCTCTTTCTCTCTCAATCTCATTCTCCTTTTCTTTCCTCTGCTTCTCTCTTTTTTCTCTCTTTCATGTCTTTCTTTCTCCTACTTTTCTCTCATTCTCTCCCTTTTCTCTCATTCTCTCCCTTTTCTCTCTTTCTCTCTGACTCTCATTCTCCTTTTCTTTCCTCTGTTTCTCTCTTTCATTTCTTTCTTTCTCCTTCTTTTCTCTCATTCTCTTCCTTTTCTCTCTTTCTCTCTCAATCTCATTCTCCTTTTCTTTCCTCTGTTTCTCTATTTTTTCTCTCTTTTATTTCTTTCTTTCGCCTTCTTTTCTTTCATTCTCTACCTTTTCTCTCTTTCTCTCTCACTCTCATTCTCCTTTTCTTTCCTCTGTTTCTCTCTTTCATTTCTTTCTTTCTCCTTCTTTTCTCTCATTCTCTTCCTTTTCTCTCTTTCATGTCTTTCTTTCTCCTACTTTTCTCTCATTCTCTCCCTTTTCTCTCATTCTCTCCCTTTTCTCTCATTCTCTCCCTTTTCTCTCTTTCTTATTCTCCCTTTCTTTCCTCTGTTTCTCTCTTTCGTTTCTTTCTTTCTCATTCTTTTCTCTCATTCTCTTCTTTTTCTCTTTTTCTCTCTCAATCTCCTTCTTCTTTTCTTTCCTGTTTCTCTCTCTAATTTCTTTAGTTCTCCTTCTTTTCTCTCATTCTCTTCCGTTTATCTCTTTCTCTCTCACTCTCATTCTCCTTTTCTTTCCTCTGTTTCTCTCTCTCATTTCTTTCTTTCACCTTCTTTTCTCTCATTCTCTTCCTTTTCTCTCTTTCTCTTTCAATCTCATTCTCCTTTTCTTTCCTCTGTTTCTCTCATTTTTCTCTCATTCATTTCTTTCTTTCTCCTACTTTTCTCTCATTCTCTCCCTTTTCTCTCGTTCTCTCTCACTCTCATTCTCCTTTTCTTTCCTCTGTTTCTCTCTCTCATTTCTTTCTTTCACCTTCTTTTCTCTCATTCTCTTCCTTTTCTCTCTTTCTCTCTCAATCTCATTCTCCTTTTCTTTCCTCTGTTTCTCTCTTTTATTTCTTTCTTTCCCCTTCTTTTCTCTCGTTCTCTTCCTTTTCTCTCTTTCTCTCCCACTCTCATTCTCCTTTTCTTTCCTCTGTTTCTCTCTTTCAATTCTGTCTTTCTCCTTCTTTTCTCTCATTCTCTTCCATTTCTCACTTTCTCTCTCACTCTCATTCTCCTTTTCTTTCCTCTATTTCTCTCTTTCATTTCTTTCCTCTGTTTCTCTCTTTCATTTCTTTCTTTCTCCTACTTTTCTCTCATTCTCTTCCTTTTCTCCCTTTCTCTCTCACTCTCATTCTCCTTTTCTTTCCTCTGCTTCTCTCTTTCATTTCTTTCTTTCTCCTTCTTTTCTCTCATTCTCTCCCTTTTCTCTCTTTCTCTCTCACTCTCATTCTCCTTTTCGCTCCTCTGTTTCTCTCTTTCATTTCTTTCTTTCGCCTTCTTTTCTTTCATTCTCTACCTTTTCTCTCTTTCTCTCTCACTCTCATTCTCCTTTTCTTTCCTCTGATTCTCTCTTTCGTTTCTTTCTATCTCCTTCTTTTCTTTCATTCTCTTCCTTATCTCTCTTTCTTTCTCCTTCTTTTCTCTCATTCTCTTCCTTATCTCTCTTTCTCTCTCACTCTCATTCACCTTTTCTTTCCTCTGTTTCTCTCTTTATTTCTCTCTTTCATTTCTTTCTTTCTCCTTCTTTTCTCTCATTCTCTTCCTTTTCTCCCTTTCTCTCTCACTCTCATTCTCCTTTTCTTTCCTCTGTTTCTCTCTTTTTTCTCACTTTCATGTCTTTTTTTCTCCTACTTTTCTCTCATTCTCTTCCTTTTCTCTCTTTCTCTCTCACTCTCATTCTCCTTTTCTTTCCTCTGTTTCTCTCTTTCATTTCTTTCTTTCTCCTTCTTTTCTCTCATTCTCTTCCTTTTCTCTCTTTCTCTCTCACTCTCATTCTCCTTTTCTTTCCTCTGTTTCTCTATTTCATTTCTTTCTTTCTCCTACTTTTCTCTCATTCTCTTCCTTTTCTCCCTTTCTCTCTTACTCTCATTCTCCTTTTCTTTCTTCTGTTTCTCTCTTTCACTTCTTTCTTTCTCCTTCTTTTCTCTCATTCTCGTCCTTTTCTCTCTTTCTCTCTCAATCTCATTCACCTTTTCTTTCCTCTGCTTCTCTCTTTTTTCTCTCTATCATGTCTTTCTTTCTCCTACTTTTCTCTCATTCTCTTCCTTTTCTCTCTTTCTCTCTCACTCTCATTCTCCTTTTCTTTCCTCTGTTTCGCTTCTTCATTTCTTTCTTTCTCCTTCTTTTCTCTCATTCTCTTCCTTTTCTCTCTTTCTCTCTCAATCTCATTCTCCTTTTCTTTCCTCTGTTTCTTTTTTCTTTCTCTCTTTCATTTCTTTCTTTCGCCTTCTTTTCTTTCATTCTCTACCTTTTCTCTCTTTCTCTCTCACTCTCATTCTCCTTTTCTTTCCTCTGTTACTCTCTTTCATTTCTTTCTTTCGCCTTCCTTTCTTTCATTCTCTACCTTTTCTCTCTTTCTCTCTCACTCTCATTCTCCTTTTCTTTCCTCTGATTCTCTCTTTCGTTTCTTTCTTTCTCCTTCTTTTCTCTCATTCTCTTCCTTATCTCTCTTTCTCTCTCACTCTCATTCTCTTTTTCTTTCCTCTGTTTCTCTCATTCTTCTCTCTTTCATTTCTTTCTTTCTCCTACTTTTCTCTCATTCTCTTCCTTTTCTCTCTTTCTCTCTCACTCTCATTCTCCTTTTCTTTCCTCTGTTTCTCTCTTTCATTTCTTTCTTTCTCCTACTTTTCTCTCATTCTCTTCCTTTTCTCCCTTTCTCTCTTACTCTCATTCTCCTTTTCTTTCCTCTGTTTCTCTCTTTCGTTTCTTTCTTTCATTTCTTTCTTTCTCCTTCTTTTCTCTCATTCTCTTCCTTTTCTCCCTTTCTCTCTCACTCTCATTCTCCTTTTCTTTCCTCTGTTTCTCTCTTTTTTCTCTCTTTCATTTCTTTCTTTCTCCTTCTTTTCTCTCATTCTCTTCCTTTTCTCTCTTTCTCTCTCACTCTCATTCTCCTTTTCTTTCCTCTGTTTCTCTATTTCATTTCTTTCTTTCTCCTACTTTTCTCTCATTCTCTTCCTTTTCTCCCTTTCTCTCTTACTCTCATTCTCCTTTTCTTTCTTCTGTTTCTCTCTTTCACTTCTTTCTTTCTCCTTCTTTTCTCTCATTCTCGTCCTTTTCTCTCTTTCTCTCTCAATCTCATTCACCTTTTCTTTCCTCTGCTTCTCTCTTTTTTCTCTCTATCATGTCTTTCTTTCTCCTACTTTTCTCTCATTCTCTTCCTTTTCTCTCTTTCTCTCTCACTCTCATTCTCCTTTTCTTTCCTCTGTTTCTCTCTTTCATTTCTTTCTTTCTCCTTCTTTTGTCTCATTCTCTTCCTTTTCTCTCTTTCTCTCTCACTCTCATTCTCCTTTTCTTTCCTCTGTTTCTCTATTTCATTTCTTTCTTTCTCCTACTTTTCTCTCATTCTCTTCCTTTTCTCCCTTTCTCTCTTACTCTCATTCTCCTTTTCTTTCATCTGTTTCTCTCTTTCACTTCTTTCTTTCTCCTTCTTTTCTCTCATTCTCGTCCTTTTCTCTCTTTCTCTCTCAATCTCATTCACCTTTTCTTTCCTCTGCTTCTCTCTTTTTTCTCTCTATCATGTCTTTCTTTCTCCTACTTTTCTCTCATTCTCTTCCTTTTCTCTCTTTCTCTCTCACTCTCATTCTCCTTTTCTTTCCTCTGTTTCGCTTCTTCATTTCTTTCTTTCTCCTTCTTTTCTCTCATTCTCTTGCTTTTCTCTCTTTCTCTCTCAATCTCATTCTCCTTTTCTTTCCTCTGTTTCTTTTTTCTTTCTCTCTTTCATTTCTTTCTTTCGCCTTCTTTTCTTTCATTCTCTACCTTTTCTCTCTTTCTCTCTCACTCTCATTCTCCTTTTCTTTCCTCTGTTTCTCTCTTTCATTTCTTTCTATCTCCTTCTTTTGTCTCATTCTCTTCCTTTTCTCTCTTTCTCTCTCACTCTCATTCTCCTTTTCTTTCCTCTGTTACTCTCTTTCATTTCTTTCTTTCGCCTTCCTTTCTTTCATTCTCTACCTTTTCTCTCTTTCTCTCTCACTCTCATTCTCCTTTTCTTTCCTCTGATTCTCTCTTTCGTTTCTTTCTTTCTCCTTCTTTTCTCTCATTCTCTTCCTTATCTCTCTTTCTCTCTCACTCTCATTCTCTTTTTCTTTCCTCTGTTTCTCTCATTCTTCTCTCTTTCATTTCTTTCTTTCTCCTACTTTTCTCTCATTCTCTTCCTTTTCTGTCTTTCTCTCTAACTCTCATTCTCCTTTTCTTTCCTCTGTTTCTCTCTTTCATTTCTTTCTTTCTCCTACTTTTCTCTCATTCTCTTCCTTTTCTCCCTTTCTCTCTTACTCTCATTCTCCTTTTCTTTCCTCTGTTTCTCTCTTTCGTTTCTTTCTTTCTCCTTCTTTTCTCTCATTCTCTTCCTTATCTCTCTTTCTCTCTCACTCTCATTCACCTTTTCTTTCCTCTGTTTCTCTCTTTATTTCTCTCTTTCATTTCTTTCTTTCTCCTTCTTTTCTCTCATTCTCTTCCTTTTCTCCCTTTCTCTCTCACTCTTATTCTCCTTTTCTTTCCTCTGTTTCTCTCTTTTTTCTCTCTTTTATTTCTTTCTTTCTCCTTCTTTTCTCTCATTCTCTTCCTTTTCTCTCTTTCTCTCTCAATCTCATTCTCCTTTTCTTTCCTCTGTTTCTTTTTTCTTTCTCTCTTTCATTTCTTTCTTTCGCCTTCTTTTCTTTCATTCTCTACCTTTTCTCTCTTTCTCTCTCACTCTCATTCTCCTTTTCTTTCCTCTGTTTCTCTCTTTCATTTCTTTCTATCTCCTTCTTTTGTCTCATTCTCTTCCTTTTCTCTCTTTCTCTCTCACTCTCATTCTCATTTTCTTTCCTCTGTTACTCTCGTTCATTTCTTTCTTTCGCCTTCTTTTCTTTCATTCTCTACCTTTTCTCTCTTTCTCTCTCACTCTCATTCTCCTTTTCTTTCCTCTGATTCTCTCTTTCGTTTCTTTCTTTCTCCTTCTTTTCTCTCATTCTCTTCCTTATCTCTCTTTCTCTCTCACTCTCATTCTCCATTTCTTTCCTCTGTTTCTCTCTTTCATTTCTTCCTTTCGCCTTCTTTTCTTTCATTCTCTACCTTTTCTCTCTTTCTCTCTCACTCTCATTCTCCTTTTCTTTCCTCTGTTTCTCTCATTTCTTTCTATCTCCTTCTTTTGTCTCATTCTCTTCCTTTTCTCCCTTTCTCTCTCACTCTCATTCTCCTTTTCTTTCCTCTGTTTCTCTCTTTCGTTTCTTTCTTTCTCATTGTTTTCTCTCATTCTCTTCCTTTTCTCTCTTTCTCTCTCAATCTCCTTCTTTTCTTAACTGTTTCTCTCTCTAATTTCTTTAGTTCTCCTTCTTTTCTCTCAGTCTCTTCCGTTTCTCTCTTTCTCTCTCACTCTCATTCTCCTTTTCTTTCCTCTGTTTCTCTCATTTTTCTCTGTTTCATTTCTTTCTTTCTCCTACATTTCTCTCATTCTCTTCCTTTTCTCCCATTCTCTCTCACTCTCATTCTCCTTTTCTTTCCTCTGTTTCTCTCTTTCATTACTTTCTTTCTCCTTCTTTTCTCTCATTCTCTACCTTTTCTCTCTTTCTCTCTCACTCTCATTCTCCTTTTCTTTCCTCTGTTTCTCTCTTTCATTTCTTTCTTTCGCCTTCTTTTCTTTCATTCTCTACCTTTTCTCTCTTTCTCTCTCACTCTCATTCTCCATTTCTTTCCTCTGTTTCTCTCTTTCGTTTCTTTCTTTCTCCTTCTTTTCTCTCATTCTCTTCCTTTTCTCTCTTTTTCTCTCAATCTCCTACTTTTCTTTCCTGTTTCTCTCTCTAATTTCTTTCTTTCTCCTTCTTTTCTCTCATTTTCTTCCTTTTCTCTCTTTCTCTCTCACTCTCATTCTCCTTTTCTTTCCTCTGTTTCTCTCTTTCATTTCTCTCTTTCATTTCTTTCTTACTCCTTCTTTTCTCTCATTCTCTTCCTTTTCTCCCTTTCTCTCTTACTTTCATTCTCCTTTTCTTTCCTCTGTTTCTCTCTTTCGTTTCTTTCTTTCTCCTTCTTTTCTCTCATTCTCTTCCTTATCTCTCTTTCTCTCTCACTCTCATTCACCTTTTCTTTCCTCTGTTTCTCTCTTTATTTCTCTCTTTCATTTCTTTCTTACTCCTTCTTTTCTCTCATTCTCTGCCTTTTCTCCCTTTCTCTCTCACTCTCATTCTCCTTTTATTTCTTCTGTTTCTCTCTTTTTTCTCTCTTTCAACTCTTTTTTTCTCCTACTTTTCTCTCATTCTCTTCCTTTTCTCTCTTTCTCTCTCACTCTCATTCTCCTTTTCTTTCCTCTGTTTCTCTCTTTATTTCTCTCCTTCATTTCTTTCTTTCTCCTTCTTTTCTCTCATTCTCTTCCTTTTCTCTCTTTCTCTCTCACTCTCATTCTCCTTTTCTTTCCTGTGTTTTTCTCTTTCATTTCTTTCTTTCTCCTACTTTTCTCTCATTCTCTTCCTTTTCTCCCTTTCTCTCTTACTCTCATTCTCCTTTTCTTTCTTCTGTTTCTCTCTTTCACTTCTTTCTTTCTCCTTCTTTTCTCTCATTCTCGTCCTTTTCTCTCTTTCTCTCTCAATCTCATTCTCCTTTTCTTTCCTCTGCCTCTCTCTTTTTTCTCTCTTTCATGTCTTTCTTTCTCCTACGTTTCTCTCATTCTCTCCCTTTTCTCTCTTTCTCTCTCACTCTTATTCTCCTTTTCTTTCCTCTGTTTCTCTCCTTCATTTCTTTCTTTCTCCTTCTTTTCTCTCATTCTCTTCCTTTTCTCTCTTTCTCTCTCAATCTCATTCTCCTTTTCTTTCCTCTGTTTCTCTCTTTTTTCTCTCTTTCATTTCTTTCTTTCGCCTTCTTTTCTTTCATTCTCTACCTTTTCTCTCTTTCTCTCTCACTCTCATTCTCCTTTTCTTTCCTCTGATTCTCTCTTTCGTTTCTTTGTATCTCCTTCTTTTCTTTCATTCTCTTCCTTATCTCTCTTTCTTTCTCCTTCTTTTCTCTCATTCTCTTCCTTTTCTCCCTTTCTCTCTCACTCTCATTCTCCTTTTCTTTCCTCTGTTTCTCTCTTTTTTCTCTCTTTCATTTCTTTTTTTCTCCTACTTTTCTCTCATTCTCTTCCTTATCTCTCTTTCTCTCTCACTCTCATTCACCTTTTCTTTCCTCTGTTTCTCTCTTTATTTCTCTCTCTAATTTCTTTAGTTCTCCTTCTTTTCTCTCAGTCTCTTCCGTTTCTCTCTTTCTCTCTCACTCTCATTCTCCTTTTCTTTCCTCTGTTTCTTTTTTCTTTCTCTCTTTCATTTCTTTCTTTCGCCTTCTTTTCTTTCATTCTCTACCTTTTCTCTCTTTCTCTCTCACTCTCATTCTCCTTTTCTTTCCTCTGTTTCTCTCTTTCATTTCTTTCTATCTCCTTCTTTTGTCTCATTCTCTTCCTTTTCTCTCTTTCTCTCTCACTCTCATTCTCCTTTTCTTTCCTCTGTTCCTCTCTTTCATTTCTTTCTTTCGACTTCCTTTCTTTCATTCTCTACCTTTTCTCTCTTTCTCTCTCACTCTCATTCTCCTTTTCTTTCCTCTGATTCTCTCTTTCGTTTCTTTCTTTCTCCTTCTTTTCTCTCATTCTCTTCCTTATCTCTCTTTCTCTCTCACTCTCATTCTCCTTTTCTTTCCTCTGTTTCTCTCATTCTTCTCTCTTTCATTTCTTTCTTTCTCCTACTTTTCTCTCATTCTCTTCCTTTTCTGTCTTTCTCTCTCACTCTCATTCTCCTTTTCTTTCCTCTGTTTCTCTCTTTCATTTCTTTCTTTCTCCTACTTTTCTCTCATTCTCTTCCTTTTCTCCCTTTCTCTCTTACTCTCATTCTCCTTTTCTTTCCTCTGTTTCTCTCTTTCGTTTCTTTCTTTCTCCTTCTTTTTTCTCATTCTCTTCCTTATCTCTCTTTCTCTCTCACTCTCATTCACCTTTTCTTTCCTCTGTTTCTCTCTTTATTTCTCTCTTTCATTTCTTTCTTTCTCCTTCTTTTCTCTCATTCTCTTCCTTTTCTCCCTTTCTCTCTCACTCTCATTCTCCTTTTCTTTCCTCTGTTTCTCTCTTTCATTTCTTTCTTTCTCCTTCTTTTCTCTCATTCTCTCCCTTTTCTCTCTTTCTCTCTCACTCTCATTCTCCTTTTCTCTCCTCTGTTTCTCTCTTTCATTTCTTTCTTTCGCCTTCTTTTCTTTCATTCTCTACCTTTTCTCTCTTTCTCTCTCACTCTCATTCTCCTTTTCTTTCCTCTGATTCTCTCTTTCGTTTCTTTCTATCTCCTTCTTTTCTTTCATTCTCTTCCTTATCTCTCTTTCTTTCTCCTTCTTTTCTCTCATTCTCTTCCTTATCTCTCTTTCTCTCTCACTCTCATTCACCTTTTCTTTCCTCTGTTTCTCTCTTTATTTCTCTCTTTCATTTCTTTCTTTCTCCTTCTTTTCTCTCATTCTCTTCCTTTTCTCCCTTTCTCTCTCACTCTCATTCTCCTTTTCTTTCCTCTGTTTCTCTCTTTTTTCTCTCTTTCATTTCTTTTTTTCTCCTACTTTTCTCTCATTCTCTTCCTTATCTCTCTTTCTCTCTCACTCTCATTCACCTTTTCTTTCCTCTGTTTCTCTCTTTATTTCTCTCTCTAATTTCTTTAGTTCTCCTTCTTTTCTCTCAGTCTCTTCCGTTTCTCTCTTTCTCTCTCACTCTCATTCTCCTTTTCTTTCCTCTGTTTCTTTTTTCTTTCTCTCTTTCATTTCTTTCTTTCGCCTTCTTTTCTTTCATTCTCTACCTTTTCTCTCTTTCTCTCTCACTCTCATTCTCCTTTTCTTTCCTCTGTTTCTCTCTTTCATTTCTTTCTATCTCCTTCTTTTGTCTCATTCTCTTCCTTTTCTCTCTTTCTCTCTCACTCTCATTCTCCTTTTCTTTCCTCTGTTACTCTCTTTCATTTCTTTCTTTCGACTTCCTTTCTTTCATTCTCTACCTTTTCTCTCTTTCTCTCTCACTCTCATTCTCCTTTTCTTTCCTCTGATTCTCTCTTTCGTTTCTTTCTTTCTCCTTCTTTTCTCTCATTCTCTTCCTTATCTCTCTTTCTCTCTCACTCTCATTCTCCTTTTCTTTCCTCTGTTTCTCTCATTCTTCTCTCTTTCATTTCTTTCTTTCTCCTACTTTTCTCTCATTCTCTTCCTTTTCTGTCTTTCTCGCTCACTCTCATTCTCCTTTTCTTTCCTCTGTTTCTCTCTTTCATTTCTTTCTTTCTCCTACTTTTCTCTCATTCTCTTCCTCTTCTCCCTTTCTCTCTTACTCTCATTCTCCTTTTCTTTCCTCTGTTTCTCTCTTTCGTTTCTTTCTTTCTCCTTCTTTTTTCTCATTCTCTTCCTTATCTCTCTTTCTCTCTCACTCTCATTCAACTTTTCTTTCCTCTGTTTCTCTCTTTATTTCTCTCTTTCATTTCTTTCTTTCTCCTTCTTTTCTCTCATTCTCTTCCTTTTCTCCCTTTCTCTCTCACTCTCATTCTCCTTTTCTTTCCTCTGTTTCTCTCTTTTTTCTCTCTTTCATTTCTTTTTTTCTCCTACTTTTCTCTCATTCTCTTCCTTTTCTCTCTTTCTCTCTCACTCTCATTCTCCTTTTCTTTCCTCTGTTTCTCTCTTTATTTCTCTCTTTCATTTCTTTCTTTCTCCTTCTTTTCTCTCATTCTCTTCCTTTTCTCCCTTTCTCTCTCACCCTCATTCTCCTTTTCTTTCCTCTGTTTCTCTCTTTATTTGTCTCTTTCATTTCTTTCTTTCTCCTCCTTTTCTCTCATTCTCTTCCTTTTCTCTCTTTCTCTCTCACTCTCATTCTCCTTTTCTTTCCTCTGTTTCTCTATTTCATTTCTTTCTTTCTCCTACTTTTCTCTCATTCACTTCCTTTTCTCCCTTTCTCTCTTACTCTCATTCTCCTTTTCTTTCTTCTGTTTCTCTCTTTCACTTCTTTCTTTCTCCTTCTTTTCTCTCATTCTCGTCCTTTTCTCTCTTTCTCTCTCAATCTCATTCACCATTTCTTTCCTCTGCTTCTCTCTTTTTTCTCTCTATCATGTCTTTCTTTCTCCTACTTTTCTCTCATTCTCTCCCTTTTCTCTCTTTCTCTCTCACTCTCATTCTCCTTTTCTTTCCTCTGTTTCGCTCCTTCATTTCTTTCTTTCTCCTTCTTTTCTCTCATTCTCTTCCTTTTCTCTCTTTCTCTCTCAATCTCATTCTCCTTTTCTTTCCTCTGTTTCTTTTTTCTTTCCCTCTTTCATTTCTTTCTTTCGCCTTCTTTTCTTTCATTCTCTACCTTTTCTCTCTTTCTCTCTCACTCTCATTCTCCTTTTCTTTCCTCTGTTTCTCTCTTTCATTTCTTTCTATCTCCTTCTTTTGTCTCATTCTCTTCCTTTTCTCTCTTTCTCTCTCACTCTCATTCTCATTTTCTTTCCTCTGTTACTCTCTTTCATTTCTTTCTTTCGCCTTCTTTTCTTTCATTCTCTACCTTTTCTCTCTTTCTCTCTCACTCTCATTCTCCTTTTCTTTCCTCTGATTCTCTCTTTCGTTTCTTTCTTTCTCCTTCTTTTCTCTCATTCTCTTCCTTTTCTCTCTTTCTCTCTCACTCTCATTCTCCTTTTCTTTCCTCTGTTTCTCTCTTTCATTTCTTTCTATCTCCTTCTTTTGTCTCATTCTCTTCCTTTTCTCTCTTTCTCTCTCACTCTCATTCTCCTTTTCTTTCCTCTGTTTCTCTCATTTCTTTCTATCTCCTTCTTTTGCCTCATTCTCTTCCTTTTCTCCCTTTCTCTCTCACTCTCATTCTCCTTTTCTTTCCTCTGTTTCTCTCTTTCGTTTCTTTCTTTCTCATTGTTTTCTCTCATTCTCTTCCTTTTCTCTCTTTCTCTCTCAATCTCCTTCTTTTTTTAACTGTTTCTCTCTCTAATTTCTTTAGTTCTCCTTCTTTTCTCTCAGTCTCTTCCGTTTCTCTCTTTCTCTCTCACTCTCATTCTCCTTTTCTTTCCTCTGTTTCTCTCATTTTTCTCTGTTTCATTTCTTTCTTTCTCCTACTTTTCTCTCATTCTCTTCCTTTTCTCCCTTTCTCTCTCACTTTCATTCTCCTTTTCTTTCCTCTGTTTCTCTCTTTCATTACTTTCTTTCTCCTTCTTTTCTCTCATTCTCTCCCTTTTCTCTCTTTCTCTCTCACTCTCATTCTCCTTTTCTTTCCTCTGTTTCTCTCTTTCATTTCTTTCTTTCGCCTTCTTTTCTTTCATTCTCTACCTTTTCTCTCTTTCTCTCTCACTCTCATTCTCCATTTCTTTCCTCTGTTTCTCTCTTTCGTTTCTTTCTTTCTCCTTCTTTTCTCTCATTCTCTTCCTTTTCTCTCTTTTTCTCTCAATCTCCTACTTTTCTTTCCTGTTTCTCTCTCTAATTTCTTTCTTTCTCCTTCTTTTCTCTCATTTTCTTCCTTTTCTCTCTTTCTCTCTCACTCTCATTCTCCTTTTCTTTCCTCTGTTTCTCTCTTTCATTTCTTTCTTTCTCCTACTTTTCTCTCATTCTCTTCCTTTTCTCCCTTTCTCTCTTACTCTCATTCTCCTTTTCTTTCCTCTGTTTCTCTCTTTCGTTTCTTTCTTTCTCCTTCTTTTCTCTCATTCTCTTCCTTTTCTCTCTTTCTCTCTCACTCTCATTCACCTTTTCTTTCCTCTGTTTCTCTCATTATTTCTCTCCTTCATTTCTTTCTTTCTCCTTCTTTTCTCTCATTCTCTTCCTTTTCTCTCTTTCTCTCTCACTCTCATTCTCCTTTTCTTTCCTGTGTTTTTCTCTTTCATTTCTTTCTTTCTCCTACTTTTCTCTCATTCTCTTCCTTTTCTCCCTTTCTCTCTTACTCTCATTCTCCTTTTCTTTCTTCTGTTTCTCTCTTTCACTTCTTTCTTTCTCCTTCTTTTCTCTCATTCTCGTCCTCTTCTCTCATTCTCTCTCAATCTCATTCTCCTTTTCTTTCCTCTGCCTCTCTCTTTTTTCTCTCTTTCATGTCTTTCTTTCTCCTACGTTTCTCTCATTCTCTCCCTTTTCTCTCTTTCTCTCTCACTCTCATTCTCCTTTTCTTTCCTCTGTTTCTCTCTTTCATTTCTTTCTATCTCCTTCTTTTGTCTCATTCTCTTCCTTTTCTCCCTTTCTCTCTCACTCTCATACTCCTTTTCTTTCCTCTGTTTCTCTCTTTTTTCTCTCTTTCATTTCTTTTTTTCTCCTACTTTTCTCTCATTCTCTTCCTTTTCTCTCTTTCTCTCTCACTCTCATTCTCCTTTTCTTTCCTGTGTTTTTCTCTTTCATTTCTTTCTTTCTCCTACTTTTCTCTCATTCTCTTCCTTTTCTCCCTTTCTCTCTTACTCTCATTCTCCTTTTCTTTCTTCTGTTTCTCTCCTTCATTTCTTTTTTTCTCCTACTTTTCTCTCATTCTCTTCCTTTTCTCTCTTTCTCTCTCACTCTCATTCTCCTTTTCTTTCCTCTGCTTCTCTCTTTATTTGTCTCTTTCATTTCTTTCTTTCTCCTTCTTTTCTCTAATTCT
Source organism: Octopus bimaculoides (assembly GCF_046866305.1). Taxonomy (NCBI): domain Eukaryota; kingdom Metazoa; phylum Mollusca; class Cephalopoda; order Octopoda; family Octopodidae; genus Octopus; species Octopus bimaculoides. Next base: position 94,010 of record NW_028315305.1, on the reverse strand, counting down.
CTTCCTTTTCTCTCTTTCTCTCTCAATCTCATTCTCCTTTTCTTTCCTCTGTTTCTTTTTTGTTTCCCTCTTTCATGTCTTTCTTTCTCCTACGTTTCTCTCATTCTCTCCCTTTTCTCTCTTTCTCTCTCACTCTCATTCTCCTTTTCTTTCCTCTGTTTCTCTCTTTCATTTCTTTCTATCTCCTTCTTTTGTCTCATTCTCTTCCTTTTCTCCCTTTCTCTCTCACTCTCATACTCCTTTTCTTTCCTCTGTTTCTCTCTTTTTTCTCTCTTTCATTTCTTTTTTTCTCCTACTTTTCTCTCATTCTCTTCCTTTTCTCTCTTTCTCTCTCACTCTCATTCTCCTTTTCTTTCCTGTGTTTTTCTCTTTCATTTCTTTCTTTCTCCTACTTTTCTCTCATTCTCTTCCTTTTCTCCCTTTCTCTCTTACTCTCATTCTCCTTTTCTTTCTTCTGTTTCTCTCCTTCATTTCTTTCTTTCTCCTTCTTTTCTCTCATTCTCTTCCTTTTCTCCCTTTCTCTCTCACTCTCATACTCCTTTTCTTTCCTCTGTTTCTCTCTTTTTTCTCTCTTTCATTTCTTTTTTTCTCCTACTTTTCTCTCATTCTCTTCCTTTTCTCTCTTTCTCTCTCACTCTCATTCTCCTTTTCTTTCCTCTGCTTCTCTCTTTATTTGTCTCTTTCATTTCTTTCTTTCTCCTTCTTTTCTCTCATTCTCTTCCTTTTCTCTCTTTCTCTCTCACTCTCATTCTCCTTTTCTTTCCTCTGTTTCTCTCTTTTTTCTCTCTTTCACTTCTTTCTTTCTCCTTCTTTTCTCTCATTCTCGTCCTCTTCTCTCTTTCTCTCTCAATCTCATTCACCTTTTCTTTCCTCTGCTTCTCTCTTTTTTCTCTCTTTCATGTCTTTCTTTCTCCAACTTTTCTCTCATTCTCTCCCTTTTCTCTCTTTCTCTCTCACTCTCATTCTCCTTTTCTTTCCTCTGTTTCGCTCCTTCATTTCTTTCTTTCTCCTTCTTTTCTCTCATTCTCTTCCTTTTCTCTCTTTCTCTCTCAATCTCATTCTCCTTTTCTTTCCTCTGTTTCTTTCTTCTTTCTCTCTTTCATTTCTTTCTTTCGCCTTCTTTTCTTTCATTCTCTACCTTTTCTCTCTTTCTCTCTCACTCTCATTCTCCTTTTCTTTCCTCTGTTTCTCTCTTTCATTTCCTTCTATCTCCTTCTTTTGTCTCATTCTCTTCCTTTTCTCTCTTTCTCTCTCACTCTCATTCTCCTTTTCTTTCCTCTGTTACTCTCTTTCATTTCTTTCTTTCGCCTTCTTTTCTTTCATTCTCTACCTTTTCTCTCTTTCTCTCTCACTCTCATTCTCCTTTTCTTTCCTCTGTTTCTCTCTTTCACTTCTTTCTTTCTCCTTCTTTTCTCTCATTCTCGTCCTTTTCTCTCTTTCTCTCTCAATCTCATTCTCCTTTTCTTTCCTCTGCTTCTCTCTTTTTTCTCTCTTTCATGTCTTTCTTTCTCCTACTTTTCTCTCATTCTCTCCCTTTTCTCTCATTCTCTCCCTTTTCTCTCTTTCTCTCTCACTCTCATTCTCCTTTTCTTTCCTCTGTTTCTCTCTTTCATTTCTTTCTTTCTCCTTCTTTTCTCTCATTCTCTTCCTTTTCTCTCTTTCTCTCTCAATCTCATTCTCCTTTTCTTTCCTCTGTTTCTCTCTTTTTTCTCTCTTTCATTTCTTTCTTTCGCCTTCTTTTCTTTCATTCTCTACCTTTTCTCTCTTTCTCTCTCACTCTCATGCTCCTTTTCTTTCCTCTGTTTCTCTCTTTCATTTCTTTCTTTCTCCTTCTTTTCTCTCATTCTCTTCCTTTTCTCTCTTTCATGTCTTTCTTTCTCCTACTTTTCTCTCATTCTCTCCCTTTTCTCTCATTCTCTCCCTTTTCTCTCTTTCTCATTCTCCTTTTCTTTCCTCTGTTTCTCTCTTTCGTTTCTTTCTTTCTCATTCTTTTCTCTCATTCTCTTCTTTTTCTCTTTTTCTCTCTCAATCTCCTTCTTCTTTTCTTTCCTGTTTCTCTCTCTAATTTCTTTAGTTCTCCTTCTTTTCTCTCATTCTCTTCCGTTTATCTCTTTCTCTCTCACTCTCATTCTCCTTTTCTTTCCTCTGTTTCTCTCATTTTTCTCTCATTCATTTCTTTCTTTCTCCTACTTTTCTCTCATTCTCTCCCTTTTCTCTCGTTCTCTCTCACTCTCATTCTCCTTTTCTTTCCTCTGTTTCACTCTCTCATTTCTTTCTTTCACCTTCTTTTCTCTCATTCTCTTCCTTTTCTCTCTTTCTCTCTCAATCTCATTCTCCTTTTCTTTCCTCTGTTTCTCGCTTTTATTTCTTTCTTTCCCCTTCTTTTCTCTCGTTCTCTTCCTTTTCTCTCTTTCTCTCCCACTCTCATTCTCCTTTTCTTTCCTCTGTTTCTCTCTTTCAATTCTGTCTTTCTCCTTCTTTTCTCTCATTCTCTTCCATTTCTCTCTTTCTCTCTCACTCTCATTCTCCTTTTCTTTCCTCTATTTATCTCTTTCATTTCTTTCCTCTGTTTCTCTCTTTCATTTCTTTCTTTCTCCTACTTTTCTCTCATTCTCTTCCTTTTCTCCCTTTCTCTCTCACTCTCATTCTCCTTTTCTTTCCTCTGTTTCTCTCTTTCATTTCTTTCTTTCTCCTTCTTTTCACTCATTCTCTCCCTTTTCTCTCTTTCTCTCTCACTCTCATTCTCCTTTTCTTTCCTCTGATTCTCTCTTTCGTTTCTTTCTATCTCCTTCTTTTCTTTCATTCTCTTCCTTATCTCTCTTTCTTTCTCCTTCTTTTCTCTCATTCTCTTCCTTATCTCTCTTTCTCTCTCACTCTCATTCACCTTTTCTTTCCTCTGTTTCTCTCTTTATTTCTCTCTTTCATTTCTTTCTTTCTCCTTCTTTTCTCTCATTCTCTTCCTTTTCTCCCTTTCTCTCTCACTCTCATTCTCCTTTTCTTTCCTCTGTTTCTCTCTTTTTTCTCTCTTTCATTTCTTATTTTCTCCTACTTTTCTCTCATTCTCTTCCTTTTCTCTCTTTCTCTCTCACTCTCATTCTCCTTTTCTTTCCTCTGTTTCTCTCTTTCATTTCGTTCTTTCTCCTTCTTTTCTCTCATTCTCTTCCTTTTCTCTCTTTCTCTCTCACTCTCATTCTCCTTTTCTTTCCTCTGTTTCTCTATTTCATTTCTTTCTTTCTCCTACTTTTCTCTCATTCTCTTCCTTTTCTCCCTTTCTCTCTTACTCTCATTCTCCTTTTCTTTCTTCTGTTTCTCTCTTTCACTTCTTTCTTTCTCCTTCTTTTCTCTCATTCTCTCCCTTTTCTCTCTTTCTCTCTCACTCTCATTCTCCTTTTCTTTCCTCTGTTTCGCTCCTTCATTTCTTTCTTTCTCCTTCTTTTCTCTCATTCTCTTCCTTTTCTCTCTTTCTCTCTCAATCTCATTCTCCTTTTCTTTCCTCTGTTTCTTTTTTCTTTCTCTCTTTCATTTCTTTCTTTCGCCTTCTTTTCTTTCATTCTCTACCTTTTCTCTCTTTCTCTCTCACTCTCATTCTCCTTTTCTTTCCTCTGTTTCTCTCTTTCATTTCTTTCTATCTCCTTCTTTTGTCTCATTCTCTTCCTTTTCTCTCTTTCTCTCTCACTCTCATTCTCATTTTCTTTCCTCTGTTACTCTCTTTCATTTCTTTCTTTCGCCTTCTTTTCTTTCATTCTCTACCTTTTCTCTCTTTCTCTCTCACTCTCATTCTCCTTTTCTTTCCTCTGTTTCTCTCATTTCTTTCTATCTCCTTCTTTTGTCTCATTCTCTTCCTTTTCTCCCTTTCTCTCTCACTCTCATTCTCCTTTTCTTTCCTCTGTTTCTCTCTTTCGTTTCTTTCTTTCTCATTCTTTTCTCTCATTCTCTTCCTTTTCTCTCTTTCTCTCTCAATCTCCTTCTTTTCTTAACTGTTTCTCTCTCTAATTTCTTTAGTTCTCCTTCTTTTCTCTCAGTCTCTTCCGTTTCTCTCTTTCTCTCTCACTCTCATTCTCCTTTTCTTTCCTCTGTTTCTCTCTTTCATTTCTTTCTTTCTCCTTCTTTTCTCTCATTCTCTCCCTTTTCTCTCTTTCTCTCTCACTTTCATTCTCCTTTTCTTTTCTCTGTTTCTCTCTTTCATTTCTTTCTTTCGCCTTCTTTTCTTTCATTCTCTACCTTTTCTCTCTTTCTCTCTCACTCTCATTCTCCATTTCTTTCCTCTGTTTCTCTCTTTCATTTCTTTCTTTCTCCTTCTTTTCTCTCATTCTCTCCCTTTTCTCTCTTTCTCTCTCACTTTCATTCTCCTTTTCTTTCCTCTGTTTCTCTCTTTCATTTCTTTCTTTCGCCTTCTTTTCTTTCATTCTCTACCTTTTCTCTCTTTCTCTCTCACTCTCATTCTCCATTTCTTTCCTCTGTTTCTCTCTTTCGTTTCTTTCTTTCTCCTTCTTTTCTCTCATTCTCTTCCTTTTCTCTCTTTTTCTCTCAATCTCCTACTTTTCTTTACTGTTTCTCTCTCTAATTTCTTTCTTTCTCCTTCTTTTCTCTCATTTTCTTCCTTTTCTCTCTTTCTCTCTCACTCTCATTCTCCTTTTCTTTCCTCTGTTTCTCTCTTTCATTTCTTTCTTTCTCCTACTTTTCTCTCATTCTCTTCCTTTTCTCCCTTTCTCTCTTACTCTCATTCTCCTTTTCTTTCCTCTGTTTCTCTCTTTCGTTTATTTCTTTCTCCTTCTTTTCTCTCATTCTCTTCCTTATCTCTCTTTCTCTCTCACTCTCATTCACCTTTTCTTTCCTCTGTTTCTCTCTTTATTTCTCTCTTTCATTTCTTTCTTACTCCTTCTTTTCTCTCATTCTCTTCCTTTTCTCCCTTTCTCTCTCACTCTCATTCTCCTTTTATTTCTTCTGTTTCTCTCTTTTTTCTCTCTTTCATCTCTTTTTTTCTCCTACTTTTCTCTCATTCTCTTCCTTTTCTCTCTTTCTCTCTCACTCTCATTCTCCTTTTCTTTCCTCTGTTTCTCTCTTTATTTCTCTCCTTCATTTCTTTCTTTCTCCTTCTTTTCTCTCATTCTCTTCCTTTTCTCTCTTTCTCTCTCACTCTCATTCTCCTTTTCTTTCCTCTGATTCTCTCTTTCGTTTCTTTCTTTCTCCTTCTTTTCTCTCATTCTCTTCCTTATCTCTCTTTCTCTCTCACTCTCATTCTCCATTTCTTTCCTCTGTTTCTCTCTTTCATTTCTTCCTTTCGCCTTCTTTTCTTTCATTCTCTACCTTTTCTCTCTTTCTCTCTCACTCTCATTCTCCTTTTCTTTCCTCTGTTTCTCTCATTTCTTTCTATCTCCTTCTTTTGTCTCATTCTCTTCCTTTTCTCCCTTTCTCTCTCACTCTCATTCTCCATTTCTTTCCTCTGTTTCTCTCTTTCGTTTCTTTCTTTCTCATTCTTTTCTCTCATTCTCTTCCTTTTCTCTCTTTCTCTCTCAATCTCCTTCTTTTCTTAACTGTTTCTCTCTCTAATTTCTTTAGTTCTCCTTCTTTTCTCTCAGTCTCTTCCGTTTCTCTCTTTCTCTCTCACTCTCATTCTCCTTTTCTTTCCTCTGTTTCTCTCATTTTTCTCTGTTTCATTTCTTTCTTTCTCCTACTTTTCTCTCATTCTCTTCCTTTTCTCCCTTTCTCTCTCACTCTCATTCTCCTTTTCTTTCCTCTGTTTCTCTCTTTCATTTCTTTCTTTCTCCTTCTTTTCTCTCATTTTCTTCCTTTTCTCTCTTTCTCTCTCACGCTCATTCTCCTTTTCTTTCCTCTGTTTCTCTCTTTCATTTCTTTCTTTCTCCTACATTTCTCTCATTCTCTTCCTTTTCTCCCTTTCTCTCTTACTCTCATTCTCCTTTTCTTTCCTCTGTTTCTCTCTTTCGTTTCTTTCTTTCTCCTTCTTTTCTCTCATTCTCTTCCTTATCTCTCTTTCTCTCTCACTCTCATTCACCTTTTCTTTCCTCTGTTTCTCTCTTTATTTCTCTCTTTCATTTCTTTCTTACTCCTTCTTTTCTCTCATTCTCTTCCTTTTCTCCCTTTCTCTCTCACTCTCATTCTCCTTTTATTTCTTCTGTTTCTCTCTTTTTTCTCTCTTTCATCTCGTTTTTTTCTCCTACTTTTCTCTCATTCTCTTCCTTTTCTCTCTTTCTCTCTAACTCTCATTCTCCTTTTCTTTCCTCTGTTTCTCTCTTCCTTTTCTCTCTTTCTCTCTCACTCTCATTCTCCTTTTCTTTCCTCTGTTTCTCTCTTTCATTTCCTTCTATCTCCTTCTTTTGTCTCATTCTCTTCCTTTTCTCTCTTTCTCTCTCAGTCTCATTCTCCTTTTCTTTCCTCTGTTACTCTCTTTCATTTCTGTCTTTCGCCTTCTTTTCTTTCATTCTCTACCTTTTCTCTCTTTCTCTCTCACTCTCATTCTCCTTTTCTTTCCTCTGTTTCTCTCTTACATTTCTTTCTTTCTCCTACTTTTCTCTCATTCTCTTCCTTTTCTCCCTTTCTCTCTTACTCTCATTCTCCTTCTCTTTCTTCTGTTTCTCTCTTTCACTTCTTTCTTTCTCCTTCTTTTCTCTCATTCTCGTCCTTTTCTCTCTTTCTCTCTCAATCTCATTCTCCTTTTCTTTCCTCTGCTTCTCTCTTTTTTCTCTCTTTCATGTCTTTCTTTCTCCTACTTTTCTCTCATTCTCTCCCTTTTCTCTCATTCTCTCCCTTTTCTCTCTTTCTCTCTCACTCTCATTCTCCTTTTCTTTCCTCTGTTTCTCTCTTTCATTTCTTTCTTTTTCCTTCTTTTCTCTCATTCTCTTCCTTTTCTCTCATTCTCTCTCAATCTCATTCTCCTTTTCTTTCCTCTGTTTCTCTCTTTTTTCTCTCTTTCATTTCTTTCTTTCGCCTTCTTTTCTTTCATTCTCTACCTTTTCTCTCTTTCTCTCTCACTCTCATTCTCCTTTTCTTTCCTCTGTTTCTCTCTTTCATTTCTTTCTTTCTCCTTCTTTTCTCTCATTCTCTTCCTTTTCTCTCTTTCATGTCTTTCTTTCTCCTACTTTTCTCTCATTCTCTCCCTTTTCTCTCATTCTCTCCCTTTTCTCTCTTTCTCATTCTCCTTTTCTTTCCTCTGTTTCTCTCTTTCGTTTCTTTCTTTCTCATTCTTTTCTCTCATTCTCTTCTTTTTCTCTTTTTCTCTCTCAATCTCCTTCTTCTTTTCTTTCCTGTTCCTCTCTCTAATTTCTTTAGTTCTCCTTCTTTTCTCTCATTCTCTTCCGATTATCTCTTTCTCTCTCACTCTCATTCTCCTTTTCTTTCCTCTGTTTCTCTCATTTTTCTCTCATTCATTTCTTTCTTTCTCCTACTTTTCTCTCATTCTCACCCTTTTCTCTCGTTCTCTCTCACTCTCATTCTCCTTTTCTTTCCTCTGTTTCTCTCTCTCATTTCTTTCTTTCACCTTCTTTTCTCTCATTCTCTTCCTTTTCTCTCTTTCTCTCTCAATCTCATTCTCCTTTTCTTTCCTCTGTTTCTCTCTTTTATTTCTTTCTTTCCCCTTCTTTTCTCTCGTTCTATTCCTTTTCTCTCTTTCTCTCCCACTCTCATTCTCCTTTTCTTTCCTCTGTCTCTCTCTTTCGTTTCTTTCTTTCTCCTTCTTTTCTCTCATTCTCTTCCTTATCTCTCTTTCTCTCTCACTCTCATTCACCTTTTCTTTCCTCTGTTTCTCTCTTTATTTCTCTCCTTCATTTCTTTCTTTCTCCTTCTTTTCTCTCATTCTCTTCCTTTTCTCCCTTTCTCTCTCACTCTCATTCTCCTTTTCTTTCCTCTGTTTCTCTCTTTCATTTCTTTCTTTCTCCTTCTTTTCTCTCATTCTCTTCCTTTTCTCTCTTTCTCTCTCACTCTCATTCTCCTTTTCTTTCCTCTGTTTCTCTATTTCATTTCTTTCTTTCTCCTACTTTTCTCTCATTCTCTTCCTTTTCTCCCTTTCTCTCTTACTCTCATTCTCCTTTTCTTTCTTCTGTTTCTCTCTTTCACTTCTTTCTTTCTCCTTCTTTTCTCTCATTCTCTCCCTTTTCTCTCTTTCTCTCTCACTCTCATTCTCCTTTTCTTTCCTCTGTTTCGCTCCTTCATTTCTTTCTTTCTCCTTCTTTTCTCTCATTCTCTTCCTTTTCTCTCTTTCTCTCTCAATCTCATTCTCCTTTTCTTTCCTCTGTTTCTTTTTTCTTTCTCTCTTTCATTTCTTTCTTTCGCCTTCTTTTCTTTCATTCTCTACCTTTTCTCTCTTTCTCTCTCACTCTCATTCTCCTTTTCTTTCCTCTGTTTCTCTCTTTCATTTCTTTCTATCTCCTTCTTTTGTCTCATTCTCTTCCTTTTCTCTCTTTCTCTCTCACTCTCATTCTCATTTTCTTTCCTCTGTTACTCTCTTTCATTTCTTTCTTTCGCCTTCTTTTCTTTCATTCTCTACCTTTTCTCTCTTTCTCTCTCACTCTCATTCTCCTTTTCTTTCCTCTGTTTCTCTCATTTCTTTCTATCTCCTTCTTTTGTCTCATTCTCTTCCTTTTCTCCCTTTCTCTCTCACTCTCATTCTCCTTTTCTTTCCTCTGTTTCTCTCTTTCGTTTCTTTCTTTCTCATTCTTTTCTCTCATTCTCTTCCTTTTCTCTCTTTCTCTCTCAATCTCCTTCTTTTCTTAACTGTTTCTCTCTCTAATTTCTTTAGTTCTCCTTCTTTTCTCTCAGTCTCTTCCGTTTCTCTCTTTCTCTCTCACTCTCATTCTCCTTTTCTTTCCTCTGTTTCTCTCTTTCATTTCTTTCTTTCTCCTTCTTTTCTCTCATTCTCTCCCTTTTCTCTCTTTCTCTCTCACTTTCATTCTCCTTTTCTTTTCTCTGTTTCTCTCTTTCATTTCTTTCTTTCGCCTTCTTTTCTTTCATTCTCTACCTTTTCTCTCTTTCTCTCTCACTCTCATTCTCCATTTCTTTCCTCTGTTTCTCTCTTTCATTTCTTTCTTTCTCCTTCTTTTCTCTCATTCTCTCCCTTTTCTCTCTTTCTCTCTCACTTTCATTCTCCTTTTCTTTCCTCTGTTTCTCTCTTTCATTTCTTTCTTTCGCCTTCTTTTCTTTCATTCTCTACCTTTTCTCTCTTTCTCTCTCACTCTCATTCTCCATTTCTTTCCTCTGTTTCTCTCTTTCGTTTCTTTCTTTCTCCTTCTTTTCTCTCATTCTCTTCCTTTTCTCTCTTTTTCTCTCAATCTCCTACTTTTCTTTACTGTTTCTCTCTCTAATTTCTTTCTTTCTCCTTCTTTTCTCTCATTTTCTTCCTTTTCTCTCTTTCTCTCTCACTCTCATTCTCCTTTTCTTTCCTCTGTTTCTCTCTTTCATTTCTTTCTTTCTCCTACTTTTCTCTCATTCTCTTCCTTTTCTCCCTTTCTCTCTTACTCTCATTCTCCTTTTCTTTCCTCTGTTTCTCTCTTTCGTTTATTTCTTTCTCCTTCTTTTCTCTCATTCTCTTCCTTATCTCTCTTTCTCTCTCACTCTCATTCACCTTTTCTTTCCTCTGTTTCTCTCTTTATTTCTCTCTTTCATTTCTTTCTTACTCCTTCTTTTCTCTCATTCTCTTCCTTTTCTCCCTTTCTCTCTCACTCTCATTCTCCTTTTATTTCTTCTGTTTCTCTCTTTTTTCTCTCTTTCATCTCTTTTTTTCTCCTACTTTTCTCTCATTCTCTTCCTTTTCTCTCTTTCTCTCTCACTCTCATTCTCCTTTTCTTTCCTCTGTTTCTCTCTTTATTTCTCTCCTTCATTTCTTTCTTTCTCCTTCTTTTCTCTCATTCTCTTCCTTTTCTCTCTTTCTCTCTCACTCTCATTCTCCTTTTCTTTCCTCTGATTCTCTCTTTCGTTTCTTTCTTTCTCCTTCTTTTCTCTCATTCTCTTCCTTATCTCTCTTTCTCTCTCACTCTCATTCTCCATTTCTTTCCTCTGTTTCTCTCTTTCATTTCTTCCTTTCGCCTTCTTTTCTTTCATTCTCTACCTTTTCTCTCTTTCTCTCTCACTCTCATTCTCCTTTTCTTTCCTCTGTTTCTCTCATTTCTTTCTATCTCCTTCTTTTGTCTCATTCTCTTCCTTTTCTCCCTTTCTCTCTCACTCTCATTCTCCATTTCTTTCCTCTGTTTCTCTCCTTCGTTTCTTTCTTTCTCATTCTTTTCTCTCATTCTCTTCCTTTTCTCTCTTTCTCTCTCAATCTCCTTCTTTTCTTAACTGTTTCTCTCTCTAATTTCTTTAGTTCTCCTTCTTTTCTCTCAGTCTCTTCCGTTTCTCTCTTTCTCTCTCACTCTCATTCTCCTTTTCTTTCCTCTGTTTCTCTCATTTTTCTCTGTTTCATTTCTTTCTTTCTCCTACTTTTCTCTCATTCTCTTCCTTTTCTCCCTTTCTCTCTCACTCTCATTCTCCTTTTCTTTCCTCTGTTTCTCTCTTTCATTTCTTTCTTTCTCCTTCTTTTCTCTCATTTTCTTCCTTTTCTCCCTTTCTCTCTTACTCTCATTCTCCTTTTCTTTCCTCTGTTTCTCTCTTTCGTTTCTTTCTTTCTCCTTCTTTTCTCTCATTCTCTTCCTTATCTCTCTTTCTCTCTCACTCTCATTCACCTTTTCTTTCCTCTGTTTCTCTCTTTATTTCTCTCTTTCATTTCTTTCTTACTCCTTCTTTTCTCTCATTCTCTTCCTTTTCTCCCTTTCTCTCTCACTCTCATTCTCCTTTTATTTCTTCTGTTTCTCTCTTTTTTCTCTCTTTCATCTCGTTTTTTTCTCCTACTTTTCTCTCATTCTCTTCCTTTTCTCTCTTTCTCTCTAACTCTCATTCTCCTTTTCTTTCCTCTGTTTCTCTCTTCCTTTTCTCTCTTTCTCTCTCACTCTCATTCTCCTTTTCTTTCCTCTGTTTCTCTCTTTTTTCTCTCTTTCACTTCTTTCTTTCTCCTTCTTTTCTCTCATTCTCGTCCTCTTCTCTCTTTCTCTCTCAATCTCATTCACCTTTTCTTTCCTCTGCTTCTCTCTTTTTTCTCTCTTTCATGTCTTTCTTTCTCCAACTTTTCTCTCATTCTCTCCCTTTTCTCTCTTTCTCTCTCACTCTCATTCTCCTTTTCTTTCCTCTGTTTCGCTCCTTCATTTCTTTCTTTCTCCTTCTTTTCTCTCATTCTCTTCCTTTTCTCTCTTTCTCTCTCAATCTCATTCTCCTTTTCTTTCCTCTGTTTCTTTCTTCTTTCTCTCTTTCATTTCTTTCTTTCGCCTTCTTTTCGTTCATTCTCTACCTTTTCTCTCTTTCTCTCTCACTCTCATTCTCCTTTTCTTTCCTCTGTTTCTCTCTTTCATTTCCTTCTATCTCCTTCTTTTGTCTCATTCTCTTCCTTTTCTCTCTTTCTCTCTCAGTCTCATTCTCCTTTTCTTTCCTCTGTTACTCTCTTTCATTTCTGTCTTTCGCCTTCTTTTCTTTCATTCTCTACCTTTTCTCTCTTTCTCTCTCACTCTCATTCTCCTTTTCTTTCCTCTGTTTCTCTCTTACATTTCTTTCTTTCTCCTACTTTTCTCTCATTCTCTTCCTTTTCTCCCTTTCTCTCTTACTCTCATTCTCCTTTTCTTTCTTCTGTTTCTCTCTTTCACTTCTTTCTTTCTCCTTCTTTTCTCTCATTCTCGTCCTTTTCTCTCTTTCTCTCTCAATCTCATTCTCCTTTTCTTTCCTCTGCTTCTCTCTTTTTTCTCTCTTTCATGTCTTTCTTTCTCCTACTTTTCTCTCATTCTCTCCCTTTTCTCTCATTCTCTCCCTTTTCTCTCTTTCTCTCTCACTCTCATTCTCCTTTTCTTTCCTCTGTTTCTCTCTTTCATTTCTTTCTTTTTCCTTCTTTTCTCTCATTCTCTTCCTTTTCTCTCATTCTCTCTCAATCTCATTCTCCTTTTCTTTCCTCTGTTTCTCTCTTTTTTCTCTCTTTCATTTCTTTCTTTCGCCTTCTTTTCTTTCATTCTCTACCTTTTCTCTCTTTCTCTCTCACTCTCATTCTCCTTTTCTTTCCTCTGTTTCTCTCTTTCATTTCTTTCTTTCTCCTTCTTTTCTCTCATTCTCTTCCTTTTCTCTCTTTCATGTCTTTCTTTCTCCTACTTTTCTCTCATTCTCTCCCTTTTCTCTCATTCTCTCCCTTTTCTCTCTTTCTCATTCTCCTTTTCTTTCCTCTGTTTCTCTCTTTCGTTTCTTTCTTTCTCATTCTTTTCTCTCATTCTCTTCTTTTTCTCTTTTTCTCTCTCAATCTCCTTCTTCTTTTCTTTCCTGTTCCTCTCTCTAATTTCTTTAGTTCTCCTTCTTTTCTCTCATTCTCTTCCGATTATCTCTTTCTCTCTCACTCTCATTCTCCTTTTCTCTCCTCTGTTTCTCTCATTTTTCTCTCATTCATTTCTTTCTTTCTCCTACTTTTCTCTCATTCTCTCCCTTTTCTCTCGTTCTCTCTCACTCTCATTCTCCTTTTCTTTCCTCTGTTTCTCTCTCTCATTTCTTTCTTTCACCTTCTTTTCTCTCATTCTCTTCCTTTTCTCTCTTTCTCTCTCAATCTCATTCTCCTTTTCTTTCCTCTGTTTCTCTCTTTTATTTCTTTCTTTCCCCTTCTTTTCTCTCGTTCTATTCCTTTTCTCTCTTTCTCTCCCACTCTCATTCTCCTTTTCTTTCCTCTGTCTCTCTCTTTCGTTTCTTTCTTTCTCCTTCTTTTCTCTCATTCTCTTCCTTATCTCTCTTTCTCTCTCACTCTCATTCACCTTTTCTTTCCTCTGTTTCTCTCTTTATTTCTCTCCTTCATTTCTTTCTTTCTCCTTCTTTTCTCTCATTCTCTTCCTTTTCTCCCTTTCTCTCTCACTCTCATTCTCCTTTTCTTTCCTCTGTTTCTCTCTTTCATTTCTTTCGTTCTCCTTCTTTTCTCTCATTCTCTCCCTTTTCTCTCTTTCTCTCTCACTCTCATTCTCCTTTTCTCTCCTCTGTTTCTCTCTTTCATTTCTTTCTTTCGCCTTCTTTTCTTTCATTCTCTACCTTTTCTCTCTTTCTCTCTCACTCTCATTCTCCTTTTCTTTCCTCTGATTCTCTCTTTCGTTTCTTTCTATCTCCTTCTTTTCTTTCATTCTCTTCCTTATCTCTCTTTCTTTCTCCTTCTTTTCTCTCATTCTCTTCCTTATCTCTCTTTCTCTCTCACTCTCATTCACCTTTTCTTTCCTCTGTTTCTCTCTTTATTTCTCTCTTTCATTTCTTTCTTTCTCCTTCTTTTCTCTCATTCTCTTCCTTTTCTCCCTTTCTCTCTCACTCTCATTCTCCTTTTCTTTCCTCTGTTTCTCTCTTTTTTCACTCTTTCATTTCTTTTTTTCTCCTACTTTTCTCTCATTCTCTTCCTTTTCTCTCTTTCTCTCTCACTCTCATTCTCCTTTTCTTTCCTCTGTTTCTCTCTTTATTTGTCTCTTTCATTTCTTTCTTTCTCCTTCTTTTCTCTCATTCTCTTCCTTTTCTCTCTTTCTCTCTCACTCTCATTCTCCTTTTCTTTCCTCTGTTTCTCTATTTCATTTCTTTCTTTCTCCTACTTTTCTCTCATTCTCTTCCTTTTCTCCCTTTCTCTCTTACTCTCATTCTCCTTTTCTTTCTTCTGTTTCGCTCTTTCACTTCTTTCTTTCTCCTTCTTTTCTCTCATTCTCGTCCTTTTCTCTCTTTCTCTCTCAATCTCATTCACCTTTTCTTTCCTCTGCTTCTCTCTTTTTTCTCTCTATCATGTCTTTCTTTCTCCTACTTTTCTCTCATTCTCTCCCTTTTCTCTCTTTCTCTCTCACTCTCATTCTCCTTTTCTTTCCTCTGTTTCGCTCCTTCATTTCTTTCTTTCTCCTTCTTTTCTCTCTTTCTCTCTCAATCTCATTCTCCTTTTCTTTCCTCTGTTTCTTTTTTCTTTCTCTCTTTCATTTCTTTCTTTCGCCTTCTTTTCTTTCATTCTCTACCTTTTCTCTCTTTCTCTCTCACTCTCATTCTCCTTTTCTTTCCTCTGTTTCTCTCTTTCATTTCTTTCTGTCTCCTTCTTTTGTCTCATTCTCTTCCTTATCTCTCTTTCTCTCTCACTCTCATTCTCCTTTTCTTTCCTCTGTTTCTCTCATTCTTCTCTCTTTCATTTCTTTCTTTCTCCTACTTTTCTCTCATTCTCTTCCTTTTCTGTCTTTCTCTCTCACTCTCATTCTCCTTTTCTTTCCTCTGTTTCTCTCTTTCATTTCTTTCTTTCTCCTTCTTTTCTCTCATTCTCTTCCTTTTCTCTCTTTCATGTCTTTCTTTCTCCTACTTTTCTCTCATTCTCTCCCTTTTCTCTCATTCTCTCCCTTATCTCTCATTCTCTCCCTTTTCTCTCTTTCTCATTCTCCTTTTCTTTCCTCTGTTTCTCTCTTTCGTTTCTTTCTTTCTCATTCTTTTCTCTCATTCTCTTCTTTTTCTCTTTTTCTCTCTCAATCTCCTTCTTTTCTTTCCTGTTTCTCTCTCTAATTTCTTTAGTTCTCCTTCTTTTCTCTCATTCTCTTCCGTTTATCTCTTTCTCTCTCACTCTCATTCTCCTTTTCTTTCCTCTCTTTCTCTCATTTTTCTCTCATTCATTTCTTTCTTTCTCCTACTTTTCTCTCATTCTCTCCCTTTTCTCTCGTTCTCTCTCACTCTCATTCTCCTTTTCTTTCCTCTGTTTCTCTCTCTCATTTTTTCTTTCACCTTCTTTTCTCTCATTCTCTTCCTTTTCTCTCTTTCTCTCTCAATCTCATTCTCCTTTTCTTTCCTCTGTTTCTCTCTTTTATTTCTTTCTTTCCCCTTCTTTTCTCTCGTTCTCTTCCTTTTCTCTTTTTCTCTCCCACTCTCATTCTCCTTTTCTTTCCTCTGTTTCTCTCTTTCAATTCTGTCTTTCTCCTTCTTTTCTCTCATTCTCTTCCATTTCTCTCTTTCTCTCTCACTCTCATTCTCCTTTTCTTTCCTCTATTTCTCTCTTTCATTTCTTTCCTCTGTTTCTCTCTTTCATTTCTTTCTTTCTCCTACTTTTCTCTCATTCTCTTCCTTTTCTCCCTTTCTCTCTCACTCTCATTCTCCTTTTCTTTCCTCTGTTTCTCTCTTTCATTTCTTTCTTTCTCCTTCTTTTCTCTCATTCTCTCCCTTTTCTCTCTTTCTCTCTCACTCTCATTCTCCTTTTCTCTCCTCTGTTTCTCTCTTTCATTTCTTTCTTTTGCCTTCTTTTCTTTCATTCTCTACCTTTTCTCTCTTTCTCTCTCACTCTCATTCTCCTTTTCTTTCCTCTGATTCTCTCTTTCGTTTCTTTCTATCTCCTTCTTTTCTTTCATTCTCTTCCTTATCTCTCTTTCTTTCTCCTTCTTTTCTCTCATTCTCTTCCTTATCTCTCTTTCTCTCTCACTCTCATTCACCTTTTCTTTCCTCTGTTTCTCTCTTTATTTCTCTCTTTCATTTCTTTCTTTCTCCTTCTTTTCTCTCATTCTCTTCCTTTTCTCCCTTTCTCTCTCACTCTCATTCTCCTTTTCTTTCCTCTGTTTCTCTCTTTTTTCTCTCTTTCATTTCTTTTTTTCTCCTACTTTTCTCTCATTCTCTTCCTTTTCTCTCTTTCTCTCTCACTCTCATTCTCCTTTTCTTTCCTCTGTTTCTCTCTTTATTTGTCTCTTTCATTTCTTTCTTTCTCCTTCTTTTCTCTCATTCTCTTCCTTTTCTCTCTTTCTCTCTCACTCTCATTCTCCTTTTCTTTCCTCTGTTTCTCTATTTCATTTCTTTCTTTCTCCTACTTTTCTCTCATTCTCTTCCTTTTCTCCCTTTCTCTCTTACTCTCATTCTCCTTTTCTTTCTTCTGTTTCTCTCTTTCACTTCTTTCTTTCTACTTCTTTTTTCTCATTCTCGTCCTTTTCTCTCTTTCTCTCTCAATCTCATTCACCTTTTCTTTCCTCTGCTTCTCTCTTTTTTCTCTCTATCATGTCTTTCTTTCTCCTACTTTTCTCTCATTCTCTCCCTTTTCTCTCTTTCTCTCTCACTCTCATTCTCCTTTTCTTTCCTCTGTTTCGCTCCTTCATTTCTTTCTTTCTCCTTCTTTTCTCTCATTCTCTTCCTTTTCTCTCTTTCTCTCTCAATCTCATTCTCCTTTTCTTTCCTCTGTTTCTTTTTTCTTTCTCTCTTTCATTTCTTTCTTTCGCCTTCTTTTCTTTCATTCTCTACCTTTTCTCTCTTTCTCTCTCACTCTCATTCTCCTTTTCTTTCCTCTGTTTCTCTCTTTCATTTCTTTCTATCTCCTTCTTTTGTCTCATTCTCTTCCTTTTCTCTCTTTCTCTCTCACTCTCATTCTCCTTTTCTTTCCTCTGTTACTCTCTTTCATTTCTTTCTTTCGCCTTCTTTTCTTTCATTCTCTACCTTTTCTCTCTTTCTCTCTCACTCTCATTCTCCTTTTCTTTCCTCTGATTCTCTCTTTCGTTTCTTTCTTTCTCCTTCTTTTCTCTCATTCTCTTCCTTATCTCTCTTTCTCTCTCACTCTCATTCTCCTTTTCTTTCCTCTGTTTCTCTCATTCTTCTCTCTTTCATTTCTTTCTTTCTCCTACTTTTCTCTCATTCTCTTCCTTTTCTGTCTTTCTCTCTCACTCTCATTCTCCTTTTCTTTCCTCTGTTTCTCTCTTTCATTTCTTTCTTTCTCCTACTTTTCTCTCATTCTCTTCCTTTTCTCCCTTTCTCTCTTACTCTCATTCTCCTTTTCTTTCCTCTGTTTCTCTCTTTCGTTTCTTTCTTTCTCCTTCTTTTCTCTCATTCTCTTCCTTATCTCTCTTTCTCTCTCACTCTCATTCACCTTTTCTTTCCTCTGTTTCTCTCTTTATTTCTCTCTTTCATTTCTTTCTTTCTCCTTCTTTTCTCTCATTCTCTTCCTTTTCTCCCTTTCTCTCTCACTCTCATTCTCCTTTTCTTTCCTCTGTTTCTCTCTTTTTTCTCTCTTTCATTTCTTTTTTTCTCCTACTTTTCTCTCATTCTCTTCCTTTTCTCTCTTTCTCTCTCACTCTCATTCTCCTTTTCTTTCCTCTGTTTCTCTCTTTATTTATCTCTTTCATTTCTTTCTTTCTCCTTCTTTTCTCTCATTCTCTTCCTTTTCTCCCTTTCTCTCTCACTCTCATTCTCCTTTTCTTTCCTCTGTTTCTCTCTTTATTTGTCTCTTTCATTTCTTTCTTTCTCCTTCTTTTCTCTCATTCTCTTCCTTTTCTCTCTTTCTCTCTCACTCTCATTCTCCTTTTCTTTCCTCTGTTTCTCTATTTCATTTCTTTCTTTCTCCTACTTTTCTCTCATTCTCTTCCTTTTCTCCCTTTCTCTCTTACTCTCATTCTCCTTTTCTTTCTTCTGTTTCTCTCTTTCACTTCTTTCTTTCTCCTTCTTTTCTCTCATTCTCGTCCTTTTCTCTCTTTCTCTCTCAATCTCATTCACCTTTTCTTTCCTCTGCTTCTCTCTTTTTTCTCTCTATCATGTCTTTCTTTCTCCTACTTTTCTCTCATTCTCTCCCTTTTCTCTCTTTCTCTCTCACTCTCATTCTCCTTTTCTTTCCTCTGTTTCGCTCCTTCATTTCTTTCTTTCTCCTTCTTTTCTCTCATTCTCTTCCTTTTCTCTCTTTCTCTCTCACTCTCATTCTCCTTTTCTTTCCTCTGTTTCTCTCTTTCATTTCTTTCTATCTCCTTCTTTTGTCTCATTCTCTTCCTTTTCTCTCTTTCTCTCTCACTCTCATTCTCATTTTCTTTCCTCTGTTACTCTCTTTCATTTCTTTCTTTCGCCTTCTTTTCTTTCATTCTCTACCTTTTCTCTCTTTCTCTCTCACTCTCATTCTCCTTTTCTTTCCTCTGATTCTCTCTTTCATCTCTTTTTTTCTCCTACTTTTCTCTCATTCTCTTCCTTTTCTCTCTTTCTCTCTCACTCTCATTCTACTTTTCTTTCCTCTGTTTCTCTCTTTATTTCTCTCCTTCATTTCTTTCTTTCTCCTTCTTTTCTCTCATTCTCTTCCTTTTCTCTCTTTCTCTCTCACTCTCATTCTCCTTTTCTTTCCTGTGTTTTTCTCTTTCATTTCTTTCTTTCTCCTACTTTTCTCTCATTCTCTTCCTTTTCTCCCTTTCTCTCTTACTCTCATTCTCCTTTTCTTTCTTCTGTTTCTCTCTTTCACTTCTTTCTTTCTCCTTCTTTTCTCTCATTCTCGTCCTTTTCTCTCTTTCTCTCTCAATCTCATTCGCCTTCTTTTTTTTCATTCTCTACCTTTTCTCTCCTTCTCTCTCACTCTCATTCTCCTTTTCTTTCCTCTGTTTCTCTCTTTCATTTCTTTCTATCTCCTTCTTTTGTCTCATTCTCTTCCTTTTCTCTCTTTCTCTCTCACTCTCATTCTCCTTTTCTTTCCTCTGTTACTCTCTTTCATTTCTTTCTTTCGCCTTCTTTTCTTTCATTCTCTACCTTTTCTCTCTTTCTCTCTCACTCTCATTCTCCTTTTCTTTCCTCTGATTCTCTCTTTCGTTTCTTTCTTTCTCCTTCTTTTCTCTCATTCTCTTCCTTATCTCTCTTTCTCTCTCACTCTCATTCTCCATTTCTTTCCTCTGTTTCTCTCTTTCGTTTCTTTCTTTCTCCTTCTTTTCTCTCATTCTCTTGCTTTTCTCTCTTTTTCTCTCAATCTCCTTCTACTTTTCTTTCCTGTTTCTCTCTCTAATTTCTTTCTTTCTCCTTCTTTTCTCTCATTCTCTTCCTTTTCTCTCTTTCTCTCTCACTCTCATTCTCCTTTTCTTTCCTCTGTTTCTCTCATTCTTCTCTCTTTCATTTCTTTCTTTCTCCTACTTTTCTCTCATTCTCTTCCTTTTCTGTCTTTCTCTCTCACTCTCATTCTCCTTTTCTTTCCTCTGTTTCTCTCTTTCATTTCTTTCTTTCTCCTACTTTTCTCTCATTCTCTTCCTTTTCTCCCTTTCTCTCTTACTCTCATTCTCCTTTTCTTTCCTCTGTTTCTCTCTTTCGTTTCTTTCTTTCTCCTTCTTTTTTCTCCTTCTCTTCCTTATCTCTCTTTCTCTCTCACTCTCATTCACCTTTTCTTTCCTCTGTTTCTCTCTTTATTTCTCTCTTTCATTTCTTTCTTTCTCCTTCTTTTCTCTCATACTCTTCCTTTTCTCCCTTTCTCTCTCACTCTCATTCTCCTTTTCTTTCCTTTGTTTCTCTCTTTTTTCTCTCTTTCATTTCTTTTTTTCTCCTACTTTTCTCTCATTCTCTTCCTTTTCTCTCTTTCTCTCTCACTCTCATTCTCCTTTTCTTTCCTCTGTTTCTCTCTTTATTTCTCTCTTTCATTTCTTTCTTTCTCCTTCTTTTCTCTCATTCTCTTCCTTTTCTCCCTTTCTCTCTCACTCTCATTCTCCTTTTCTTTCCTCTGTTTCTCTCTTTTTTCTCTCTTTCATTTCTTTTTTTCTCCTACTTTTCTCTCATTCTCTTCCTTTTCTCTCTTTCTCTCTCACTCTCATTCTCCTTTTCTTTCCTCTGTTTCTCTCTTTATTTGTCTCTTTCATTTCTTTCTTTCTCCTTCTTTTCTCTCATTCTCTTCCTTTTCTCTCTTTCTCTCTCACTCTCATTCTCCTTTTCTTTCCTCTGTTTCTCTATTTCATTTCTTTCTTTCTCCTACTTTTCTCTCATTCTCTTCCTTTTCTCCCTTTCTCTCTTACTCTCATCCTCCTTTTCTTTCTTCTGTTTCTCTCTTTCACTTCTTTCTTTCTCCTTCTTTTCTCTCATTCTCGTCCTTTTCTCTCTTTCTCTCTCAATCTCATTCACCTTTTCTTTCCTCTGCTTCTCTCTTTTTTCTCTCTATCATGTCTTTCTTTAGCCTTCTTTTCTTTCATTCTCTACCTTTTCTCTCTTTCTCTCTCACTCTCATTCTCCTTTTCTTTCCTCTGTTTCTCTCTTTCATTTCTTTCTATCTCCTTCTTTTGTCTCATTCTCTTCCTTTTCTCTCTTTCTCTCTCACTCTCATTCTCCTTTTCTTTCCTCTGATTCTCTCTTTCGTTTCTTTCTTTCTCCTTCTTTTCTCTCATTCTCTTCCTTATCTCTCTTTCTCTCTCACTCCATCTCCATTTCTTTCCTCTGTTTCTCTCTTTCATTTCTTCCTTTCGCCTTCTTTTCTTTCATTCTCTACCTTTTCTCTCTTTCTCTCTCACTCTCATTCTCCTTTTCTTTCCTCTGTTTCTCTCTTTCATTTCTTTCTTTCTCCTACTTTTCTCTCATTCTCTTCCTTTTCTCCCTTTCTCTCTCACTCTCATTCTCCTTTTCTTTCCTCTGTTTCTCTCTTTCATTTCTTTCTTTTTCCTTCTTTTCTCTCATTCTCTCCCTTTTCTCTCTTTCTCTCTCACTCTCATTCTCCTTTTCTTTCCTCTGTTTCTCTCTTTCATTTCTTTCTTTCGCCTTCTTTTCTTTCATTCTCTACCTTTTCTCTCTTTCTCTCTCAATCTCCTACTTTTCTTTCCTGTTTCTCTCTCTAATTTCTTTCTTTCTCCTTCTTTTCTCTCATTTTCTTCCTTTTCTCTCTTTCTCTCTCACTCTCATTCTCCTTTTCTTTCCTCTGTTTCTCTCTTTCATTTCTTTCTTTCTCCTACTTTTCTCTCATTCTCTTCCTTTTCTCCCTTTCTCTCTTACTCTCATTCTCCTTTTCTTTCCTCTGTTTCTCTCTTTCGTTTCTTTCTTTCTCCTTCTTTTCTCTCATTCTCTTCCTTATCTCTCTTTCTCTCTCACTCTCATTCACCTTTTCTTTCCTCTGTTTCTCTCTTTATGTCTCTCTTTCATTTCTTTCTTACTCCTTCTTTTCTCTCATTCTCTTCCTTTTCTCCCTTTCTCTCTCACTCTCATTCACCTTTTATTTCTTCTGTTTCTCTCTTTTTTCTCTCTTTCATCTCTTTTTTTCTCCTACTTTTCTCTCATTCTCTTCCTTTTCTTTCTTTCTCTCTGACTCTCATTCTCCTTTTCTTTTCTCTGTTTCTCTCTTTATTTCTCTCCTTCATTTCTTTCTTTCTCCTTCTTTTCTCTCAGTCTCTTCCTTTTCTCTCTTTCTCTCTCACTCTCATTCTCCTTTTCTTTCCTGTGTTTTTCTCTTTCATTTCTTTCTTTCTCCTACTTTTCTCTCATTCTCTTCCTTTTCTCCCTTTCTCTCTTACTCTCATTCTCCTTTTCTTTCTTCTGTTTCTCTCTTTCACTTCTTTCTTTCTCCTTCTTTTCTCTCATTCTCGTCCTTTTCTCTCTTTCTCTCTCAATCTCATTCTCCTTTTCTTTCCTCTGCCTCTCTCTTTCTTCTCTCTTTCATGTCTTTCTTTCTCCTACGTTTCTCTCATTCTCTCCCTTTTCTCTCTTTCTCTCTCACTCTTATTCTCCTTTTCTTTCCTCTGTTTCTCTCCTTCATTTCTTTCTTTCTCCTTCTTTTCTCTCATTCTCTTCCTTTTCTCTCTTTCTCTCTCAATCTCATTCTCCTTTTCTTTCCTCTGTTTCTCTCTTTTTTCTCTCTTTCATTTCTTTCTTTCGCCTTCTTTTCTTTCATTCTCTACCTTTTCTCTCTTTCTCTTTCACTCTCATTCTCCTTTTCTTTCCTCTGTTTCTCTCTTTCATTTCTTTCTATCTCCTTCTTTTGTCTCATTCTCTTCCTTTTCTCCCTTTCTCTCTCACTCTCATTCTCCTTTTCTTTCCACTGTTTCTCTCTTTCGTTTCTTTCTTTCTCATTCTTTTCTCTCATTCTCTTCCTTTTCTCTCTTTCTCTCTCAATCTCCTTCTTTTCTTTCCTGTTTCTCTCTCTAATTTCTTTAGTTCTCCTTCTTTTCTCTCATTCTCTTCCGTTTCTCTCTTTCTCTCTCACTCTCATTCTCCTTTTCTTTCCTCTGTTTCTCTCATTTTTATCCCTTTCATTTCTTTCTTTCTCCTACTTTTCTCTCATTTTCTCCCTTTTCTCTCTTTCTCTCTCACTCTCATTCTCCTTTTCTTTCCTCTGTTTCTCTCTTTCATTTCTTTCTTTCTCCTTCTTTTCTCACATTCTCTTCCTTTTCTCTCTTTCTCTCTCAATCTCATTCTCCTTTTCTTTCCTCTGTTTCTCTCTTTTATTTCTTTCTTTCCCCTTCTTTTTTCTCATTCTCTTCCTTTTCTCTCTTTCTCTCTCGCTCTCATTCTCCTTTTCTTTCCTCTGTTTCTCTCTTTCAATTCTTTCTTTCTCCTTCTTTTCTCTCATTCTCTTCCATTTCTCTCTTTCTCTCTCACTCTCATTCTCCTTTTCTTTCCTCTATTACTCTCTTTCATTTCTTTCCTCTGTTTCTCTCTTTCATTTCTTTCTTTCTCCTATGTTTCTCTCATTCTCTTCCTTTTCTTCCTTTCTCTCTCACTCTCGTTCTCCTTTTCTTTCCTCTGTTTCTCTCTTTCATTTCTTTCTTTCTCCTTCTTTTCTCTCTTTCTCTCTCACTCTCATTCTCCTTTTCTTTCCTCTGTTTCTCTGTTTCATTTCTTTCTTTCGCCTTCTTTTCTTTCATTCTCTACCTTTTCTCTCTTTCTCTCTCACTCTCATTCTCCTTTTCTTTCCGCTGTTTCTCTCTTTCAATTCTTTATTTCTCCTTCTTTTGTCTCATTCTCTTCCTTTTCTCCCTTTCTCTCTCACTCTCATTCTCCTTTTCTTTCCTCTGTTTCTCTCTTTCGTTTCTCTCTTTCTCCTTCTTTTCTCTCATTCTCTTCCTTATCTCTTTTTCTCTCTCACTCTCATTCTCCATTTCTTTCCTCTGTTTCTCTCTTTCGTTTCTTTCTTTCTCCTACTTTTCTCTCATTCTCTTCCTTTTCTCTCTTTTTCTCTCAATCTCCTTCTACTTTTCTTTCCTGTTTCTCTCTCTAATTTCTTTCATTCTCCTTCTTTTCTCTCATTCTCTTCCTTTTCTCTCTTTCTCTCTCACTCTCATTCTCCTTTTCTTTCCTCTGTTTCTCTCTTTTTTCTCTCTTTCATTTCTTTCTTTCTCCTACTTTTCTCTCATTCTCTTCCTTTTCTCTCTTTCTCTCTCAATCTCATTCTCCTTTTCTTTCCTCTGTTTCTCTCTTTTATTTCTTTCTTTCCCCTTCTTTTCTCTCATTCTCTTCCTTTTCCCTCTTTCTCTCTCGCTCTCATTCTCCTTTTCTTTCCTCTGTTTCTCTCTTTCAATTCTTTCTTTCTTCTTCTTTTCTCTCATTCTCTTCCATTTCTCTCTTTCTCTCTCACTCTCATTCTCCTTTTCTTTCCTCTATTACTCTCTTTCATTTCTTTCCTCTGTTTCTCTCTTTCATTTCTTTCTTTCTCCTATGTTTCTCTCATTCTCTTCCTTTTCTTCCTTTCTCTCTCACTCTCGTTCTCCTTTTCTTTCCTCTGTTTCTCTCTTTCATTTCTTTCTTTCTCCTTCTTTTCTCTCATTCTCTCCCTTTTCTCTCTTTCTCTCTCACTCTCATTCTCCTTTTCTTTCCTCTGTTTCTCTGTTTCATTTCTTTCTTTCGCCTTCTTTTCTTTCATTCTCTACCTTTTCTCTCTTTCTCTCTCACTCTCATTCTCCTTTTCTTTCCTCTGTTTCTCTCTTTCAATTCTTTATTTCTCCTTCTTTTGTCTCATTCTCTTCCTTTTCTCCCTTTCTCTCTCACTCTCATTCTCCTTTTCTTTCCTCTGTTTCTCTCTTTCGTTTCACTCTTTCTCCTTCTTTTCTCTCATTCTCTTCCTTATCTCTTTTTCTCTCTCACTCTCATTCTCCATTTCTTTCCTCTGTTTCTCTCTTTCGTTTCTTTCTTTCTCCTACTTTTCTCTCATTCTCTTCCTTTTCTCTCTTTTTCTCTCAATCTCCTTCTACTTTTCTTTCCTGTTTCTCTCTCTAATTTCTTTCTTTCTCCTTCTTTTCTCTCATTCTCTTCCTTTTCTCTCTTTCTCTCTCACTCTCATTCTCCTTTTCTTTCCTCTGTTTCTCTCTTTCGTTTCTTTCTTTCTCCTTCTTTTCTCTTATTCTCATCCTTATCTCTCTTTCTCTCTCACTCTCATTCACCTTTTCTTTCCTCTGTTTCTCTCTTTATTTCTCTCTTTCATTTCTTTCTTTCTCCTTCTTTTTTCTCATTCTCTTCCTTTTCTCCCTTTCTCTCTCACTCTCATTCTCCTTTTCTTTCCTCTGTTTCTCTCTTTTTTCTCTCTTTCATTTCTTTTTTTCTCCTACTTTTCTCTCATTCTCGTCCTTTTCTCTCTTTCTCTCTCACTCTCATTCTCCTATTCTTTCCTCTGTTTCTCTCTTTCGTTTCTTTCTTTCTCCTTCTTTTCTCTTATTCTCATCCTTATCTCTCTTTCTCTCTCACTCTCATTCACCTTTTCTTTCCTCTGTTTCTCTCTTTATTTCTGTCTTTCATTTCTTTCTTTCTCCTTCTTTTTTCTCATTCTCTTCCTTTTCTCCCTTTCTCTCTCACTCTCATTCTCCTTTTCTTTCCTCTGATTCTCTCTTTTTTCTCTCTTTCATTTCTTTTTTTCTCCTACTTTTCTCTCATTCTCGTCCTTTTCTCTCTTTCTCTCTTAATCTCATTCTCCTTTTCTTTCCCCTGCTTCTCTCTTTTTTCTCTCTTTCATGTCTTTCTTTCTCCTACTTTTCTCTCATTCTCTCCCTTTTCTCTATTTCTCTCTCACTCTCATTCTCCTTATCTTTCCTCTGTTTCTCTCTTTCATTTCTTTCTTTCTCCTTCTTTTCTCTCATTCTCTTCCTTTTCTCCCTTTCTCTCTCACTCTCATTCTCCTTTTCTTTCCTCTGTTTCTCTCTTTCGTTTCTTTCTTTCTCATTCTTTTCTCTCATTCTCTTCCTTTTCTCTCTTTCTCTCTCAATCTCCTTCTTCTTTTCTTTCCTGTTTCTCTCTCTAATTTCTTTAGTTCTCCTTCTTTTCTCTCATTCTCTTCCGTTTCTCTCTTTCTCTCTCACTCTCTTTCTCTTTTTCATTCCTCTGTTTCTCTCATTTTTCTTTCTCTCTTTCGTTTCTTTCTTTCTCCTTCTTTTCTCTCATTCTCTTCCTTTTCTCTCTTTTTCTCTCAATCTCATTCTCCTTTTCTTTCCTCTGTTTCTCTCTTTTTTCTCTCTTTCATTTCTTTCTTTCTCCTACTTTTCTCTCATTCTCTTCCTTTTCTCTCTTTCTCTCTCACTCTCATTCTCCTTTTCTTTCCTCTGTTTCTCTCTTTCATTTCTTTCTTTCTCCTACTTTTCTCTCATTCTCTTCCTTTTCTCCCTTTCTCTCTTACTCTCATTCTCCTTTTCTTTCCTCTGTTTCTCTCTTTCGTTTCTTTCTTTCTCCTTCTTTTCTCTCATTCTCTTCCTTATCTCTCTTTCTCTCTCTCTCACTCTCATTCACCTTTTCTTACCTCTGTTTCTCTCTTTCATTTCTTTCGTTCTCCTTCTTTTCTCTCATTCTCTTCCTTTTCTCCCTTTCTCTCTCACTCTCATTCTCCTTTTCTTTCCTCTGTTTCTCTCTTTTTTCTCTCTTTCATTTCTTTTTTTCTCCTACTTTT
Organism: Octopus bimaculoides; assembly: GCF_046866305.1. Classification (NCBI taxonomy): domain Eukaryota; kingdom Metazoa; phylum Mollusca; class Cephalopoda; order Octopoda; family Octopodidae; genus Octopus; species Octopus bimaculoides. Next base: position 68,431 of record NW_028315305.1, on the reverse strand, counting down.
CTCTCATTCTCTTCCTTTTCTCTCTTTCTCTCTCACTTTCATTCTCCTTTTCTTTCCTCTGTTCCTCTCTTTATTTCTATCTTTCATTTCTTTCTTTCTCCTTCTTTTCTCTCATTCTCTTCCTTTTCTCTCTTTCTCTCTTACTCTCATTGTCCTTTTCTTTCTTCTGTTTCTCTCTTTCACTTCTTTCTTTCTCCTTCTTTTCTCTCATTCTCGTCCTTTTCTCTCTTTCTCTCTCAATCTCATTCTCCTTTTCTTTCCTCTGTTTCTCTATTTTTTCTCTCTTTCATTTCTTTCTTTCGCCTTCTTTTCTTTCATTCTCTACCTTTTCTCTCTTTCTCTCTCAATCTCATTCTCCTTTTCTTTCCTCTGTTTCTCTCTTTCATTTCTTTCTATCTCCTTCTTTTGTCTCATTCTCTTCTTTTTCCCCTTTCTCTCTCACTCTCATTCTCCTTTTCTTTCCTCTGTTTCTCTCTTTCGTTTCTTTCTTTCTCATTCTTTTCTCTCATTCTCTTCCTTTTCTCTCTTTCTCTCTCAATCTCCTTCTTTTCTTTCCTGTTTCTCTCTCTAAGTTCTTTAGTTCTCCTTCTTTTCTCTCATTCTCTTCCGTTTCTCTCTTTCTCTCTCACTCTCATTCTCTTTTTCTTTCCTCTGTTTCTCTCATTTTTCTCTCTTTCATTTCTTTCTTTCTCCTACTTTTCTCTCATTCTCTCCCTTTTCTCTCTTTCTCTCTCACTCTCATTCTCCTTTTCTTTCCTCTGTTTCTCTCTTTCATTTCTTTCTTTCTCCTTCTTTTCTCTCATTCTCTTCCTTTTCTCTGTTTCTATCTCAATCTCATTCTCCTTTTCTTTCCTCTGTTTCTCTCTTTTATTTCATTCTTTCCCCTTCTTTTCTCTCATTCTCTTCCTTTTCTCTCTTTCTCTCTCACTATCATTCTCCTTTTCTTTCCTCTGTTTCTCTCTTTCAATTCTTTCTTTCTCCTTCTTTTCTCTCATTCTCTTCCATTTCTCTCTTTCTCTCTCACTCTCATTCTCCTTTTCTTTCCTCTATTTCTCTCTTTCATTTCTTTCCTCTGTTTCTTTCTTTCATTTCTTTCTTTCTCCTACTTTTCTCTCATTCTCTTCCTTTTCTACCTTTCTCTCTCACTCTCATTCTCCTTTTCTTTCCTCTGTTTCTCTCTTTCATTTCTTTCTTTCTCCTTCTTTTCTCCCATTGTCTCCCTTTTCTCTCTTTCTCTCTCACTCTCATTCTCCTTTTCTTTCCTCTGTTTCTCTCTTTCATTTCTTTCTTTCGCCTTCTTTTCTTTCATTCTCTACCTTTTCTCTCTTTCTCTCTCACTCTCATTCTCCTTTTCTTTCCTCTGTTTCTCTCTTTCGTTTCTTTCTTTCTCCTTCTTTTCTCTCATTCTCTTCCTTATCTCTCTTTCTCTCTCACTCTCATTCACCTTTTCTTTCCTCTGTTTCTCTCTTTATTTCTCTCTTTCATTTCTTTCTTTCTCCTTCTTTTCTCTCATTCTCTTCCTTTTCTCCCTTTCTCTCTCACTCTCATTCTCCTTTTCTTTCCTCAGTTTCTCTCTTTCGTTTCTTTCTTTCTCCTTCTTTTCTCTCATTCTCTTCCTTATCTCTCTTTCTCTCTCACTCTCATTCTCCTTTTCTTTCCTCTGTTTCTCTCTTTTTTCTCTCTTTCATTTATTTCTTTCTCCTACTTTTCTCTCTTTCTCTCTTTCATTTATTTCTTTCTCCTACTTTTCTCTCTTTCTCTCTAACTCTCATTCTACTTTTCTTTCCTCTGTTTCTCTCTTTCATTTCTTTTTTTCTCCTTCTTTTCTCTCATTCTCCACCTTTTCTCTCTTTCTCTCTCAATCTCATTCTCCTTTTCTTTCCTCTGTTTCTCTCTTTTTTCTCTCTTTTATTTCTTTCTTTCGCCTTCTTTTCTTTCATTCTCTACCTTTTCTCTCTTTCTCTCTCACTCTCATTCTCCTTTTCTTTCCTCTGTTTCTCTCTTTCATTTCTTTCTTTCTCCTTCTTTTCTCTCATTCTCTTCGTTTTCTCTCTTTCTCTCTCACTCTCATTCTCCTTTTCTTTCCTCTGTTTCTCTCTTTCGTTTCTTTCTTTCTCCTTCTTTTCTCTCATTCTCTTCCTTTTCTCTCTTTCTCTCTCAATCTCATTCTCCTTTTCTTTCCTCTGTTTCTCTCTTTTTTCTCTCTTTCATTTCTTTCTTTCGCCTTCTTTTCTTTCATTCTGTACCTTTTCTCTCTTTCTCTCTCACACTCATTCTCCTTTTCTTTCCTCTGTTTCTCTCTTTTATCTCTCTTTCATTTCTTTCTTTCTCCTACTTTTCTCTCATTCTGTTCCTTTTCTCCCTTTCTCTCTTACTCTCATTCTCCTTTTCTTTCCTCTGTTTCTCTCTTTCGTTTCTTTCTTTCTCATTCTTTTCTCTCATTCTCTTCCTTTTCTCTCTTTCTCTCTCAATCTCCTTCTACTTATTCTCTTCCTTATCTCTCTTTCTCTCTCAATCTCATTCTCCTTTTCTTTCCTCTGTTTCTCTCTTTTTTCTCTCTTTCATTTCTTTCTTTCGCCTTCTTTTCTTTCATTCTGTACCTTTTCTCTCTTTCTCTCTCACACTCATTCTCCTTTTCTTTCCTCTGTTTCTCTCTTTTTTCTCTCTTTCATTTCTTTCTTTCTCCTACTTTTCTCTCATTCTCTCCCGTTTCTCTCTTTCTCTCTCACTCCCATTCTCCTTTTCTTTCCTCTGTTTCTCTCTTTCATTTCTTTCTTTCTCCTTCTTTTGTCTCATTCTCTTCCTTTTCTCCCTTTCTCTCTCACTCTCATTCTCCTTTTCTTTACTCTGTTTCTCTCTTTCGTTTCTTTCTTTCCCCTTCTTTTATCTCATTCTCTTCCTTATCTCTCTTTATCTCTCACTCTCATTCTCCATTTCTTTCCTCTGTTTCTCTCTTTCGTTTCTTTCTTTCTCCTTCTTTTCTCTCATTCTTTTCCTTTTCTCTCTTTCTCTCTCAATCTCCTTCTACTTTTCTTTCCTGTTTCTCTCTCTAATTTCTTTCTTTCTCCTTCTTTTCTCTCATTCTCTTCCTTAGCTCTCATTATCTCTCACTCTCATTCTCCATTTCTTTCCTCTGTTTCTCTCTTTCGTTTCTTTCTTTCTCCTTCTTTTCTCTCATTCTCTTCCTTTTCTCTCTTTCTCTCTCAATCTCCTTCTACTTTTCTTTCCTGTTTCTCTCTCTAATTTCTTTCTTTCTCCTTCTTTTCTCTCATTCTCTTCCTTTTCTCTCTTTCTCTCTCACTCTCATTCTCCTTTTCTTTCCTCTGTTTCTCTCATTCTTCTCTCTTTCATTTCTTTCTTTCTCCTACTTTTCTCTCATTCTCTTCCTTTTCTCCCTTTCTCTCTTACTCTCATTCTCCTTTTCTTTCCTCTGTTTCTCTCTTTCGTTTCTTTCTTTCTCCTTCTTTTCTCTCATTCTCTTCCTTATCTCTCTTTCTCTCTCACTCTCATTCACCTTTTCTTTCCTCTGTTTCTCTCTTTATTTCTCTCTTTCCTTTCTTTCTTTCTCCTTCTTTTCTCTCATTCTCTTCCTTTTCTCCCTTTCTCTCTCACTCTCATTCTCCTTTTCTTTCCTTTGTTTCTCTCTTTTTTCTCTCTTTCATTTCTTTTTTTCTCCTACTTTTCTCTCATTCTCTTCCTTTTCTCTCTTTCTCTCTCACTCTCATTCTCCTTTTCTTTCCTCTGTTTCTCTCTTTATTTCTCTCTTTCATTTCTTTCTTTCTCCTTCTTTTCTCTCATTCTCTTCCTTTTCTCCCTTTCTCTCTCCCTCTCATTCTCCTTTTCTTTCCTCTGTTTCTCTCTTTTTTCTCTCTTTCATTTCTTTTTTTCTCCTACTTTTCTCTCATTCTCTTCCTTTTCTCTCTTTCTCTCTCACTCTCATTCTCCTTTTCTTTCCTCTGTTTCTCTCTTTATTTGTCTCTTTCATTTCTTTCTTTCTCCTTCTTTTCTCTCCTTCTCTTCCTTTTCTCTCTTTCTCTCTCACTCTCATTCTCCTTTTCTTTCCTCTGTTTCTCTCTTTCACTTCTTTCTTTCTCCTTCTTTTCTCTCATTCTCGTCCTTTTCTCTCTTTCTCTCTCAATCTCATTCACCTTTTCTTTCCTCTGCTTCTCTCTTTTTTCTCTCTATCATGTCTTTCTTTCTCCTACTTTTCTCTCATTCTCTCCCTTTTCTCTCTTTCTCTCTCACTCTCATTCTCCTTTTCTTTCCTCTGTTTCGCTCCTTCATTTCTTTCTTTCTCCTTCTTTTCTCTCATTCTCTTCCTTTTCTCTCTTTCTCTCTCAATCTCATTCTCCTTTTCTTTCCTCTGTTTCTTCTTTCTTTCTCTCGTTCATTTCTTTCTTTCGCCTTCTTTTCTTTCATTCTCTACCTTTTCTCTCTTTCTCTCTCACTCTCATTCTCCTTTTCTTTCCTCTGTTTATCTCTTTCATTTCTTTCTATCTCCTTCTTTTGTCTCATTCTCTTCCTTTTCTCACTTTCTCTCTCACTCTCATTCTCCTTTTCTTTCCTCTGTTTCTCTCTTTCATTTCTTCCTTTCGCCTTTTTTTCTTTCATTCTCTACCTTTTCTCTCTTTCTCTCTCACTCTCATTCTCCTTTTCTTTCCTCTGTTTCTCTCATTTCTTTCTATCTCCTTCTTTTGTCTCATTCTCTTCCTTTTCTCTCTTTCTCTCTCACTCTCATTCTCCTTTTCTTTCCTCTGTTTCTCTCATTTCTTTCTTTCTCATTCTTTTCTCTCATTCTCTTCCTTTTCTCTCTTTCTCTCTCAATCTCCTTCTTTTCTTAACTGTTTCTCTCTCTAATTTCTTTAGTTCTCCTTCTTTTCTCTCAGTCTCTTCCGTTTCTCTCTTTCTCTCTCACTCTCATTCTCCTTTTCTTTCCTCTGTTTCTCTCATTTTTCTCTGTTTCATTTCTTTCTTTCTCCTACTTTTCTCTCATTCTCTTCCTTTTCTCCCTTTCTCTCTCACTCTCATTCTCCTTTTCTTTCCTCTGTTTCTCTCTTTCATTTCTTTCTTTCTCCTTCTTTTCTCTCATTCTCTCCCAGTTCTCTCTTTCTCTCTCACTCTCATTCTCCTTTTCTTTCCTCTGTTTCTCTCTTTCATTTCTTTCTTTCGCCTTCTTTTCTTTCATTCTCTACCTTTTCTCTCTTTCTCTCTCAATCTCCTACTTTTCTCTTCTGTTTCTCTCTCTAATTTCTTTCTTTCTCCTTCTTTTCTCTCATTTTCTTCCTTTTCTCTCTTTCTCTCTCACTCTCATTCTCCTTTTCTTTCCTCTGTTTCTCTCTTTCATTTCCTTCTTTCTCCTACTTTTCTCTCATTCTCTTCCTTTTCTCCCTTTCTCTCTTACTCTCATTCTCCTTTTCTTTCCTCTGTTTCTCTCTTTCGTTTCTTTCTTTCTCCTTCTTTTCTCTCATTCTCTTCCTTATCTCTCTTTCTCTCTCACTCTCATTCACCTTTTCTTTCCTCTGTTTCTCTCTTTTTTCTCTCTTTCATCTCTTTTTTTCTCCTACTTTTCTCTCAATCTCTTCCTTTTCTCTCTTTCTCTCTGACTCTCATTCTCCTTTTCTTTCCTCTGTTTCTCTCTTTATTTCTCTCCTTCATTTCTTTCTTTCTCCTTCTTTTCTCTCATTCTCTTCCCTTTCTCTCTTTCTCTCTCACTCTCATTCTCCTTTTCTTTCCTGTGTTTTTCTCTTTCATTTCTTTCTTTCTCCTACTTTTCTCCTTCTTTTCTCTCATTCTCTTCCGTTTCTCTCTTTCTCTCTCACTCTCATTCTCCTTTTCATTCCTCTGTTTCTCTCTTTCATTTCTTTCTTTCTCCTACTTTTCTCTCATTCTCTTCCTTTTCTCCCTTTCTCTCTTACTCTCATTCTCCTTTTCTTTCCTCTGTTTCTCTCTTTCGTTTCTTTTTCTCCTTCTTTTCTCTCATTCTCTTCCTTATCTCTCTTTCTCTCTCACTCTCATTCACCTTTTCTTTCCTCTGTTTCTCTCTTTTTTCTCTCTTTCATCTCTTTTTTTCTCCTACTTTTCTCTCAATCTCTTCCTTTTCTCTCTTTCTCTCTGACTCTCATTCTCCTTTTCTTTCCTCTGTTTCTCTCTTTATTTCTCTCCTTCATTTCTTTCTTTCTCCTTCTTTTCTCTCATTCTCTTCCTTTTCTCTCTTTCTCTCTCACTCTCATTCTCCTTTTCTTTCCTGTGTTTTTCTCTTTCATTTCTTTCTTTCTCCTACTTTTCTCCTTCTTTTCTCTCATTCTCTTCCGTTTCTCTCTTTCTCTCTCACTCTCATTCTCCTTTTCTTTCCTCTGTTTCTCTCATTTTTATCCCTTTCATTTCTTTCTTTCTCCTACTTTTCTCTCATTCTCTCCCTTTTCTCTCTTTCTCTCTCACTCTCATTCTCCTTTTCTTTCCTCTGTTTCTCTCTTTCATTTCTTTCTTTCTCCTTCTTTTCTCACATTCTCTTCCTTTTCTCTCTTTCTCTCTCAATCTCATTCTCCTTTTCTTTCCTCTGTTTCTCTCTTTTATTTCTTTCTTTCCCCTTCTTTTCTCTCATTCTCTTCCTTTTCTCTCTTTCTCTCTCGCTCTCATTCTCCTTTTCTTTCCTCTGTTTCTCTCTTTCAATTCTTTCTTTCTCCTTCTTTTCTCTCATTCTCTTCCATTTCTCTCTTTCTCTCTCACTCTCATTCTCCTTTTCTTTCCTCTATTACTCTCTTTCATTTCTTTCCTCTGTTTCTCTCTTTCATTTCTTTCTTTCTCCTATGTTTCTCTCATTCTCTTCCTTTTCTTCCTTTCTCTCTCACTCTCGTTCTCCTTTTCTTTCCTCTGTTTCTCTCTTTCATTTCTTTCTTTCTCCTTCTTTTCTCTCATTCTCTCCCTTTTCTCTCTTTCTCTCTCACTCTCATTCTCCTTTTCTTTCCTCTGTTTCTCTGTTTCATTTCTTTCTTTCGCCTTCTTTTCTTTCATTCTCTACCTTTTCTCTCTTTCTCCCTCACTCTCATTCTCCTTTTCTTTCCTCTGTTTCTCTCTTTCAATTCTTTATTTCTCCTTCTTTTGTCTCATTCTCTTCCTTTTCTCCCTTTCTCTCTCACTCTCATTCTCCTTTTCTTTCCTCTGTTTCTCTCTTTCGATTCTCTCTTTCTCCTTCTTTTCTCTCATTCTCTTCCTTATCTCTTTTTCTCTCTCACTCTCATTCTCCATTTCTTTCCTCTGTTTCTCTCTTTCGTTTCTTTCTTTCTCCTTCTTTTCTCTCATTCTCTTCCTTTTCTCTCTTTCTCTCTCAATCTCATTTTCCTTTTCTTTCCTCTGTTTCTCTCTTTTATTTCTTTCTTTCCCCTTCTTTTCTCTCATTCTCTTCCTTTTCTCTCTTTCTCTCTCGCTCTCATTCTCCTTTTCTTTCCTCTGTTTCTCTCTTTCAATTCTTTCTTTCTCCTTCTTTTCTCTCATTCTCTTCCATTTCTCTGTTTCTCTCTCACTCTCATTCTCCTTTTCTTTCCTCTATTACTCTCCTTCATTTCTTTCCTCTGTTTCTCTCTTTCATTTCTTTCTTTCTCCTATGTTTCTCTCATTCTCTTCCTTTTCTTCCTTTCTCTCTCACTCTCGTTCTCCTTTTCTTTCCTCTGTTTCTCTCTTTCATTTCTTTCTTTCTCCTTCTTTTCTCTCATTCTCGCCCTTTTCTCTCTTTCTCACTCACACTCATTCTCTTCCTTTTCTCCCTTTCTCTCTCACTCTCATTCTCCTTTTCTTTCCTCTGTTTCTCTCTTTCGTTTCTCTCTTTCTCCTTCTTTTCTCTCATTCTCTTCATTATCTCTTTTTCTCTCTCACTCTCATTCTCCATTTCTTTCCTCTGTTTCTCTCTTTCGTTTCTTTCTTTCTCCTACTTTTCTCTCATTCTCTTCCTTTTCTCTCTTTTTCTCTCAATCTCCTTCTACTTTTCTTTCCTGTTTCTCTCTCTAATTTCTTTCTTTCTCCTTCTTTTCTCTCATTCTCTTCCTTTTCTCTCTTTCTCTCTCACTCTCATTCTCCTTTTCTTTCCTCTGTTTCTCTCTTTTTTCTCTCTTTCATTTCTTTCTTTCTCCTACTTTTCTCTCATTCTCTTCCTTTTCTCTCTTTCTCTCTCACTCTCATTCTCCTTTTCTTTCCTCTGTTTCTCTCTTTCGTTTCTTTCTTTCTCCTTCTTTTCTCTCATTCTCATCCTTATCTCTCTTTCTCTCTCACTCTCATTCACCTTTTCTTTCCTCTGTTTCTCTCTTTATTTCTCTCTTTCATTTCTTTCTTTCTCCTTCTTTTTTCTCATTCTCTTCCTTTTCTCCCATTCTCTCTCACTCTCATTCTCCTTTTCTTTCCTCTGTTTCTCTCTTTTTTCTCTCTTTCATTTCTTTTTTTCTCCTACTTTTCTCTCATTCTCGTCCTTTTCTCTCTTTCTCTCTTAATCTCATTCTCCTTTTCTTTCCTCTGCTTCTCTCTTTTTTCTCTCTTTCATGTCTTTCTTTCTCCTACTTTTCTCTCATTCTCTCCCTTTTCTCTATTTCTCTCTCACTCTCATTCTCCTTATCTTTCCTCTGTTTCTCTCTTTCATTTCTTTCTTTCTCCTTCTTTTCTCTCATTCTCTTCCTTTTCTCTCTTTCTGTCTCAATCTCATTCTCCTTTTCTTTCCTCTGTTTCTCTCTTTCATTTCTTTCTATTTCCTTCTTTTGTCTCATTCTCTTCCTTTTCTCCCTTTCTCTCTCACTCTCATTCTCCTTTTCTTTCCTCTGTTTCTCTCTTTCGTTTCTTTCTTTCTCATTCTTTTCTCCCATTCTCTTCCTTTTCTCTCTTTCTCTCTCAATCTCCTTCTTCTTTTCTTTCCTGTTTCTCTCTCTAATTTCTTTAGTTCTCCTTCTTTTCTCTCATTCTCTTCCGTTTCTCTCTTTCTCTCTCACTCTCATTCTCTTTTTCATTCCTCTGTTTCTCTCATTTTTCTTTCTCTCTTTCGTTTCTTTCTTTCTCCTTCTTTTCTCTCATTCTCTTCCTTTTCTCTCTTTTTCTCTCAATCTCATTCTCCTTTTCTTTCCTCTGTTTCTCTCTTTTTTCTCTCTTTCATTTCTTTCTTTCTCCTACTTTTCTCTCATTCTCTTCCTTTTCTCTCTTTCTCTCTCACTCTCATTCTCCTTTTCTTTCCTCTGTTTCTCTCTTTCATTTCTTTCTTTCTCCTACTTTTCTCTCATTCTCTACCTTTTCTCCCTTTCTCTCTTACTCTCATTCTCCTTTTCTTTCCTCTGTTTCTCTCTTTCGTTTCTTTCTTTCTCCTTCTTTTCTCTCATTCTCTTCCTTATCTCTCTTTCTCTCTCTCTCACTCTCATTCACCTTTTCTTACCTCTGTTTCTCTCTTTCATTTCTTTCGTTCTCCTTCTTTTCTCTCATTCTCTTCCTTTTCTCCCTTTCTCTCTCACTCTCATTCTCCTTTTCTTTCCTCTGTTTCTCTCTTTTTTCTCTCTTTCATTTCTTTTTTTCTCATACTTTTCTCTCATTCTCTTCCTTTTCTCTCTTTCTCTCTCACTTTCATTCTCCTTTTCTTTCCTCTGTTCCTCTCTTTATTTCTCTCTTTCATTTCTTTCTTTCTCCTTCTTTTCTCACATTCTCTTCCTTTTTTCTCTTTTTCTCTCACTCTCATTCTCCTTTTCTTTCCTCTGTTTCTCTCTTTCGTTTCTTTCTTTCTCCTTCTTTTCTCTCATTCTCTTCCTTATCTCTCTTTCTCTCTCTCTCACTCTCATTCACCTTTTCTTACCTCTGTTTCTCTCTCTAATTTCTTTCTTTCTCCTTCTTTTCTCTCATTCTCTTCCTTTTCTCTCTTTCTCTCTCACTCTCATTCTCCTTTTCTTTCCTCTGTTTCTCTCTTTTTTCTCTCTTTCATTTCTTTCTTTCTCCTACTTTTCTCTCATTCTCTTCCTTTTCTCTCTTTCTCTCTCACTCTCATTCTCCTTTTCTTTCCTCTGTTTCTCTCTTTCGTTTCTTTCTTTCTCCTTCTTTTCTCTCATTCTCATCCTTATCTCTCTTTCTCTCTCACTCTCATTCACCTTTTCTATCCTCTGTTTCTCTCTTTATTTCTCTCTTTCATTTCTTTCTTTCTCCTTCTTTTTTCTCATTCTCTTCCTTTTCTCCCTTTCTCTCTCACTCTCATTCTCCTTTTCTTTCCTCTGTTTCTCTCTTTTTTCTCTCTTTCATTTCTTTTTTTCTACTTTTCTCTCTTTCTCTCTTAATCTCATTCTCCTTTTCTTTCCTCTTCTTCTCTCTTTTTTCTCTCTTTCATGTCTTTCTTTCTCCTACTTTTCTCTCATTCTCTCCCTTTTCTCCATTTCTCTCTCACTCTCATTCTCCTTATCTTTCCTCTGTTTCTCTCTTTCATTTCTTTCTTTCTCCTTCTTTTCTCTCATTCTCTTCCTTTTCTCTCTTTCTGTCTCAATCTCATTCTCCTTTTCTTTCCTCTGTTTCTCTCTTTCATTTCTTTCTATTTCCTTCTTTTGTCTCATTCTCTTCCTTTTCTCCCTTTCTCTCTCACTCTCATTCTCCTTTCCTTTCCTCTGTTTCTCTTTCGTTTCTTTCTTTCTCATTCTTTTCTCTCATTCTCTTCCTTTTCTCTCTTTCTCTCTCAATCTCCTTCTTCTTTTCTTTCCTGTTTCTCTCTCTAATTTCTTTAGTTCTCCTTCTTTTCTCTCATTCTCTTCCGTTTCTCTCTTTCTCTCTCACTCTCATTCTCTTCCTTTTCTCTCTTTTTCTCTCAATCTCATTCTCCTTTTCTTTCCTCTGTTTCTCTATTTTCTCTCTTTCATTTCTTTCTTTCTCCTACTTTTCTCTCATTCTCTTCCTTTTCTCCCTTTCTCTCTTACTCTCATTCTCCTTTTCTTTCCTCTGTTTCTCTCTTTCGTTTCTTTCTTTCTCATTCTTTTCTCTCATTCTCTTCCTTATCTCTCTTTCTCTCTCTCTCACTCTCATTCACCTTTTCTTACCTCTGTTTCTCTCTTTCATTTCTTTCGTTCTCCTTCTTTTCTCTCATTCTCTTCCTTTTCTCCCTTTCTCTCTTACTCTCATTCTCCTTTTCTTTCCTCTGTTTCTCTCTTTTTTCTCTCTTTCATTTCTTTTTTTCTCCTACTTTTCTCTCATTCTCTTCCTTTTCTCTCTTTCTCTCTCACTTTCATTCTCCTTTTCTTTCCTCTGCTCCTCTCTTTATTTCTCTCTTTCATTTCTTTCTTTCTCCTTCTTTTCTCTCATTCTCTTCCTTTTCTCTCTTTCTCTCTCACTCTCATTCTCCTTTTCTTTTCTCTGTTTCTCTCTTACATTTCTTTCTTTCTCTTACATTTCTCTCATTCTCTTCCTTTTCTCCCTTTCTCTCTTACTCTCATTCTCCTTTTCTTTCTTCTGTTTCTCTCTTTCACTTCTTTCTTTCTCCTTCTTTTCTCTCATTCTCGTCCTTTTCCCCTTTCTCTCTCACTCTCATTCTCCTTTTCTTTCCTCTGTTTCTCTCTTTCGTTTCTTTCTTTCTCATTCTTTTCTCTCATTCTCTTCCTTTTCTCTCTTTCTCTCTCAATATCCTTCTTTTCTTTCCTGTTTCTCTCTCTAAGTTCTTTAGTTCTCCTTCTTTTCTCTCATTCTCTTCCGTTTCTCTCTTTCTCTCTCACTCTCATTCTCTTTTTCTTTCCTCTGTTTCTCTCATTTTTCTCTCTTTCATTTCTTTCTTTCTCCTACTTTTCTCTCATTCTCTCCCTTTTCTCTCTTTCTCTCTCACTCTCATTCTCCTTTTCTTTCCTCTGTTTCTCTCTTTCATTTCTTTCTTTCTCCTTCTTTTCTCTCATTCTCTTCCTTTTCTCTGTTTCTATCTCAATCTCATTCTCCTTTTCTTTCCTCTGTTTCTCTCTTTTATTTCTTTCTTTCCCCTTCTTTTCTCTCATTCTCTTCCTTTTCTCTCTTTCTCTCTCACTATCATTCTCCTTTTCTTTCCTCTGTTTCTCTCTTTCAATTCTTTCTTTCTCCTTCTTTTCTCTCATTCTCTTCCATTTCTCTCTTTCTCTCTCACTCTCATTCTCCTTTTCTTTCCTCTATTTCTCTCTTTCATTTCTTTCCTCTGTTTCTTTCTTTCATTTCTTTCTTTCTCCTACTTTTCTCTCATTCTCTTCCTTTTCTCCCTTTCTCTCTCACTCTCGTTCTCCTTTTCTTTCCTCTGTTTCTCTCTTTCATTTCTTTCTTTCTCCTTCTTTTCTCTCATTGTCTCCCTTTTCTCTCTTTCTCTCTCACTCTCATTCTCCTTTTCTTTCCTCTGTTTCTCTCTTTCATTTCTTTCTTTCGCCTTCTTTTCTTTCATTCTCTACCTTTTCTCTCTTTCTCTCTCACTCTCATTCTCCTTTTCTTTCCTCTGTTTCTCTCTTTCGTTTCTTTCTTTCTCCTTCTTTTCTCTCATTCTCTTCCTTATCTCTCTTTCTCTCTCATTCTCATTCACCTTTTCTTTCCTCTGTTTCTCTCTTTATTTCTCTCTTTCATTTCTTTCTTTCTCCTTCTTTTCTCTCATTCTCTTCCTTTTCTCCCTTTCTCTCTCACTCTCATTCTCCTTTTCTTTCCTCAGTTTCTCTCTTTCGTTTCTTTCTTTCTCCTTCTTTTCTCTCATTCTCTTCCTTATCTCTCTTTCTCTCTCACTCTCATTCTCCTTTTCTTTCCTCTGTTTCTCTCTTTTTTCTCTCTTTCATTTATTTCTTTCTCCTACTTTTCTCTCTTTCTCTCTTTCATTTATTTCTTTCTCCTACTTTTCTCTCTTTCTCTCTCACTCTCATTCTTCTTTTCTTTCCTCTGTTTCTCTCTTTCATTTCTTTTTTTCTCCTTCTTTTCTCTCATTCTCCACCTTTTCTCTCTTTCTCTCTCAATCTCATTCTCCTTTTCTTTCCTCTGTTTCTCTCTTTTTTCTCTCTTTTATTTCTTTCTTTCGCCTTCTTTTCTTTCATTCTCTACCTTTTCTCTCTTTCTCTCTCACTCTCATTCTCCTTTTCTTTCCTCTGTTTCTCTCTTTCATTTCTTTCTTTCTCCTTCTTTTCTCTCATTCTCTTCGTTTTCTCTCTTTCTCTCTCACTCTCATTCTCCTTTTCTTTCCTCTGTTTCTCTCTTTCGTTTCTTTCTTTCTCCTTCTTTTCTCTCATTCTCTTCCTTTTCTCTCTTTCTCTCTCAATCTCATTCTCCTTTTCTTTCCTCTGTTTCTCTCTTTTTTCTCTCTTTCATTTCTTTCTTTCGCCTTCTTTTCTTTCATTCTGTACCTTTTCTCTCTTTCTCTCTCACACTCATTCTCCTTTTCTTTCCTCTGTTTCTCTCTTTTTTCTCTCTTTCATTTCTTTCTTTCGCCTTCTTTTCTTTCATTCTGTACCTTTTCTCTCTTTCTCTCTCACACTCATTCTCCTTTTCTTTCCTCTGTTTCTCTCTTTTTTCTCTCTTTCATTTCTTTCTTTCTCCTACTTTTCTCTCATTCTCTCCCTTTTCTCTCTTTCTCTCTCACTCCCATTCTCCTTTTCTTTCCTCTGTTTCTCTCTTTCATTTCTTTCTTTCTCCTTCTTTTGTCTCATTCTCTTCCTTTTCTCCCTTTCTCTCTCACTCTCATTCTCCTTTTCTTTCCTCTGTTTCTCTCTTTCGTTTCTTTCTTTCTCCTTCTTTTCTCTCATTCTCTTCCTTTTCTCTCTTTTTCTCTCAATCTCATTCTCCTTTTCTTTCCTCTGTTTCTCTCTTTTTTCTCTCTTTCATTTCTTTCTTTCTCCTACTTTTCTCTCATTCTCTTCCTTTTCTCTCTTTCTCTCTCACTCTCATTCTCCTTTTCTTTCCTCTGTTTCTCTCTTTCATTTCTTTCTTTCTCCTACTTTTCTCTCATTCTCTTCCTTTTCTCCCTTTCTCTCTTACTCTCATTCTCCTTTTCTTTCCTCTGTTTCTCTCTTTCGTTTCTTTCTTTCTCCTTCTTTTCTCTCATTCTCTTCCTTATCTCTCTTTCTCTCTCTCTCACTCTCATTCACCTTTTCTTACCTCTGTTTCTCTCTTTCATTTCTTTCGTTCTCCTTCTTTTCTCTCATTCTCTTCCTTTTCTCCCTTTCTCTCTCACTCTCATTCTCCTTTTCTTTCCTCTGTTTCTCTCTTTTTTCTCTCTTTCATTTCTTTTTTTCTCCTACTTTTCTCTCATTCTCTTCCTTTTCTCTCTTTCTCTCTCACTTTCATTCTCCTTTTCTTTCCTCTGTTCCTCTCTTTATTTCTCTCTTTCATTTCTTTCTTTCTCCTTCTTTTCTCTCATTCTCTTCCTTTTCTCTCTTTCTCTCTCACTCTCATTCTCCTTTTCTTTTCTCTGTTTCTCTCTTACATTTCTTTCTTTCTCTTACATTTCTCTCATTCTCTTCCTTTTCTCCCTTTCTCTCTTACTCTCATTCTCCTTTTCTTTCTTCTGTTTCTCTCTTTCACTTCTTTCTTTCTCCTTCTTTTCTCTCATTCTCGTCCTTTTCTCTCTTTCTCTCTCAATATCCTTCTTTTCTTTCCTGTTTCTCTCTCTAAGTTCTTTAGTTCTCCTTCTTTTCTCTCATTCTCTTCCGTTTCTCTCTTTCTCTCTCACTCTCATTCTCTTTTTCTTTCCTCTGTTTCTCTCATTTTTCTCTCTTTCATTTCTTTCTTTCTCCTACTTTTCTCTCATTCTCTCCCTTTTCTCTCTTTCTCTCTCACTCTCATTCTCCTTTTCTTTCCTCTGTTTCTCTCTTTCATTTCTTTCTTTCTCCTTCTTTTCTCTCATTCTCTTCCTTTTCTCTGTTTCTATCTCAATCTCATTCTCCTTTTCTTTCCTCTGTTTCTCTCTTTTATTTCTTTCTTTCCCCTTCTTTTCTCTCATTCTCTTCCTTTTCTCTCTTTCTCTCTCACTATCATTCTCCTTTTCTTTCCTCTGTTTCTCTCTTTCAATTCTTTCTTTCTCCTTCTTTTCTCTCATTCTCTTCCATTTCTCTCTTTCTCTCTCACTCTCATTCTCCTTTTCTTTCCTCTATTTCTCTCTTTCATTTCTTTCCTCTGTTTCTTTCTTTCATTTCTTTCTTTCTCCTACTTTTCTCTCATTCTCTTCCTTTTCTCCCTTTCTCTCTCACTCTCATTCTCCTTTTCTTTCCTCTGTTTCTCTCTTTCATTTCTTTCTTTCTCCTTCTTTTCTCTCATTGTCTTCCTTTTCTCTCTTTCTCTCTCACTCTCATTCTCCTTTTCTTTCCTCTGTTTCTCTCTTTCATTTCTTTCTTTCGCCTTCTTTTCTTTCATTCTCTACCTTTTCTCTCTTTCTCTCTCACTCTCATTCTCCTTTTCTTTCCTCTGTTTCTCTCTTTCGTTTCTTTCTTTCTCCTTCTTTTCTCTCATTCTCTTCCTTATCTCTCTTTCTCTCTCACTCTCATTCACCTTTTCTTTCCTCTGTTTCTCTCTTTATTTCTCTCTTTCATTTCTTTCTTTCTCCTTCTTTTCTCTCATTCTCTTCCTTTTCTCCCTTTCTCTCTCACTCTCATTCTCCTTTTCTTTCCTCAGTTTCTCTCTTTCGTTTCTTTATTTCTCCTTCTTTTCTCTCATTCTCTTCCTTATCTCTCTTTCTCTCTCACTCTCATTCTCCTTTTCTTTCCTCTGTTTCTCTCTTTTTTGTCTCTTTCATTTATTTCTTTCTCCTACTTTTCTCTCTTTCTCTCTTTCATTTATTTCTTTCTCCTACTTTTCTCTCTTTCTCTCTCACTCTCATTCTACTTTTCTTTCCTCTGTTTCTCTCTTTCATTTCTTTTTTTCTCCTTCTTTTCTCTCATTCTCCACCTTTTCTCTCTTTCTCTCTCAATCTCATTCTCCTTTTCTTTCCTCTGTTTCTCTCTTTTATTTCTTTCTTTCGCCTTCTTTTCTTTCATTCTCTACCTTTTCTCTCTTTCTCTCTCACTCTCATTCTCCTTTTCTTTCCTCTGTTTCTCTCTTTCATTTCTTTCTTTCTCCTTCTTTTCTCTCATTCTCTTCGTTTTCTCTCTTTCTCTCTCACTCTCATTCTCCTTTTCTTTCCTCTGTTTCTCTCTTTCGTTTCTTTCTTTCTCCTTCTTTTCTCTCATTCTCTTCCTTTTCTCTCTTTCTCTCTCAATCTCATTCTCCTTTTCTTTCTTCTGTTTCTCTCTTTTTTCTCTCTTTCATTTCTTTCTTTCGCCTTCTTTTCTTTCATTCTGTACCTTTTCTCTCTTTCTCTCTCACTCTCATTCTCCTTTTCTTTCCTCTGTTTCTCTCTTTCATTTCTTTCTTTCTCCTACTTTTCTCTCATTCTCTTCCTTTTCTCCCTTTCTCTCTTACTCTCATTCTCCTTTTCTTTCCTCTGTTTCTCTCTTTCGTTTCTTTCTTTCTCCTTCTTTTCTCTCATTCTCTTCCTTATCTCTCTTTCTCTCTCTCTCACTCTCATTCACCTTTTCTTACCTCTGTTTCTCTCTTTCATTTCTTTCGTTTTCCTTCTTTTCTCTCATTCTCTTCCTTTTCTCCCTTTCTCTCTCACTCTCATTCTCCTTTTCTTTCCTCTGTTTCTCTCTTTTTTCTCTCTTTCATTTCTTTTTTTCTCCTACTTTTCTCTCATTCTCTTCCTTTTCTCTCTTTCTCTCTCACTTTCATTCTCCTTTTCTTTCCTCTGTTCCTCTCTTTATTTCTCTCTTTCATTTCTTTCTTTCTCCTTCTTTTCTCTCATTCTCTTCCTTTTCTCTCTTTCTCTCTCACTCTCATTCTCCTTTTCTTTTCTCTGTTTCTCTCTTACATTTCTTTCTTTCTCTTACATTTCTCTCATTCTCTTCCTTTTCTCCCTTTCTCTCTTACTCTCATTCTCCTTTTCTTTCTTCTGTTTCTCTGTTTCACTTCTTTCTTTCTCCTTCTTTTCTCTCATTCTCGTCCTTTTCTCTCTTTCTCTCTCAATATCCTTCTTTTCTTTCCTGTTTCTCTCTCTAAGTTCTTTAGTTCTCCTTCTTTTCTCTCATTCTCTTCCGTTTCTCTCTTTCTCTCTCACTCTCATTCTCTTTTTCTTTCCTCTGTTTCTCTCATTTTTCTCTCTTTCATTTCTTTCTTTCTCCTACTTTTCTCTCATTCTCTCCCTTTTCTCTCTTTCTCTCTCACTCTCATTCTCCTTTTCTTTCCTCTGTTTCTCTCTTTCATTTCTTTCTTTCTCCTTCTTTTCTCTCATTCTCTTCCTTTTCTCTGTTTCTATCTCAATCTCATTCTCCTTTTCTTTCCTCTGTTTCTCTCTTTTATTTCTTTATTTCCCCTTCTTTTCTCTCATTCTCTTCCTTTTCTCTCTTTCTCTCTCACTATCATTCTCCTTTTCTTTCCTCTGTTTCTCTCTTTCAATTCTTTCTTTCTCCTTCTTTTCTCTCATTCTCTTCCATTTCTCTCTTTCTCTCTCACTCTCATTCTCCTTTTCTTTCCTCTATTTCTCTCTTTCATTTCTTTCCTCTGTTTCTTTCTTTCATTTCTTTCTTTCTCCTACTTTTCTGTCATTCTCTTCCTTTTCTCCCTTTCTCTCTCACTCTCATTCTCCTTTTCTTTCCTCTGTTTCTCTCTTTCATTTCTTTCTTTCTCCTTCTTTTCTCTCATTGTCTTCCTTTTCTCTCTTTCTCTCTCACTCTCATTCTCCTTTTCTTTCCTCTGTTTCTCTCTTTCATTTCTTTCTTTCGCCTTCTTTTCTTTCATTCTCTACCTTTTCTCTCTTTCTCTCTCACTCTCATTCTCCTTTTCTTTCCTCTGTTTCTCTCTTTCGTTTCTTTCTTTCTCCTTCTTTTCTCTCATTCTCTTCCTTATCTCTCTTTCTCTCTCACTCTCATTCACCTTTTCTTTCCTCTGTTTCTCTCTTTATTTCTCTCTTTCATTTCTTTCTTTCTCCTTCTTTTCTCTCATTCTCTTCCTTTTCTCCCTTTCTCTCTCACTCTCATTCTCCTTTTCTTTCCTCAGTTTCTCTCTTTCGTTTCTTTCTTTCTCCTTCTTTTCTCTCATTCTCTTCCTTATCTCTCTTTCTCTCTCACTCTCATTCTCCTTTTCTTTCCTCTGTTTCTCTCTTTTTTCTCTCTTTCATTTATTTCTTTCTCCTACTTTTCTCTCTTTCTCTCTTTCATTTATTTCTTTCTCCTACTTTTCTCTCTTTCTCTCTCACTCTCATTCTACTTTTCTTTCCTCTGTTTCTCTCTTTCATTTCTTTTTTTCTCCTTCTTTTCTCTCATTCTCCACCTTTTCTCTCTTTCTCTCTCAATCTCATTCTCCTTTTCTTTCCTCTGTTTCTCTCTTTTTTCTCTCTTTTATTTCTTTCTTTCGCCTTCTTTTCTTTCATTCTCTACCTTTTCTCTCTTTCTCTCTCACTCTCATTCTCCTTTTCTTTCCTCTGTTTCTCTCTTTCATTTCTTTCTTTCTCCTTCTTTTCTCTCATTCTCTTCGTTTTCTCTCTTTCTCTCTCACTCTCATTCTCCTTTTCTTTCCTCTGTTTCTCTCTTTCGTTTCTTTCTTTCTCCTTCTTTTCTCTCATTCTCTTCCTTTTCTCTCTTTCTCTCTCACTTTCATTCTCCTTTTCTTTCCTCTGTTCCTCTCTTTATTTCTCTCTTTCATTTCTTTCTTTCTCCTTCTTTTCTCTCATTCTCTTCCTTTTCTCTCTTTCTCTCTCACTCTCATTCTCCTTTTCTTTTCTCTGTTTCTCTCTTACATTTCTTTCTTTCTCTTACATTTCTCTCATTCTCTTCCTTTTCTCCCTTTCTCTCTTACTCTCATTCTCCTTTTCTTTCTTCTGTTTCTCTCTTTCACTTCTTTCTTTCTCCTTCTTTTCTCTCATTCTCGTCCTTTTCTCTCTTTCTCTCTCAATATCCTTCTTTTCTTTCCTGTTTCTCTCTCTAAGTTCTTTAGTTCTCCTTCTTTTCTCTCATTCTCTTCCGTTTCTCTCTTTCTCTCTCACTCTCATTCTCTTTTTCTTTCCTCTGTTTCTCTCATTTTTCTCTCTTTCATTTCTTTCTTTCTCCTACTTTTCTCTCATTCTCTCCCTTTTCTCTCTTTCTCTCTCACTCTCATTCTCCTTTTCTTTCCTCTGTTTCTCTCTTTCATTTCTTTCTTTCTCCTTCTTTTCTCTCATTCTCTTCCTTTTCTCTGTTTCTATCTCAATCTCATTCTCCTTTTCTTTCCTCTGTTTCTCTCTTTTATTTCTTTCTTTCCCCTTCTTTTCTCTCATTCTCTTCCTTTTCTCTCTTTCTCTCTCACTATCATTCTCCTTTTCTTTCCTCTGTTTCTCTCTTTCAATTCTTTCTTTCTCCTTCTTTTCTCTCATTCTCTTCCATTTCTCTCTTTCTCTCTCACTCTCATTCTCCTTTTCTTTCCTCTATTTCTCTCTTTCATTTCTTTCCTCTGTTTCTTTCTTTCATTTCTTTCTTTCTCCTACTTTTCTCTCATTCTCTTCCTTTTCTCCCTTTCTCTCTCACTCTCATTCTCCTTTTCTTTCCTCTGTTTCTCTCTTTCATTTCTTTCTTTCTCCTTCTTTTCTCTCATTGTCTTCCTTTTCTCTCTTTCTCTCTCACTCTCATTCTCCTTTTCTTTCCTCTGTTTCTCTCTTTCATTTCTTTCTTTCGCCTTCTTTTCTTTCATTCTCTACCTTTTCTCTCTTTCTCTCTCACTCTCATTCTCCTTTTCTTTCCTCTGTTTCTCTCTTTCGTTTCTTTCTTTCTCCTTCTTTTCTCTCATTCTCTTCCTTATCTCTCTTTCTCTCTCACTCTCATTCACCTTTTCTTTCCTCTGTTTCTCTCTTTATTTCTCTCTTTCATTTCTTTCTTTCTCCTTCTTTTCTCTCATTCTCTTCCTTTTCTCCCTTTCTCTCTCACTCTCATTCTCCTTTTCTTTCCTCAGTTTCTCTCTTTCGTTTCTTTATTTCTCCTTCTTTTCTCTCATTCTCTTCCTTATCTCTCTTTCTCTCTCACTCTCATTCTCCTTTTCTTTCCTCTGTTTCTCTCTTTTTTGTCTCTTTCATTTATTTCTTTCTCCTACTTTTCTCTCTTTCTCTCTTTCATTTATTTCTTTCTCCTACTTTTCTCTCTTTCTCTCTCACTCTCATTCTACTTTTCTTTCCTCTGTTTCTCTCTTTCATTTCTTTTTTTCTCCTTCTTTTCTCTCATTCTCCACCTTTTCTCTCTTTCTCTCTCAATCTCATTCTCCTTTTCTTTCCTCTGTTTCTCTCTTTTTTCTCTCTTTTATTTCTTTCTTTCGCCTTCTTTTCTTTCATTCTCTACCTTTTCTCTCTTTCTCTCTCACTCTCATTCTCCTTTTCTTTCCTCTGTTTCTCTCTTTCATTTCTTTCTTTCTCCTTCTTTTCTCTCATTCTCTTCGTTTTCTCTCTTTCTCTCTCACTCTCATTCTCCTTTTCTTTCCTCTGTTTCTCTCTTTCGTTTCTTTCTTTCTCCTTCTTTTCTCTCATTCTCTTCCTTTTCTCTCTTTCTCTCTCAATCTCATTCTCCTTTTCTTTCCTCTGTTTCTCTCTTTTTTCTCTCTTTCATTTCTTTCTTTCGCCTTCTTTTCTTTCATTCTGTACCTTTTCTCTCTTTCTCTCTCACTCTCATTCTCCTTTTCTTTCCTCTGTTTCTCTCTTTCATTTCTTTCTTTCTCCTACTTTTCTCTCATTCTCTTCCTTTTCTCCCTTTCTCTCTTACTCTCATTCTCCTTTTCTTTCCTCTGTTTCTCTCTTTCGTTTCTTTCTTTCTCCTTCTTTTCTCTCATTCTCTTCCTTATCTCTCTTTCTCTCTCTCTCACTCTCATTCACCTTTTCTTACCTCTGTTTCTCTCTTTCATTTCTTTCGTTTTCCTTCTTTTCTCTCATTCTCTTCCTTTTCTCCCTTTCTCTCTCACTCTCATTCTCCTTTTCTTTCCTCTGTTTCTCTCTTTTTTCTCTCTTTCATTTCTTTTTTTCTCCTACTTTTCTCTCATTCTCTTCCTTTTCTCTCTTTCTCTCTCACTTTCATTCTCCTTTTCTTTCCTCTGTTCCTCTCTTTATTTCTCTCTTTCATTTCTTTCTTTCTCCTTCTTTTCTCTCATTCTCTTCCTTTTCTCTCTTTCTCTCTCACTCTCATTCTCCTTTTCTTTTCTCTGTTTCTCTCTTACATTTCTTTCTTTCTCTTACATTTCTCTCATTCTCTTCCTTTTCTCCCTTTCTCTCTTACTCTCATTCTCCTTTTCTTTCTTCTGTTTCTCTGTTTCACTTCTTTCTTTCTCCTTCTTTTCTCTCATTCTCGTCCTTTTCTCTCTTTCTCTCTCAATATCCTTCTTTTCTTTCCTGTTTCTCTCTCTAAGTTCTTTAGTTCTCCTTCTTTTCTCTCATTCTCTTCCGTTTCTCTCTTTCTCTCTCACTCTCATTCTCTTTTTCTTTCCTCTGTTTCTCTCATTTTTCTCTCTTTCATTTCTTTCTTTCTCCTACTTTTCTCTCATTCTCTCCCTTTTCTCTCTTTCTCTCTCACTCTCATTCTCCTTTTCTTTCCTCTGTTTCTCTCTTTCATTTCTTTCTTTCTCCTTCTTTTCTCTCATTCTCTTCCTTTTCTCTGTTTCTATCTCAATCTCATTCTCCTTTTCTTTCCTCTGTTTCTCTCTTTTATTTCTTTCTTTCCCCTTCTTTTCTCTCATTCTCTTCCTTTTCTCTCTTTCTCTCTCACTATCATTCTCCTTTTCTTTCCTCTGTTTCTCTCTTTCAATTCTTTCTTTCTCCTTCTTTTCTCTCATTCTCTTCCATTTCTCTCTTTCTCTCTCACTCTCATTCTCCTTTTCTTTCCTCTATTTCTCTCTTTCATTTCTTTCCTCTGTTTCTTTCTTTCATTTCTTTCTTTCTCCTACTTTTCTCTCATTCTCTTCCTTTTCTCCCTTTCTCTCTCACTCTCATTCTCCTTTTCTTTCCTCTGTTTCTCTCTTTCATTTCTTTCTTTCTCCTTCTTTTCTCTCATTGTCTTCCTTTTCTCTCTTTCTCTCTCACTCTCATTCTCCTTTTCTTTCCTCTGTTTCTCTCTTTCATTTCTTTCTTTCGCCTTCTTTTCTTTCATTCTCTACCTTTTCTCTCTTTCTCTCTCACTCTCATTCTCCTTTTCTTTCCTCTGTTTCTCTCTTTCGTTTCTTTCTTTCTCCTTCTTTTCTCTCATTCTCTTCCTTATCTCTCTTTCTCTCTCACTCTCATTCACCTTTTCTTTCCTCTGTTTCTCTCTTTATTTCTCTCTTTCATTTCTTTCTTTCTCCTTCTTTTCTCTCATTCTCTTCCTTTTCTCCCTTTCTCTCTCACTCTCATTCTCCTTTTCTTTCCTCAGTTTCTCTCTTTCGTTTCTTTCTTTCTCCTTCTTTTCTCTCATTCTCTTCCTTATCTCTCTTTCTCTCTCACTCTCATTCTCCTTTTCTTTCCTCTGTTTCTCTCTTTTTTCTCTCTTTCATTTATTTCTTTCTCCTACTTTTCTCTCTTTCTCTCTTTCATTTATTTCTTTCTCCTACTTTTCTCTCTTTCTCTCTCACTCTCATTCTACTTTTCTTTCCTCTGTTTCTCTCTTTCATTTCTTTTTTTCTCCTTCTTTTCTCTCATTCTCCACCTTTTCTCTCTTTCTCTCTCAATCTCATTCTCCTTTTCTTTCCTCTGTTTCTCTCTTTTTTCTCTCTTTTATTTCTTTCTTTCGCCTTCTTTTCTTTCATTCTCTACCTTTTCTCTCTTTCTCTCTCACTCTCATTCTCCTTTTCTTTCCTCTGTTTCTCTCTTTCATTTCTTTCTTTCTCCTTCTTTTCTCTCATTCTCTTCGTTTTCTCTCTTTCTCTCTCACTCTCATTCTCCTTTTCTTTCCTCTGTTTCTCTCTTTCGTTTCTTTCTTTCTCCTTCTTTTCTCTCATTCTCTTCCTTTTCTCTCTTTCTCTCTCAATCTCATTCTCCTTTTCTTTCCTCTGTTTCTCTCTTTTTTCTCTCTTTCATTTCTTTCTTTCGCCTTCTTTTCTTTCATTCTTTACCTTTTCTCTCTTTCTCTCTCACACTCATTCTCCTTTTCTTTCCTCTGTTTCTCTCTTTTTTCTCTCTTTCATTTCTTTCTTTCGCCTTCTTTTCTTTCATTCTGTACCTTTTCTCTCTTTCTCTCTCACACTCATTCTCCTTTTCTTTCCTCTGTTTCTCTCTTTTTTCTCTCTTTCATTTCTTTCTTTCTCCTACTTTTCTCTCATTCTCTCCCTTTTCTCTCTTTCTCTCTCACTCCCATTCTCCTTTTCTTTCCTCTGTTTCTCTCTTTCATTTCTTTCTTTCTCCTTCTTTTGTCTCATTCTCTTCCTTTTCTCCCTTTCTCTCTCACTCTCATTCTCCTTTTCTTTCCTCTGTTTCTCTCTTTCGTTTCTTTCTTTCTCCTTCTTTTATCTCATTCTCTTCCTTATCTCTCTTTATCTCTCACTCTCATTGTCCATTTCTTTCCTCTGTTTCTCTCTTTCGTTTCTTTCTTTCTCCTTCTTTTCTCTCATTCTCTTCCTTTTCTCTCTTTCTCTCTCAATCTCCTTCTACTTTTCTTTCCTGTTTCTCTCTCTAATTTCTTTCTTTCTCCTTCTTTTCTCTCATTCTCTTCCTTTTCTCCCTTTCTCTCTCACTTTCATTCTCCTTTTCTTTCCTCTGTTTCTCTCTTTCATTTCTTTCTTTCTCCTACTGTTCTCTCATTCACTTCCTTTTCTCCCTTTCTCACTCACTCTCATTCTCCTTTTCTTTTCTCCGTTTCTCTCTTTCATTTCTTTCTTTCTCCTTTTCTCTCATTCTCTTCCTTTTCTCTCTTTCTCTCTCACTCTCATTCTCCTTTTCTTTCCTCTGTTTCACTCTTTCATTTCATTCTTTCTCCTTCTTTTCTTTCATTCTCTTCCTTTTCTATCTTTCTCTCTCACTCTCATTCTCCTTTTCTTTCCTCTGTTTCTCTCTTTCATTTCTTTCTTTCTCCTTTTCTCTCATTCTCTTTCTTTTCTCTCTTTCTCTCTCACTCTCATTCTCCTTTTCTTTCCTCTGTTTCTCTCTTTATTTCTCTCTGACATTTCTTTCTTTCTCCTTCTTTTCTCTCATTCTCTTCCTTTTCTCCCTTTCTATCTCACCCTCATTCGCCTTTTTTTCCTTTGTTTCTTTCGTTCATTTCTTTCTTTCTCCTACTTTTCTCTCATTCTCTTCCTTTTCTCTCTTTCTCTCTCACTCTCATTCTCCTTTTCTTTCCTCTGTTTCTCTCTTTCATTTCTTTCTTTCTCCAACTTTTCTCTCATTCTCTTCCTCTTCTCCCTTTCTCTCTTACTCTCATTCTCCTTTTCTTTCCTCTGTTTCTCTCTTTCATTTTTTTTCTTTCTCCTACTTTTCTCTCATTCTCTGCCTTTTCTCCCTTTCTCTCTTACTCTCATTCTCCTTTTCTTTCCTGTTTCTCTCTCTAATTTCTTTAGTTCTCCTTCTTTTCTCTCATTCTCTTCCTTTTCTCTCTTTCTCTCTCACTCTCATTCTCCTTTTCTTTCCTCTGTTTCTCTCTTTTTTCTCTCTTTCATTTCTTTCTTTCTCCTACTTTTCTCTCATTCTCTTCCTTTTCTCTCTTTCTCTCTCACTCTCATTCTCCTTTTCTTTCTTCTGTTTCTCTCTTTCATTTCTTTCTTTCTCCTTCTTTTCTCTCATTCTCTTCCTTATCTCTCTTTCTCTCTCAGTCTCATTCTCCTTTTCTTTCCTCTGTTTCTCTCTTTTTTCTCTCTTTCATTTCTTTCTTTCTCCTTCTTTTCTCTCATTCTCTCCCTTTTCTCTCTTTCTCTCTCACTCACATTCTACTTTTCTTTCCTCTGTTTCTCTCTTTCATTTCTTTCTTTCTCCTTTTCTCTCATTCTCTTCCTTTTCTCTCTTTCTCTCTCACTCTCATTCTCCATTTCTTTCCTCTGGTTCTCTCTTTCGTTTCTTTCTTTCTCCTTCTTTTCTCTCATTCTCTTCCTTTTCTCTCTTTCTCTCTCAATCACCTTCTACTTTTCTTTCCTGTTTCTCTCTCTAATTTCTTTCTTTCTCCTTCTTTTCTCTCATTCTCTTCCTTTTCTCTCTTTCTCTCTCACTCTCATTCTCCTTTTCTTTCCTCTGTTCCTCTCTATTTTCTCTCTTTCATTTCTTTCTTTCTCCTACTTTTCTCTCATTCTCTTCCTTTTCTCTCTTTCTCTCTCACTCTCATTCTCCTTTTCTTTCCTCTGTTTCTCTCTTTTTTCTCTCTTTCATTTATTTCTTTCTCCTACTTTTCTCTCATTCTCTACCTTTTCTCTCTTTCTCTCTCACACTCATTCTCCTTTTCTTTCCTCTGTTTCTCTCTTTCATTTCTTTCTTTCACCGTCTTTTGTCTCATTCTCTTCCTTTTCTCCCTTTCACTCTCACTCTCATTCTCCTTTTCTTTCCTCTGTTTCTCTCTTTTTTCTCTCTTTCATTTCTTTCTTTCTCCTACTTTTCTCTCATTCTCTTCCTTTTCTCTCTTTCTCACTCACTCTCATTCTCCTTTTCTTTCCTCTGTTTCTCTCTTTCATTTCTTTCTTTCTCCTAATTTCCTCTCATTCTCTTCCTTTTCTCCCTTTCTCTCTTACTCTCATTCTCCTTTTCTTTCCTGTTTCTCTCTTTCGTTTCTTTCTTTCTCCTTCTTTTCTCTTATTCTCTTCCTTATCTCTCTTTCTCTCTCACTCTCATTCTCCTTTTCTTTCCTCTGTTTCTCTCTTTATTTCTCTCTTTCATTTCTTCCTTTCTCCTTCTTTTCTCTCATTCCCTTCCTTTTCTCCCTTTCTCTCTCACTCTCATTCTCCTTTTCTTTCCTCTGTTTCTCTCATTCGTTTCTTTCTTTCTCCTTCTTTTCTCTCATCCTCTTCCTTTTCTCCCTTTCTCTCTCACTCTCATTCTCCTTTTCTTTCCTCTGTTTCTCTCTTTCATTTCTTTCTTTCTCCTACTTTTCTCTCATTCTCTTCCTTTTCTCCCTTTCTCACTCACTCTCATTCTCCTTTTCTTTTCTCTGTTTCTCTCTTTCATTTCTTTCTTTCTCCTTTTCTCTCATTCTCTTCCTTTTCTCTCTTTCTGTCTCACTCTCATTCTCCTTTTCTTTCCTCTGTTTCTCTCTTTCATTTCTTTCTTTCTCCTTTTCTCTCATTCTCTTCCTTTTCTCTCCTTCTCTCTCACTCTTATTCTCCTTTTCTTTCCTCTGTTTCTTTCTTTCATTTCTTTCGTTCTCCTTCTTTTCTCTCATTCTATTCCTTTTCTCTCTTTCTCTCTCACTCTCATTCTCCTTTTCTTTCCTCTGTTTCTCTCTTTATTTCTCTCTGTCATTTCTTTCTTTCTCCTTCTTTTCTCTCATTCTCTTCCTTTTCTCCCTTTCTCACTCACTCTCATTCTCCTTTTCTTTTCTCTGTTTCTCTCTTTCATTTCTTTCTTTCTCCTTTTCTCTCATTCTCTTCCTTTTCTCCCTTTCTATCTCACTCTCATTCGCCTTTTCTTTCCTCTGTTTCTTTCGTTCATTTCTTTCTTTCTCCTACTTTTCTCTCATTCTCTTCCTTTTCTCTCTTTCTCTCTCACTCTCATTCTCCTTTTCTTTCCTCTGTTTCTCTCTTTCATTTCTTTCTTTCTCCAACTTTTCTCTCATTCTCTTCCTTTTCTCCCGTTCTCTCTTACTCTCATTCTCCTTTTTTTTCCTCTGTTTCTCTCTTTCATTTCTTTCTTTCTGCTACTTTTCTCTCATTCTCTTCCTTTTCTCCCTTTCTCTCATACTCTCATTCTCCTTTTCTTTCCTCTGTTTCTCTCTTTCGTTTCTTTCTTTCTCATTCTTTTCTCTCACCCTCTTCCTTTTCTCTCTTTCTCTCTCAATCTCCTTCTACTTTTCTCTCCTGTTTCTCTCTCTAATTTCTTTAGTTCTCCTTCTTTTCTCTCATTCTCTTCCTTTTCTCTCTTTCTCTCTCACTCTCATTCTCCTTTTCTTTCCTCTGTTTCTCTCTTTTTTCTCTCTTTCATTTCTTTCTTTCTCCTACTTTTCTGTCATTCTCTTCCTTTTCTCTCTTTCTCTCTCACTCTCATTCTCCTTTTCTTTCCTCTGTTTCTCTCTTTCATTTCTTTCTTTCTCCAACTTTTCGCTCATTCTCTTCCTTTTCTCCCTTTCTCTCTTACTCTCATTCTCCTTTTCTTTCCTCTGTTTCTCTCTTTCGTTTCTTTCTTTCTCCTTCTTTTCTCTCATTCTCTTCCTTATCTCTCTTTCTCTCTCACTCTCATTCTCCTTTTCTTTCCTCTGTTTCTCTCTTTCATTTCTTTCTTTCTCCTTTTCTCTCATTCTCTTCCTTTTCTCTCTTTCTCTCTCAATCTCATTCTCCTTTTCTTTCCTCTGTTTCTCTCTTTTTTCTCTCTTTCATTTCTTTCTTTCGCCTTCTTTTCTTTCATTGTCTACCTTTTCTCTCTTTCTCTCTCACTCTCATTCTCCTTTTCTTTCCTCTGTTTCTCTCTTTCATTTCTTTCTTTCTCCTTCTTTTCTCTAATTCTCTTCCTTTTCTCCCTTTCTCTCTCACTCTCATTCTCCTTTTCTTTCCTCTGTTTCTCTCTTTCGTTTCTTTCTTTCTCCTTCTTTTCTCTCATTCTCTTCCTTATCTCTCTTTATCTCTCACTCTCATTCTCCATTTCTTTCCTCTGTTTCTCTCTTTCGTTTCTTTCTTTCTCCTTCTTTTCTCTCATTCTCTTCCTTTTCTCCCTTTCTCTCTCACTCTCATTCTCCTTTTCTTTCCTCTGTTTCTCTCTTTTTTCTCTCTTTCATTTCTTTCTTTCTCCTACTTTTCTCTCATTCTCTTCCTTTTCTCTCTTTCTCTCTCACTCTCATTCTCCTTTTCTCTCCTCTGTTTCTCTCTTTCATTTCTTTCTTTCTCCAACTTTTCTCTCATTCTCTTCCTTTTCTCCCTTTCTCTCTTACTCTCATTCTCCTTTTCTTTCCTCTGTTTCTCTCTTTCGTTTCTTTCTTTCTCCTTCTTTTCTCTCATTCTCTTCCTTATCTCTCTTTCTCTCTCACTCTCATTCTCCTTTTCTTTCCTCTGTTTCTCTCTTTTTTCTCTCTTTCATTTCTTTCTTTCTCCTACTTTTCTCTCATTCTCTCCCTTTTCTCTCTTTCTCTCTCACTCACATTCTCCTTTTCTTTCCTCTGTTTCTCTCTTTCATTTCTTTCTTTCTCCTTTTCTCTCATTCTCTTCCTTTTCTCTCTTTCTCTCTCAATCTCATTGTCCTTTTCTTTCCTCTGTTTCTCTCTTTTTTCTCTCTTTCATTTCTTTCTTTCGCCTTCTTTTCTTTCATTGTCTACCTTTTCTCTCTTTCTCTCTCACTCTCATTCTCCTTTTCTTTCCTCTGTTTCTCTCTTTCATTTCTTTCTTTTTCCTTCTTTTGTTTCATTCTCTTCCTTTTCTCCCTTTCTCTCTCACTCTCATTCTCCTTTTCTTTCCTCTGTTTCTCTCTTTCGTTTCTTTCTTTCACCTTCTTTTCTCGCATTCTCTTCCTTATCTCTCTTTATCTCTCACTCTCATTCTCCATTTCTTTCCTCTGTTTCTCTCTTTCGTTTCATTCTTTCTCCTTCTTTTCTCTCATTCTCTTCCTTTTCTCTCTTTCTCTCTCAATCTCCTTCTACTTTTCTTTCCTGTTTCTCTCTCTAATTTCTTTCTTTCTCCTTCTTTTCTCTCATTATCTACCTTTTCTCTCTTTCTCTCTCACTCTCATTCTCTTTTTCTTTCCTCTGTTTCTCTCTTTTTTCTCTCTTTCATTTCTTTATTTCTCCTATTTTCTCTCATTCTCTTCCTTTTCTCTCTTTCTCTCTCACTCTCATTCTCATTTTCTTTCCTCTGTTTCTCTCTTTATTTCTCTCTGTCATTTCTTTCTTTCTCCTTCTTTTCTCTCATTCTCTTCCTTTTCTCCCTTTCTATCTCACTCTCATTCGCCTTTTTTTCCTTTGTTTCTTTCGTTCATTTCTTTCTTTCTCCTACTTTTCTCTCATTCTCTTCCTTTTCTCTCTTTCTCTCTCACTCTCATTCTCCTTTTCTTTCCTCTGTTTCTCTCTTTCATTTCTTTCTTTCTCCAACTTTTCTCTCATTCTCTTCCTTTTCTCCCTTTCTCTCTTACTCTCATTCTCCTTTTCTTTCCTCTGTTTCTCTCTTTCATTTTTTTTCTTTCTCCTACTTTTCTCTCATTCTCTTCCTTTTCTCCCTTTCTCTCTTACTCTCATTCTCCTTTTCTTTCCTGTTTCTCTCTCTAATTTCTTTAGTTCTCCTTCTTTTCTCTCATTCTCTTCCTTTTCTCTCTTTCTCTCTCACTCTCATTCTCCTTTTCTTTCCTCTGTTTCTCTCTTTTTTCTCTCTTTCATTTCTTTCTTTCTCCTACTTTTCTCTCATTCTCTTCCTTTTCTCTCTTTCTCTCTCACTCTCATTCTCCTTTTCTTTCCTCTGTTTCTCTCTTTCATTTCTTTCTTTCTTCAACTTTTCTCTCATTCTCTTCCTTTTCTCCCTTTCTCTCTTACTCTCATTCTCCTTTTCTTTCCTCTGTTTCTCTCTTTTTTCTCTCTTTCATTTCTTTCATTCGCCTTCTTTTCTTTCATTGTCTACCTTTTCTCTCTTTCTCTCTCAATCTCCTTCTACTTTTCTTTCCTGTTTCTCTCTCTAATTTCTGTCTTTCTGCTTCTTTTCTCTCATTCTCTTCCTTTTCTCTCTTTCTCTCTCACTCTCATTCTCCTTTTCTTTCCTCTGTTTCTCTCTATTTTCTCTCTTTCATTTCTTTCTTTCTCCTACTTTTCTCTCATTCTCTTCCTTTTCTCTCTTTCTCTCTCACTCTCATTCTCCTTTTCTTTCCTCTGTTTCTCTCTTTTTTCTCTCTTTCATTTATTTCTTTCTCCTACTTTTCTCTCATTCTCTACCTTTTCTCTCTTTCTCTCTTACACTCATTCTCCTTTTCTTTCCTCTGTTTCTCTCTTTCATTTCTTTCTTTCTCCTTCTTTTGTCTCATTCTCTTCCTTTTCTCCCTTTCACTCTCACTCTCATTCTCCTTTTCTTTCCTCTGTTTATCTCCTTCTTCTCTCTTTCATTTCTTTCTTTCTCCTACTTTTCTCTCATTCTCTTCCTTTTCTCTCTTTCTCTCTCACTCTCATTCTCCTTTTCTTTCCTCTGTTTCTCTCTTTTTTCTCTCTTTCATTTATTTCTTTCTCCTACTTTTCTCTCATTCTCTACCTTTTCTCTCTTTCTCTCTCACACTCATTCTCCTTTTCTTTCCTCTGTTTCTATCTTTCATTTCTTTCTTTCTCCTTCTTTTGTCTCATTCTCTTCCTTTTCTCCCTTTCACTCTCACTCTCATTCTCCTTTTCTTTCCTCTGTTTCTCTCTTTTTTCTCTCTTTCATTTCTTTCTTTCTCCTACTTTTGTCTCATTCTCTTCCTTTTTTTTCTTTCTCACTCACTCTCATTCTCCTTTTCTTTCCTCTGTTTCTCTCTTTCATTTCTTTCTTTCTCCTACTTTCCTCTCATTCTCTTCCTTTTCTCCCTTTCTCTCTTACTCTCATTCTCCTTTTCTTTCCTGTTTCTCTCTTTCGTCTCTTTCTTTCTCCTTCTTTTCTCTTATTCTCTTCCTTATCTCTCTTTCTCTCTCACTCTCATTCTCCTTTTCTTTCCTCTGTTTCTCTCTTTATTTCTCTCTTTCATTTCTTTCTTTCTCCTACTTTTCTCTCATTCTCTTCCTTTTCTCTCTTTCTCACTCACTCTCATTCTCCTTTTCTTTCCTCTGTTTCTCTCTTTCATTTCTTTCTTTCTCCTACTTTTCTCTCATTCTCTTCCTTTTCTCCCTTTCTCACTCACTCTCATTCTCCTTTTCTTTTCTCTGTTTCTCTCTTTCATTTCTTTCTTTCTCCTTTTCTCTCATTCTCTTCCTTTTCTCTCTTTCTCTCTCACTCTCATTCTCCTTTTCTTTCCTCTGTTTCTCTCTTTCATTTCTTTCTTTCTCCTTTTCTCTCATTCTCTTCCTTTTCTCTCTTTCTCTCTCACTCTCATTCTCCTTTTCTTTCCTCTGTTTCTTTCTTTCATTTCTTTCGTTCTCCTTCTTTTCTCTCATTCTCTTCCTTTTCTCTCTTTCTCTCTCACTCTCATTCTCCTTTTCTTTCCTCTGTTTCTCTCTTTATTTCTCTCTGTCATTTCTTTCTTTCTCCTTCTTTTCTCTCATTCTCTTCCTTTTCTCCCTTTCTATCTCACTCTCATTCGCCTTTTCTTTCCTCTGTTTCTTTCGTTCATTTCTTTCTTTCTCCTACTTTTCTCTCATTCTCTTCCTTTTCTCTCTTTCTCTCTCACTCTCATTCTCCTTTTCTTTCCTCTGTTTCTCTCTTTTTTCTCTCTTTCATTTCTTTCTTTCTCCTACTTTTCTCTCATTCTCTTCCTTTTCTCTCTTTCTCTCTCACTCTCATTCTCCTTTTCTTTCCTCTGTTTCTCTCTTTCATTTCTTTCTTTCTTCAACTTTTCTCTCATTCTCTTCCTTTTCTCCCTTTCTCTCTTACTCTCATTCTCCTTTTCTTTCCTCTGTTTCTCTCTTTTTTCTCTCTTTCATTTCTTTCATTCGCCTTCTTTTCTTTCATTGTCTACCTTTTCTCTCTTTCTCTCTCACTCTCATTCTCCTTTTCTTTCCTCTGTTTCACTCTTTCATTTCTTTCTTTCTCCTTCTTTTCTCTCATTCTCTTCCTTATCTCTCTTTATCTCTCACTCTCATTCTCCATTTTTTTCCTCTGTTTCTCTCTTTCGTTTCTTTCTTTCTCCTTCTTTTCTCTCATTCTCTTCCTTTTCTCTCTTTCTCTCTCAATCTCCTTCTACTTTTCTTTCCTGTTTCTCTCTCTAATTTCTGTCTTTCTCCTTCTTTTCTCTCATTCTCTTCCTTTTCTCTCTTTCTCTCTCACTCTCATTCTCCTTTTCTTTCCTCTGTTTCTCTGTATTTTCTCTCTTTCATTTCTTTCTTTCTCCTACTTTTCTCTCATTCTCTTCCTTTTCTCTCTTTCTCTCTCACTCTCATTCTCCTTTTCTTTCCTCTGTTTCTCTCTTTTTTCTTTCTTTCATTTATTTCTTTCTCCTACTTTTCTCTCATTCTCTACCTTTTCTCTCTTTCTCTCTTACACTCATTCTCCTTTTCTTTCCTCTGTTTCTCTCTTTCATTTCTTTCTTTCTCCTTCTTTTGTCTCATTCTCTTCCTTTTCTCCCTTTCACTCTCACTCTCATTCTCCTTTTCTTTCCTCTGTTTCTCTCCTTCTTCTCACTTTCATTTCTTTCTTTCTCCTACTTTTCTCTCATTCTCTTCCTTTTCTCTCTTTCTCTCTCACTCTCATTCTCCTTTTCTTTCCTCTGTTTCTCTCTTTTTTCTCTCTTTCATTTATTTCTTTCTCCTACTTTTCTCTCATTCTCTACCTTTTCTCTCTTTCTCTCTCACACTCATTCTCCTTTTCTTTCCTCTGTTTCTATCTTTCATTTCTTTCTTTCTCCTTCTTTTGTCTCATTCTCTTCCTTTTCTCCCTTTCACTCTCACTCTCATTCTCCTTTTCTTTCCTCTGTTTCTCTCTTTTTTCTCTCTTTCATTTCTTTCTTTCTCCTACTTTTGTCTCATTCTCTTCCTTTTTTTTCTTTCTCACTCACTCTCATTCTCCTTTTCTTTCCTCTGTTTCTCTCTTTCATTTCTTTCTTTCTCCTACTTTCCTCTCATTCTCTTCCTTTTCTCCCTTTCTCTCTTACTCTCATTCTCCTTTTCTTTCCTGTTTCTCTCTTTCGTTTCTTTCTCCTTCTTTTCTCTTATTCTCTTCCTTATCTCTCTTTCTCTCTCACTCTCATTCTCCTTTTCTTTCCTCTGTTTCTCTCTTTATTTCTCTCTTTCATTTCTTTCTTTCTCCTACTTTTCTCTCATTCTCTTCCTTTTCTCTCTTTCTCACTCACTCTCATTCTCCTTTTCTTTCCTCTGTTTCTCTCTTTCATTTCTTTCTTTCTCCTACTTTTCTCTCATTCTCTTCCTTTTCTCCCTTTCTCACTCACTCTCATTCTCCTTTTCTTTCCTCTGTTTCTCTCTTTCATTTCTTTCTTTCTCCTTTTCTCTCATTCTCTTCCTTTTCTCTCTTTCTCTCTCACTCTCATTCTCCTTTTCTTTCCTCTGTTTCTTTCTTTCATTTCTTTCGTTCTCCTTCTTTTCTCTCATTCTCTTCCTTTTCTCTCTTTCTCTCTCACTCTCATTCTCCTTTTCTTTCCTCTGTTTCTCTCTTTATTTCTCTCTGTCATTTCTTTCTTTCTCCTTCTTTTCTCTCATTCTCTTCCTTTTCTCCCTTTCTATCTCACTCTCATTCGCCTTTTTTTCCTTTGTTTCTTTCGTTCATTTCTTTCTTTCTCCTACTTTTCTCTCATTCTCTTCCTTTTCTCTCTTTCTCTCTCACTCTCATTCTCCTTTTCTTTCCTCTGTTTCTCTCTTTCATTTCTTTCTTTCTCCAACTTTTCTCTCATTCTCTTCCTTTTCTCCCTTTCTCTCTTACTCTCATTCTCCTTTTCTTTCCTGTTTCTCTCTCTAATTTCTTTAGTTCTCCTTCTTTTCTCTCATTCTCTTCCTTTTCTCTCTTTCTCTCTCACTCTCATTCTCCTTTTCTTTCCTTTGTTTCTCTATTTTTTCTCTCTTTCATTTCTTTCTTTCTCCTACTTTTCTCTCATTCTCTTCCTTTTCTCTCTTTCTCTCTCACTCTCATTCTCCTTTTCTTTCCTCTGTTTCTCTCTTTCATTTCTTTCTTTCTTCAACTTTTCTCTCATTCTCTTCCTTTTCTCCCTTTCTCTCTTACTCTCATTCTCCTTTTCTTTCCTCTGTTTCTCTCTTTTTTCTCTCTTTCATTTCTTTCATTCGCCTTCTTTTCTTTCATTGTCTACCTTTTCTCTCTTTCTCTCTCACTCTCATTCTCCTTTTCTTTCCTCTGTTTCACTCTTTCATTTCTTTCTTTCTCCTTCTTTTCTCTCATTCTCTTCCTTATCTCTCTTTATCTCTCACTCTCATTCTCCATTTTTTTCCTCTGTTTCTCTCTTTCGTTTCTTTCTTTCTCCTTCTTTTCTCTCATTCTCTTCCTTTTCTCTCTTTCTCTCTCAATCTCCTTCTACTTTTCTTTCCTGTTTCTCTCTCTAATTTCTGTCTTTCTCCTTCTTTTCTCTCATTCTCTTCCTTTTCTCTCTTTCTCTCTCACTCTCATTCTCCTTTTCTTTCCTCTGTTTCTCTCTATTTTCTCTCTTTCATTTCTTTCTTTCTCCTACTTTTCTCTCATTCTCTTCCTTTTCTCTCTTTCTCTCTCACTCTCATTCTCCTTTTCTTTCCTCTGTTTCTCTCTTTTTTCTCTCTTTCATTTATTTCTTTCTCCTACTTTTCTCTCATTCTCTACCTTTTCTCTCTTTCTCTCTCACACTCATTCTCCTTTTATTTCCTCTGTTTCTATCTTTCATTTCTTTCTTTCTCCTTCTTTTGTCTCATTCTCTTCCTTTTCTCCCTTTCACTCTCACTCTCATTCTCCTTTTCTTTCCTCTGTTTCTCTCTTTTTTCTCTCTTTCATTTCTTTCTTTCTCCTACTTTTGTCTCATTCTCTTCCTTTTTTTTCTTTCTCACTCACTCTCATTCTCCTTTTCTTTCCTCTGTTTCTCTCTTTCATTTCTTTCTTTCTCCTACTTTCCTCTCATTCTCTTCCTTTTCTCCCTTTCTCTCTTACTCTCATTCTCCTTTTCTTTCCTGTTTCTCTCTTTCGTTTCTTTCTTTCACCTTCTTTTCTCTTATTCTCTTCCTTATCTCTCTTTCTCTCTCACTCTCATTCTCCTTTTCTTTCCTCTGTTTCTCTCTTTCATTTCTTTCTTTCTCCTACTTTTCTCTCATTCTCTTCCTTTTCTCCCTTTCTCACTCACTCTCATTCTCCTTTTCTTTTCTCTGTTTCTCTCTTTCATTTCTTTCTTTCTCCTTTTCTCTCATTCTCTTCCTTTTCTCTCTTTCTCTCTCACTCTCATTCTCCTTTTCTTTCCTCTGTTTCTCTCTTTTTTCTCTCTTTCATTTATTTCTTTCTCCTACTTTTCTCTCATTCTCTACCTTTTCTCTCTTTCTCTCTCACACTCATTCTCCTTTTCTTTCCTCTGTTTCTATCTTTCATTTCTTTCTTTCTCCTTCTTTTGTCTCATTCTCTTCCTTTTCTCCCTTTCACTCTCACTCTCATTCTCCTTTTCTTTCCTCTGTTTCTCTCTTTTTTCTCTCTTTCATTTCTTTCTTTCTCCTACTTTTGTCTCATTCTCTTCCTTTTTTTTCTTTCTCACTCACTCTCATTCTCCTTTTCTTTCCTCTGTTTCTCTCTTTCATTTCTTTCTTTCTCCTACTTTCCTCTCATTCTCTTCGTTTTCTCCCTTTCTCTCTTACTCTCATTCTCCTTTTCTTTCCTGTTTCTCTCTTTCGTTTCTTTCTCCTTCTTTTCTCTTATTCTCTTCCTTATCTCTCTTTCTCTCTCACTCTCATTCTCCTTTTCTTTCCTCTGTTTCTCTCTTTATTTCTCTCTTTCATTTCTTTCTTTCTCCTACTTTTCTCTCATTCTCTTCCTTTTCTCTCTTTCTCACTCACTCTCATTCTCCTTTTCTTTCCTCTGTTTCTCTCTTTCATTTCTTTCTTTCTCCTACTTTTCTCTCATTCTCTTCCTTTTCTCTCTTTCTCACTCACTCTCATTCTCCTTTTCTTTCCTCTGTTTCTTTCTTTCATTTCTTTCGTTCTCCTTCTTTTCTCTCATTCTCTTCCTTTTCTCCCTTTCTCACTCACTCTCATTCTCCTTTTCTTTCCTCTGTTTCTCTCTTTCATTTCTTTCTTTCTCCTTTTCTCTCATTCTCTTCCTTTTCTCCCTTTCTATCTCACTCTCATTCGCCTTTTTTTCCTTTGTTTCTTTCGTTCATTTCTTTCTTTCTCCTACTTTTCTGTCATTCTCTTCCTTTTCTCTCTTTCTCTCTCACTCTCATTCTCCTTTTCTTTCCTCTGTTTCTCTCTTTCTCTCTCACTCTCATTCTCCTTTTCTTTCCTCTGTTTCTCTCTTTCATTTCTTTCTTTCTCCAACTTTTCTCTCATTCTCTTCCTTTTCTCCCTTTCTCTCTTACTCTCATTCTCCTTTTCTTTCCTCTGTTTCTCTCTTTCATTTTTTTTCTTTCTCCTACTTTTCTCTCATTCTCTTCCTTTTCTCCCTTTCTCTCTTACTCTCATTCTCCTTTTCTTTCCTGTTTCTCTCTCTAATTTCTTTAGTTCTCCTTCTTTTCTCTCATTCTCTTCCTTTTCTCTCTTTCTCTCTCACTCTCATTCTCCTTTTCTTTCCTTTGTTTCTCTATTTTTTCTCTCTTTCATTTCTTTCTTTCTCCTACTTTTCTCTCATTCTCTTCCTTTTCTCTCTTTCTCTCTCACTCTCATTCTCCTTTTCTTTCCTCTGTTTCTCTCTTTCATTTCTTTCTTTCTTCAACTTTTCTCTCATTCTCTTCCTTTTCTCCCTTTCTCTCTTACTCTCATTCTCCTTTTCTTTCCTCTGTTTCTCTCTTTTTTCTCTCTTTCATTTCTTTCATTCGCCTTCTTTTCTTTCATTGTCTACCTTTTCTCTCTTTCTCTCTCACTCTCATTCTCCTTTTCTTTCCTCTGTTTCACTCTTTCATTTCTTTCTTTCTCCTTCTTTTCTCTCATTCTCTTCCTTATCTCTCTTTATCTCTCACTCTCATTCTCCATTTTTTTCCTCTGTTTCTCTCTTTCGTTTCTTTCTTTCTCCTTCTTTTCTCTCATTCTCTTCCTTTTCTCTCTTTCTCTCTCAATCTCCTTCTACTTTTCTTTCCTGTTTCTCTCTCTAATTTCTGTCTTTCTCCTTCTTTTCTCTCATTCTCTTCCTTTTCTCTCTTTCTCTCTCACTCTCATTCTCCTTTTCTTTCCTCTGTTTCTCTCTATTTTCTCTCTTTCATTTCTTTCTTTCTCCTACTTTTCTCTCATTCTCTTCCTTTTCTCTCTTTCTCTCTCACTCTCATTCTCCTTTTCTTTCCTCTGTTTCTCTCTTTTTTCTCTCTTTCATTTATTTCTTTCTCCAACTTTTCTCTCATTCTCTACCTTTTCTCTCTTTCTCTCTTACACTCATTCTCCTTTTCTTTCCTCTGTTTCTCTCTTTCATTTCTTTCTTTCTCCTTCTTTTGTCTCATTCTCTTCCTTTTCTCCCTTTCACTCTCACTCTCATTCTCCTTTTCTTTCCTCTGTTTCTCTCCTTCTTCTCTCTTTCATTTCTTTCTTTCTCCTACTTTTCTCTCATTCTCTTCCTTTTCTCTCTTTCTCTCTCACTCTCATTCTCCTTTTCTTTCCTCTGTTTCTCTCTTTTTTCTCTCTTTCATTTATTTCTTTCTCCTACTTTTCTCTCATTCTCTACCTTTTCTCTCTTTCTCTCTCACACTCATTCTCCTTTTCTTTCCTCTGTTTCTATCTTTCATTTCTTTCTTTCTCCTTCTTTTGTCTCATTCTCTTCCTTTTCTCCCTTTCACTCTCACTCTCATTCTCCTTTTCTTTCCTCTGTTTCTCTCTTTTTTCTCTCTTTCATTTCTTTCTTTCTCCTACTTTTGTCTCATTCTCTTCCTTTTTTTTCTTTCTCACTCACTCTCATTCTCCTTTTCTTTCCTCTGTTTCTCTCTTTCATTTCTTTCTTTCTCTTTCTTTCCTCTCATTCTCTTCCTTTTCTCCCTTTCTCTCTTACTCTCATTCTCCTTTTCTTTCCTGTTTCTCTCTTTCGTTTCTTTCTTTCTCCTTCTTTTCTCTTATTCTCTTCCTTATCTCTCTTTCTCTCTCACTCTCATTCTCCTTTTCTTTCCTCTGTTTCTCTCTTTCATTTCTTTCTTTCTCCTACTTTTCTCTCATTCTCTTCCTTTTCTCCCTTTCTCACTCACTCACATTCTCCTTTTCTTTTCTCTGTTTCTCTCTTTCATTTCTTTCTTTCTCCTTTTCTCTCATTCTCTTCCTTTTCTCTCTTTCTCTCTCACTCTCATTCTCCTTTTCTTTCCTCTGTTTCTCTCTTTTTTCTCTCTTTCATTTCTTTCTTTCTCCTACTTTTGTCTCATTCTCTACCTTTTCTCTCTTTCTCTCTCACACTCATTCTCCTTTTCTTTCCTCTGTTTCTATCTTTCATTTCTTTCTTTCTCCTTCTTTTGTCTCATTCTCTTCCTTTTCTCCCTTTCACTCTCACTCTCATTCTCCTTTTCTTTCCTCTGTTTCTCTCTTTTTTCTCTCTTTCATTTCTTTCTTTCTCCTACTTTTGTCTCATTCTCTTCCTTTTTTTTCTTTCTCACTCACTCTCATTCTCCTTTTCTTTCCTCTGTTTCTCTCTTTCATTTCTTTCTTTCTCCTACTTTCTTCTCATTCTCTTCCTTTTCTCCCTTTCTCTCTTACTCTCATTCTCCTTTTCTTTCCTGTTTCTCTCTTTCGTTTCTTTCTCCTTCTTTTCTCTTATTCTCTTCCTTATCTCTCTTTCTCTCTCACTCTCATTCACCTTTTCTTTCCTCTGTTTCTCTCTTTATTTCTCTCTTTCATTTCTTTCTTTCTCCTACTTTTCTCTCATTCTCTTCCTTTTCTCTCTTTCTCACTCACTCTCATTCTCCTTTTCTTTCCTCTGTTTCTCTCTTTCATTTCTTTCTTTCTCCTACTTTTCTCTCATTCTCTTCCCTTTCTCCCTTTCTCACTCACTCTCATTCTCCTTTTCTTTCCTCTGTTTCTCTCTTTCATTTCTTTCTTTCTCCTTTTCTCTCATTCTCTTCCTTTTCTCTCTTTCTCTCTCACTCTCATTCTCCTTTTCTTTCCTCTGTTTCTTTCTTTCATTTCTTTCGTTCTCCTTCTTTTCTCTCATTCTCTTCCTTTTCTCTCTTTCTCTCTCACTCTCATTCTCCTTTTCTTTCCTCTGTTTCTCTCTTTATTTCTCTCTGTCATTTCTTTCTTTCTCCTTCTTTTCTCTCATTCTCTTCCTTTTCTCCCTTTCTATCTCACTCTCATTCGCCTTTTTTTCCTTTGTTTCTTTCGTTCATTTCTTTCTTTCTCCTACTTTTCTCTCATTCTCTTCCTTTTCTCTCTTTCTCTCTCACTCTCATTCTCCTTTTCTTTCCTCTGTTTCTCTCTTTCATTTCTTTCTTTCTCCAACTTTTCTCTCATTCTCTTCCTTTTCTCCCTTTCTCTCTTACTCTCATTCTCCTTTTCTTTCCTCTGTTTCTCTCTTTCATTTTTTTTCTTTCTCCTACTTTTCTCTCATTCTCTTCCTTTTCTCCCTTTCTCTCTTACTCTCATTCTCCTTTTCTTTCCTGTTTCTCTCTCTAAATTCTTTAGTTCTCCTTCTTTTCTCTCATTCTCTTCCTTTTCTCTCTTTCTCTCTCACTCTCATTCTCCTTTTCTTTCCTTTGTTTCTCTATTTTTTCTCTCTTTCATTTCTTTCTTTCTCCTACTTTTCTCTCATTCTCTTCCTTTTCTCTCTTTCTCTCTCACTCTCATTCTCCTTTTCTTTCCTCTGTTTCTCTCTTTCATTTCTTTCTTTCTTCAACTTTTCTCTCATTCTCTTCCTTTTCTCCCTTTCTCTCTTACTCTCATTCTCCTTTTCTTTCCTCTGTTTCTCTCTTTTTTCTCTCTTTCATTTCTTTCATTCGCCTTCTTTTCTTTCATTGTCTACCTTTTCTCTCTTTCTCTCTCACTCTCATTCTCCTTTTCATTCCTCTGTTTCACTCTTTCATTTCTTTCTTTCTGCTTCTTTTCTCTCATTCTCTTCCTTATCTCTCTTTATCTCTCACTCTCATTCTCCATTTTTTTCCTCTGTTTCTCTCTTTCGTTTCTTTCTTTCTCCTTCTTTTCTCTCATTCTCTTCCTTTTCTCTCTTTCTCTCTCAATCTCCTTCTACTTTTCTTTCCTGTTTCTCTCTCTAATTTCTGTCTTTCTCCTTCTTTTCTCTCATTCTCTTCCTTTTCTCTCTTTCTCTCTCACTCTCATTCTCCTTTTCTTTCCTCTGTTTCTCTCTATTTTCTCTCTTTCATTTCTTTCTTTCTCCTACTTTTCTCTCATTCTCTTCCTTTTCTCTCTTTCTCTCTCACTCTCATTCTCCTTTTCTTTCCTCTGTTTCTCTCTTTTTTCTCTCTTTCATTTATTTCTTTCTCCTACTTTTCTCTCATTCTCTACCTTTTCTCTCTTTCTCTCTTACACTCATTCTCCTTTTCTTTCCTCTGTTTCTCTCTTTCATTTCTTTCTTTCTCCTTCTTTTGTCTCATTCTCTTCCTTTTCTCCCTTTCACTCTCACTCTCATTCTCCTTTTCTTTCCTCTGTTTCTCTCCTTCTTCTCTCTTTCATTTCTTTCTTTCTCCTACTTTTCTCTCATTCTCTTCCTTTTCTCTCTTTCTCTCTCACTCTCATTCTCCTTTTCTTTCCTCTGTTTCTCTCTTTTTTCTCTCTTTCATTTATTTCTTTCTCCTACTTTTCTCTCATTCTCTACCTTTTCTCTCTTTCTCTCTCACACTCATTCTCCTTTTCTTTCCTCTGTTTCTATCTTTCATTTCTTTCTTTCTCCTTCTTTTGTCTCATTCTCTTCCTTTTCTCCCTTTCACTCTCACTCTCATTCTCCTTTTCTTTCCTCTGTTTCTCTCTTTTTTCTCTCTTTCATTTCTTTCTTTCTCCTACTTTTGTCTCATTCTCTTCCTTTTTTTTCTTTCTCACTCACTCTCATTCTCCTTTTCTTTCCTCTGTTTCTCTCTTTCATTTCTTTCTTTCTCCTACTTTCCTCTCATTCTCTTCCTTTTCTCCCTTTCTCTCTTACTCTCATTCTCCTTTTCTTTCCTGTTTCTCTCTTTCGTTTCTTTCTTTCTCCTTCTTTTCTCTTATTCTCTTCCTTATCTCTCTTTCTCTCTCACTCTCATTCTCCTTTTCTTTCCTCTGTTTCTCTCTTTATTTCTCTCTTTCATTTCTTTCTTTCTCCTACTTTTCTCTCATTCTCTTCCTTTTCTCTCTTTCTCACTCACTCTCATTCTCCTTTTCTTTCCTCTGTTTCTCTCTTTCATTTCTTTCTTTCTCCTACTTTTCTCTCATTCTCTTCCTTTTCTCCCTTTCTCACTCACTCTCATTCTCCTTTTCTTTTCTTTGTTTCTCTCTTTCATTTCTTTCTTTCTCCTTTTCTCTCATTCTCTTCCTTTTCTCTCTTTCTCTCTCACTCTCATTCTCCTTTTCTTTCCTCTGTTTCTCTCTTTCATTTCTTTCTTTCTCCTTTTCTCTCATTCTCTTCCTTTTCTCTCTTTCTCTCTCACTCTCATTCTCCTTTTCTTTCCTCTGTTTCTTTCTTTCATTTCTTTCGTTCTCCTTCTTTTCTCTCATTCTCTTCCTTTTCTCTCTTTCTCTCTCACTCTCATTCTCCTTTTCTTTCCTCTGTTTCTCTCTTTATTTCTCTCTGTCATTTCTTTCTTTCTCCTTCTTTTCTCTCATTCTCTTCCTTTTCTCCCTTTCTATCTCACTCTCATTCGCCTTTTTTTCCTTTGTTTCTTTCGTTCATTTCTTTCTTTCTCCTACTTTTCTCTCATTCTCTTCCTTTTCTCTCTTTCTCTCTCACTCTCATTCTCCTTTTCTTTCCTCTGTTTCTCTCTTTCATTTCTTTCTTTCTCCAACTTTTCTCTCATTCTCTTCCTTTTCTCCCTTTCTCTCTTACTCTCATTCTCCTTTTCTTTCCTCTGTTTCTCTCTTTCATTTTTTTTCTTTCTCCTACTTTTCTCTCATTCTCTTCCTTTTCTCCCTTTCTCTCTTACTCTCATTCTCCTTTTCTTTCCTGTTTCTCTCTCTAATTTCTTTAGTTCTCCTTCTTTTCTCTCATTCTCTTCCTTCTCTCTCTTTCTCTCTCACTCTCATTCTCCTTTTCTTTCCTCTGTTTCTCTCTTTTTTCTCTCTTTCATTTCTTTCTTTCTCCTACTTTTCTCTCATTCTCTTCCTTTTCTCTCTTTCTCTCTCACTCTCATTCTCCTTTTCTTTCCTCTGTTTCTCTCTTTCATTTCTTTCTTTCTTCAACTTTTCTCTCATTCTCTTCCTTTTCTCCCTTTCTCTCTTACTCTCATTCTCCTTTTCTTTCCTCTGTTTCTCTCTTTTTTCTCTCTTTCTTTTCTTTCATTCGCCTTCTTTTCTTTCATTGTCTACCTTTTCTCTCTTTCTCTCTCACTCTCATTCTCCTTTTCTTTCCTCTGTTTCACTCTTTCATTTCTTTCTTTCTCCTTCTTTTCTCTCATTCTCTTCCTTATCTCTCTTTATCTCTCACTCTCATTCTCCATTTTTTTCCTCTGTTTCTCTCTTTCGTTTCTTTCTTTCTCCTTCTTTTCTCTCATTCTCTTCCTTTTCTCTCTTTCTCTCTCAATCTCCTTCTACTTTTCTTTCCTGTTTCTCTCTCTAATTTCTGTCTTTCTCCTTCTTTTCTCTCATTCTCTTCCTTTTCTCTCTTTCTCTCTCACTCTCATTCTCCTTTTCTTTCCTCTGTTTCTCTCTATTTTCTCTCTTTCATTTCTTTCTTTCTCCTACTTTTCTCTCATTCTCTTCCTTTTCTCTCTTTCTCTCTCACTCTCATTCTCCTTTTCTTTCCTCTGTTTCTCTCTTTTTTCTCTCTTTCATTTATTTCTTTCTCCTACTTTTCTCTGATTCTCTACCTTTTCTCTCTTTCTCTCTTACACTCATTCTCCTTTTCTTTCCTCTGTTTCTCTCTTTCATTTCTTTCTTTCTCCTTCTTTTGTCTCATTCTCTTCCTTTTCTCCCTTTCACTCTCACTCTCATTCTCCTTTTCTTTCCTCTGTTTCTCTCCTTCTTCTCTCTTTCATTTCTTTCTTTCTCCTACTTTTCTCTCATTCTCTTCCTTTTCTCTCTTTCTCTCTCACTCTCATTCTCCTTTTCTTTCCTCTGTTTCTCTCTTTTTTCTCTCTTTCATTTATTTCTTTCTCCTACTTTTCTCTCATTCTCTACCTTTTCTCTCTTTCTCTCTCACACTCATTCTCCTTTTCTTTCCTCTGTTTCTATCTTTCATTTCTTTCTTTCTCCTTCTTTTGTCTCATTCTCTTCCTTTTCTCCCTTTCACTCTCACTCTCATTCTCCTTTTCTTTCCTCTGTTTCTCTCTTTTTTCTCTCTTTCATTTCTTTCTTTCTCCTACTTTTGTCTCATTCTCTTCCTTTTTTTTCTTTCTCACTCACTCTCATTCTCCTTTTCTTTCCTCTGTTTCTCTCTTTCATTTCTTTCTTTCTCCTACTTTCCTCTCATTCTCTTCCTTTTCTCCCTTTCTCTCTTACTCTCATTCTCCTTTTCTTTCCTGTTTCTCTCTTTCGTTTCTTTCTTTCTCCTTCTTTTCTCTTATTCTCTTCCTTATCTCTCTTTCTCTCTCACTCTCATTCTCCTTTTCTTTCCTCTGTTTCTCTCTTTATTTCTCTCTGTCATTTCTTTCTTTCTCCTTCTTTTCTCTCATTCTCTTCCTTTTCTCCCTTTCTATCTCACTCTCATTCGCCTTTTTTTCCTTTGTTTCTTTCGTTCATTTCTTTCTTTCTCCTACTTTTCTCTCATTCTCTTCCTTTTCTCTCTTTCTCTCTCACTCTCATTCTCCTTTTCTTTCCTCTGTTTCTCTCTTTCATTTCTTTCTTTCTCCAACTTTTCTCTCATTCTCTTCCTTTTCTCCCTTTCTCTCTTACTCTCATTCTCCTTTTCTTTCCTCTGTTTCTCTCTTTCATTTTTTTTCTTTCTCCTACTTTTCTCTCATTCTCTTCCTTTTCTCCCTTTCTCTCTTACTCTCATTCTCCTTTTCTTTCCTGTTTCTCTCTCTAATTTCTTTAGTTCTCCTTCTTTTCTCTCATTCTCTTCCTTCTCTCTCTTTCTCTCTCACTCTCATTCTCCTTTTCTTTCCTCTGTTTCTCTCTTTTTTCTCTCTTTCATTTCTTTCTTTCTCCTACTTTTCTCTCATTCTCTTCCTTTTCTCTCTTTCTCTCTCACTCTCATTCTCCTTTTCTTTCCTCTGTTTCTCTCTTTCATTTCTTTCTTTCTTCAACTTTTCTCTCATTCTCTTCCTTTTCTCCCTTTCTCTCTTACTCTCATTCTCCTTTTCTTTCCTCTGTTTCTCTCTTTTTTCTCTCTTTCATTTCTTTCATTCG
Organism: Octopus bimaculoides; assembly: GCF_046866305.1. Lineage (NCBI taxonomy): Eukaryota > Metazoa > Mollusca > Cephalopoda > Octopoda > Octopodidae > Octopus > Octopus bimaculoides. The sequence goes on along the minus strand of NW_028315305.1, from coordinate 24,233 downwards.
CCTTCTTTTCTTTCATTGTCTACCTTTTCTCTCTTTCTCTCTCACTCTCATTCTCCTTTTCTTTCCTCTGTTTCACTCTTTCATTTCTTTCTTTCTCCTTCTTTTCTCTCATTCTCTTCCTTATCTCTCTTTATCTCTCACTCTCATTCTCCATTTTTTTCCTCTGTTTCTCTCTTTCGTTTCTTTCTTTCTCCTTCTTTTCTCTCATTCTCTTCCTTTTCTCTCTTTCTCTCTCAATCTCCTTCTACTTTTCTTTCCTGTTTCTCTCTCTAATTTCTGTCTTTCTCCTTCTTTTCTCTCATTCTCTTCCTTTTCTCTCTTTCTCTCTCACTCTCATTCTCCTTTTCTTTCCTCTGTTTCTCTCTATTTTCTCTCTTTCATTTCTTTCTTTCTCCTACTTTTCTCTCATTCTCTTCCTTTTCTCTCTTTCTCTCTCACTCTCATTCTCCTTTTCTTTCCTCTGTTTCTCTCTTTTTTCTCTCTTTCATTTATTTCTTTCTCCTACTTTTCTCTCATTCTCTACCTTTTCTCTCTTTCTCTCTTACACTCATTCTCCTTTTCTTTCCTCTGTTTCTCTCTTTCATTTCTTTCTTTCTCCTTCTTTTGTCTCATTCTCTTCCTTTTCTCCCTTTCACTCTCACTCTCATTCTCCTTTTCTTTCCTCTGTTTCTCTCCTTCTTCTCTCTTTCATTTCTTTCTTTCTCCTACTTTTCTCTCATTCTCTTCCTTTTCTCTCTTTCTCTCTCACTCTCATTCTCCTTTTCTTTCCTCTGATTCTCTCTTTTTTCTCTCTTTCATTTATTTCTTTCTCCTACTTTTCTCTCATTCCCTACCTTTTCTCTCTTTCTCTCTCACACTCATTCTCCTTTTCTTTCCTCTGTTTCTATCTTTCATTTCTTTCTTTCTCCTTCTTTTGTCTCATTCTCTTCCTTTTCTCCCTTTCACTCTCACTCTTATTCTCCTTTTCTTTCCTCTGTTTCTCTCTTTTTTCTCTCTTTCATTTCTTTCTTTCTCCTACTTTTGTCTCATTCTCTTCCTTTTTTTTCTTTCTCACTCACTCTCATTCTCCTTTTCTTTCCTCTGTTTCTCTCTTTCATTTCTTTCTTTCTCCTACTTTCCTCTCATTCTCTTCCTTTTCTCCCTTTCTCTCTTACTCTCATTCTCCTTTTCTTTCCTGTTTCTCTCTTTCGTTTCTTTCTTTCTCCTTCTTTTCTCTTATTCTCTTCCTTATCTCTCTTTCTCTCTCACTCTCATTCTCCTTTTCTTTCCTCTGTTTCTCTCTTTATTTCTCTCTTTCATTTCTTTCTTTCTCCTACTTTTCTCTCATTCTCTTCCTTTTCTCTCTTTCTCACTCACTCTCATTCTCCTTTTCTTTCCTCTGTTTCTCTCTTTCATTTCTTTCTTTCTCCTACTTTTCTCTCATTCTCTTCCTTTTCTCGCTTTCTCACTCACTCTCATTCTCCTTTTCTTTTCTCTGTTTCTCTCTTTCATTTCTTTCTTTCTCCTTTTCTCTCATTCTCTTCCTTTTCTCTCTTTCTCTCTCACTCTCATTCTCCTTTTCTTTCCTCTGTTTCTCTCTTTCATTTCTTTCTTTCTCCTTTTCTCTCATTCTCTTCCTTTTCTCTCTTTCTCTCTCACTCTCATTCTCCTTTTCTTTCCTCTGTTTCTTTCTTTCATTTCTTTCGTTCTCCTTCTTTTCTCTCATTCTCTTCCTTTTCTCTCTTTCTCTCTCACTCTCATTCTCCTTTTCTTTCCTCTGTTTCTCTCTTTATTTCTCTCTGTCATTTCTTTCTTTCTCCTTCTTTTCACTCATTCTCTTCCTTTTCTCCCTTTCTATCTCACTCTCATTCGCCTTTTTTTCCTTTGTTTCTTTCGTTCATTTCTTTCTTTCTCCTACTTTTCTCTCATTCTCTTCCTTTTCTCTCTTTCTCTCTCACTCTCATTCTCCTTTTCTTTCCTCTGTTTCTCTCTTTCATTTCTTTCTTTCTCCAACTTTTCTCTCATTCTCTTCCTTTTCTCCCTTTCTCTCTTACTCTCATTCTCCTTTTCTTTCCTCTGTTTCTCTCTTTCATTTTTTTTCTTTCTCCTACTTTTCTCTCATTCTCTTCCTTTTCTCCCTTTCTCTCTTACTCTCATTCTCCTTTTCTTTCCTGTTTCTCTCTCTAATTTCTTTAGTTCTCCTTCTTTTCTCTCATTCTCTTCCTTTTCTCTCTTTCTCTCTCACTCTCATTCTCCTTTTCTTTCCTCTGTTTCTCTCTTTTTTCTCTCTTTCATTTCTTTCTTTCTCCTACTTTTCTCTCATTCTCTTCCTTTTCTCTCTTTCTCTCTCACTCTCATTCTCCTTTTCTTTCCTCTGTTTCTCTCTTTCATTTCTTTCTTTCTTCAACTTTTCTCTCATTCTCTTCCTTTTCTCCCTTTCTCTCTTACTCTCATTCTCCTTTTCTTTCCTCTGTTTCTCTCTTTTTTCTCTCTTTCATTTCTTTCATTCGCCTTCTTTTCTTTATTGTCTACCTTTTCTCTCTTTCTCTCTCACTCTCATTCTCCTTTTCTTTCCTCTGTTTCACTCTTTCATTTCTTTCTTTCTCCTTCTTTTCTCTCATTCTCTTCCTTATCTCTCTTTATCTCTCACTCTCATTCTCCATTTTTTTCCTCTGTTTCTCTCTTTCGTTTCTTTCTTTCTCCTTCTTTTCTCTCATTCTCTTCCTTTTCTCTCTTTCTCTCTCAATCTCCTTCTACTTTTCTTTCCTGTTTCTCTCTCTAATTTCTGTCTTTCTCCTTCTTTTCTCTCATTCTCTTCCTTTTCTCTCTTTCTCTCTCACTCTCATTCTCCTTTTCTTTCCTCTGTTTCTCTCTATTTTCTCTCTTTCATTTCTTTCTTTCTCCTACTTTTCTCTCATTCTCTTCCTTTTCTCTCTTTCTCTCTCACTCTCATTCTCCTTTTCTTTCCTCTGTTTCTCTCTTTTTTCTCTCTTTCATTTATTTCTTTCTCCTACTTTTCTCTCATTCTCTACCTTTTCTCTCTTTCTCTCTTACACTCATTCTCCTTTTCTTTCCTCTGTTTCTCTCTTTCATTTCTTTCTTTCTCCTTCTTTTGTCTCATTCTCTTCCTTTTCTCCCTTTCACTCTCACTCTCATTCTCCTTTTCTTTCCTCTGTTTCTCTCCTTCTTCTCTCTTTCATTTCTTTCTTTCTCCTACTTTTCTCTCATTCTCTTCCTTTTCTCTCTTTCTCTCTCACTCTCATTCTCCTTTTCTTTCCTCTGTTTCTCTCTTTTTTCTCTCTTTCATTTATTTCTTTCTCCTACTTTTCTCTCATTCTCTACCTTTTCTCTCTTTCTCTCTCACACTCATTCTCCTTTTCTTTCCTCTGTTTCTATCTTTCATTTCTTTCTTTCTCCTTCTTTTGTCTCATTCTCTTCCTTTTCTCCCTTTCACTCTCACTCTCATTCTCCTTTTCTTTCCTCTGTTTCTCTCTTTTTTCTCTCTTTCATTTCTTTCTTTCTCCTACTTTTGTCTCATTCTCTTCCTTTTTTTTCTTTCTCACTCACTCTCATTCTCCTTTTCTTTCCTCTGTTTCTCTCTTTCATTTCTTTCTTTCTCCTACTTTCCTCTCATTCTCTTCCTTTTATCCCTTTCTCTCTTACTCTCATTCTCCTTTTCTTTCCTGTTTCTCTCTTTCGTTTCTTTCTTTCTCCTTCTTTTCTCTTATTCTCTTCCTTATCTCTCTTTCTCTCTCACTCTCATTCTCCTTTTCTTTCCTCTGTTTCTCTCTTTATTTCTCTCTTTCATTTCTTTCTTTCTCCTACTTTTCTCTCATTCTCTTCCTTTTCTCTCTTTCTCACTCACTCTCATTCTCCTTTTCTTTCCTCTGTTTCTCTCTTTCATTTCTTTCTTTCTCCTACTTTTCTCTCATTCTCTTCCTTTTCTCCCTTTCTCACTCACTCTCATTCTCCTTTTCTTTTCTCTGTTTCTCTCTTTCATTTCTTTCTTTCTCCTTTTCTCTCATTCTCTTCCTTTTCTCTCTTTCTCTCTCACTCTCATTCTCCTTTTCTTTCCTCTGTTTCTCTCTTTCATTTCTTTCTTTCTCCTTTTCTCTCATTCTCTTCCTTTTCTCTCTTTCTCTCTCACTCTCATTCTCCTTTTCTTTCCTCTGTTTCTTTCTTTCATTTCTTTCGTTCTCCTTCTTTTCTCTCATTCTCTTCCTTTTCTCTCTTTCTCTCTCACTCTCATTCTCCTTTTCTTTCCTCTGTTTCTCTCTTTATTTCTCTCTGTCATTTCTTTCTTTCTCCTTCTTTTCTCTCATTCTCTTCCTTTTCTCCCTTTCTATCTCACTCTCATTCGCCTTTTCTTTCCTCTGTTTCTTTCGTTCATTTCTTTCTTTCTCCTACTTTTCTCTCATTCTCTTCCTTTTCTCTCTTTCTCTCTCACTCTCATTCTTTCCTCTTTCGTTTCTTTCTTTCTCATTCTTTTCTCTCATTCTCTTCCTTTTCTCTCTTTCTCTCTCAATCTCCTTCTACTTTTCTCTCCTGTTTCTCTCTCTAATTTCTTTAGTTCTCCTTCTTTTCTCTCATTCTCTTCCTTTTCTCTCTTTCTCTCTCACTCTCATTCTCCTTTTCTTTCCTCTGTTTCTCTCTTTTTTCTCTCTTTCATTTCTTTCTTTTTCCTACTTTTCTCTCATTCTCTTCCTTTTCTCTCTTTCTCTCTCACTCTCATTCTCCTTTTCTTTCCTCTGTTTCTCTCTTTCATTTCTTTCTTTCTCCAACTTTTCTCTCATTCTCTTCCTTTTCTCCCTTTCTCTCTCACTCACATTCTCCTTTTCTTTCCTCTGTTTCTCTCTTTCATTTCTTTCTTTCTCCTTTTCTCTCATTCTCTTCCTTTTCTCTCTTTCTCTCTCAATCTCATTCTCCTTTTCTTTCCTCTGTTTCTCTCTTTTTTCTCTCTTTCATTTCTTTCTTTCGCCTTCTTTTCTTTCATTGTCTACCTTTTCTCTCTTTCTCTCTCACTCTCATTCTCCTTTTCTTTCCTCTGTTTCTCTCTTTTTTCTCTCTTTCATTTCTTTCTTTTTCCTACTTTTCTCTCATTCTCTTCCTTTTCTCTCTTTCTCTCTCACTCTCATTCTCCTTTTCTTTCCTCTGTTTCTCTCTTTCATTTCGTTCTTTCTCCAACTTTTCTCTCATTCTCTTCCTTTTCACCCTTTCTCTCTCACTCACATTCTCCTTTTCTTTCCTCTGTTTCTCTCTTTCATTTCTTTCTTTCTCCTTTTCTCTCATTCTCTTCCTTTTCTCTCTTTCTCTCTCAATCTCATTCTCCTTTTCTTTCCTCTGTTTCTCTCTTTTTTCTCTCTTTCATTTCTTTCTTTCGCCTTCTTTTCTTTCATTGTCTACCTTTTCTCTCTTTCTCTCTCACTCTCATTCTCCTTTTCTTTCCTCTGTTTCTCTCTTTCATTTCTTTCTTTCTCCTTCTTTTGTCTCATTCTCTTCCTTTTCTCCCTTTCTCTCTCACTCTCATTCTCCTTTTCTTTCCTCTGTTTCTCTCTTTCGTTTCTTTCTTTCTCCTTCTTTTCTCTCATTCTCTTCCTTATCTCTCTTTATCTCTCACTCTCATTCTCCTTTTCTTTCCTCTGTTTCTCTCTTTCATTTCTTTCTTTCTCCTTTTCTCTCATTCTCTTCCTTATCTCTCTTTCTCTCTCACTCTCATTCTCCTTTTCTTTCCTCTGTTTCTCTCTTTTTTCTCTCTTTCATTTCTTTCTTTCTCCTACTTTTCTCACATTCTCTCCCTTTTCTCTCTTTCTCTCTCACTCACATTCTCCTTTTCTTTCCTCTGTTTCTCTCTTTCATTTCTTTCTTTCTCCTTTTCTCTCATTCTCTTCCTTTTCTCTCTTTCTCTCTCAATCTCATTCTCCTTTTCTTTCCCCTGTTTCTCTCTTTTTTCTCTCTTTCATTTCTTTCTTTCGCCTTCTTTTCTTTCATTGTCTACCTTTTCTCTCCTTCTCTCTCACTCTCATTCTCCTTTTCTTTCCTCTGTTTCTCTCTTTCATTTCTTTCTTTCTCCTTCTTTTGTCTCATTCTCTTCCTTATCTCTCTTTATCTCTCACTCTCATTCTCCATTTCTTTCCTCTGTTTCTCTCTTTCGTTTCTTTCTTTCTCCTTCTTTTCTCTCATTCTCTTCCTTTTCTCCCTTTCTCTCTTACTCTCATTCTCCTTTTCTTTCTTCTGTTTCTCTCTTTCACTTCTTTCTTTCTCCTTCTTTTCTCTCATTCTCGTCCTTTTCTCTCTTTCTCTCTCAATCTCATTCTCCTTTTCTTTCCTCTGTTTCTCTATTTTTTCTCTCTTTCATTTCTTTCTTTCGCCTTCTTTTCTTTCATTCTCTACCTTTTCTCTCTTTCTCTCTCAATCTCATTCTCCTTTTCTTTCCTCTGTTTCTCTCTTTCATTTCTTTCTATCTCCTTCTTTTGTCTCATTCTCTTCCTTTTCCCCTTTCTCTCTCACTCTCATTCTCCTTTTCTTTCCTCTGTTTCTCTCTTTCATTTCTTTCTTTCTCCTTTTCTCTCATTCTCTTCCTTTTCTCTCTTTCTCTCTCACTCTCATTCTCCTTTTCTTTCCTCTGTTTCTTTCTTTCATTTCTTTCGTTCTCCTTCTTTTCTCTCATTCTCTTCCTTTTCTCTCTTTCTCTCTCACTCTCATTCTCCTTTTCTTCCCTCTGTTTCTCTCTTTATTTCTCTCTGTCATTTCTTTCTTTCTCCTTCTTTTCTCTCATTCTCTTCCTTTTCTCCCTTTCTATCTCACTCTCATTCTCCTTTTCTTTCCTCTGTTTCTCTCTTTTTTCTCTCTTTCATTTCTTTCTTTTTCCTACTTTTCTCTCATTCTCTTCCTTTTCTCTCTTTCTCTCTCACTCTCATTCTCCTTTTCTTTCCTCTGTTTCTCTCTTTCATTTCTTTCTTTCTCCAACTTTTCTCTCATTCTCTTCCTTTTCTCCCTTTCTCTCTCACTCACATTCTCCTTTTCTTTCCTCTGTTTCTCTCTTTCATTTCTTTCTTTCTCCTTTTCTCTCATTCTCTTCCTTTTCTCTCTTTCTCTCTCAATCTCATTCTCCTTTTCTTTCCTCTGTTTCTCTCTTTTTTCTCTCTTTCATTTCTTTCTTTTGCCTTCTTTTCTTTCATTGTCTACCTTTTCTCTCTTTCTCTCTCACTCTCATTCTCCTTTTCTTTCCTCTGTTTCTCTCTTTCATTTCTTTCTTTCTCCTTCTTTTGTCTCATTCTCTTCCTTTTCTCCCTTTCTCTCTCACTCTCATTCTCCTTTTCTTTCCTCTGTTTCTCTCTTTCGTTTCTTTCTTTCTCCTTCTTTTCTCTCATTCTCTTCCTTATCTCTCTTTATCTCTCACTCTCATTCTCCATTTCTTTCCTCTGTTTCTCTCTTTCGTTTCTTTCTTTCTCCTTCTTTTCTCTCATTCTCTTCCTTTTCTCCCTTTCTCTCTCACTCACATTCTCCTTTTCTTTCCTCTGTTTCTCTCTTTCATTTCTTTCTTTCTCCTTTTCTCTCATTCTCTTCCTTTTCTCTCTTTCTCTCTCAATCTCATTCTCCTTTTCTTTCCTCTGTTTCTCTCTTTTTTCTCTCTTTCATTTCTTTCTTTCGCCTTCTTTTCTTTCATTGTCTACCTTTTCTCTCTTTCTCTCTCACTCTCATTCTCCTTTTCTTTCCTCTGTTTCTCTCTTTTTTCTCTCTTTCATTTCTTTCTTTTTCCTACTTTTCTCTCATTCTCTTCCTTTTCTCTCTTTCTCTCTCACTCTCATTCTCCTTTTCTTTCCTCTGTTTCTCTCTTTCATTTCGTTCTTTCTCCAACTTTTCTCTCATTCTCTTCCTTTTCACCCTTTCTCTCTCACTCACATTCTCCTTTTCTTTCCTCTGTTTCTCTCTTTCATTTCTTTCTTTCTCCTTTTCTCTCATTCTCTTCCTTTTCTCTCTTTCTCTCTCAATCTCATTCTCCTTTTCTTTCCTCTGTTTCTCTCTTTTTTCTCTCTTTCATTTCTTTCTTTCGCCTTCTTTTCTTTCATTGTCTACCTTTTCTCTCTTTCTCTCTCACTCTCATTCTCCTTTTCTTTCCTCTGTTTCTCTCTTTCATTTCTTTCTTTCTCCTTCTTTTGTCTCATTCTCTTCCTTTTCTCCCCTTCTCTCTCACTCTCATTCTCCTTTTCTTTCCTCTGTTTCTCTCTTTCGTTTCTTTCTTTCTCCTTCTTTTCTCTCATTCTCTTCCTTATCTCTCTTTATCTCTCACTCTCATTCTCCTTTTCTTTCCTCTGTTTCTCTCTTTCGTTTCTTTCTTTCTCCTTCTTTTCTCTCATTCTCTTCCTTATCTCTCTTTCTCTCTCACTCTCATTCTCCTTTTCTTTCCTCTGTTTCTCTCTTTTTTCTCTCTTTCATTTCTTTCTTTCTCCTACTTTTCTCACATTCTCTCCCTTTTCTCTCTTTCTCTCTCACTCACATTCTCCTTTTCTTTCCTCTGTTTCTCTCTTTCATTTCTTTCTTTCTCCTTTTCTCTCATTCTCTTCCTTTTCTCTCTTTCTCTCTCAATCTCATTCTCCTTTTCTTTCCCCTGTTTCTCTCTTTTTTCTCTCTTTCATTTCTTTCTTTCGCCTTCTTTTCTTTCATTGTCTACCTTTTCTCTCCTTCTCTCTCACTCTCATTCTCCTTTTCTTTCCTCTGTTTCTCTCTTTCATTTCTTTCTTTCTCCTTCTTTTGTCTCATTCTCTTCCTTATCTCTCTTTATCTCTCACTCTCATTCTCCATTTCTTTCCTCTGTTTCTCTCTTTCGTTTCTTTCTTTCTCCTTCTTTTCTCTCATCCTTATCCTTTTCTCCCTTTCTCTCTTACTCTCATTCTCCTTTTCTTTCTTCTGTTTCTCTCTTTCACTTCTTTCTTTCTCCTTCTTTTCTCTCATTCTCGTCCTTTTCTCTCTTTCTCTCTCAATCTCATTCTCCTTTTCTTTCCTCTGTTTCTCTATTTTTTCTCTCTTTCATTTCTTTCTTTCGCCTTCTTTTCTTTCATTCTCTACCTTTTCTCTCTTTCTCTCTCAATCTCATTCTCCTTTTCTTTCCTCTGTTTCTCTCTTTCATTTCTTTCTATCTCCTTCTTTTGTCTCATTCTCTTCCTTTTCCCCTTTCTCTCTCACTCTCATTCTCCTTTTCTTTCCTCTGTTTCTCTCTTTCATTTCTTTCTTTCTCCTTTTCTCTCATTCTCTTCCTTTTCTCTCTTTCTCTCTCACTCTCATTCTCCTTTTCTTTCCTCTGTTTCTTTCTTTCATTTCTTTCGTTCTCCTTCTTTTCTCTCATTCTCTTCCTTTTCTCTCTTTCTCTCTCACTCTCATTCTCCTTTTCTTTCCTCTGTTTCTCTCTTTATTTCTCTCTGTCATTTCTTTCTTTCTCCTTCTTTTCTCTCATTCTCTTCCTTTTCTCCCTTTCTATCTCACTCTCATTCTCCTTTTCTTTCCTCTGTTTCTCTCTTTTTTCTCTCTTTCATTTCTTTCTTTTTCCTACTTTTCTCTCATTCTCTTCCTTTTCTCTCTTTCTCTCTCACTCTCATTCTCCTTTTCTTTCCTCTGTTTCTCTCTTTCATTTCTTTCTTTCTCCAACTTTTCTCTCATTCTCTTCCTTTTCTCCCTTTCTCTCTCACTCACATTCTCCTTTTCTTTCCTCTGTTTCTCTCTTTCATTTCTTTCTTTCTCCTTTTCTCTCATTCTCTTCCTTTTCTCTCTTTCTCTCTCACTCTCATTCTCCTTTTCTTTCCTCTGTTTCTTTCTTTCATTTCTTTCGTTCTCCTTCTTTTCTCTCATTCTCTTCCTTTTCTCTCTTTCTCTCTCACTCTCATTCTCCTTTTCTTTCCTCTGTTTCTCTCTTTATTTCTCTCTGTCATTTCTTTCTTTCTCCTTCTTTTCTCTCATTCTCTTCCTTTTCTCCCTTTCTATCTCACTCTCATTCTCCTTTTCTTTCCTCTGTTTCTCTCTTTTTTCTCTCTTTCATTTCTTTCTTTTTCCTACTTTTCTCTCATTCTCTTCCTTTTCTCTCTTTCTCTCTCACTCTCATTCTCCTTTTCTTTCCTCTGTTTCTCTCTTTCATTTCTTTCTTTCTCCAACTTTTCTCTCATTCTCTTCCTTTTCTCCCTTTCTCTCTCACTCACATTCTCCTTTTCTTTCCTCTGTTTCTCTCTTTCATTTCTTTCTTTCTCCTTTTCTCTCATTCTCTTCCTTTTCTCTCTTTCTCTCTCAATCTCATTCTCCTTTTCTTTCCTCTGTTTCTCTCTTTTTTCTCTCTTTCATTTCTTTCTTTCGCCTTCTTTTCTTTCATTGTCTACCTTTTCTCTCTTTCTCTCTCACTCTCATTCTCCTTTTCTTTCCTCTGTTTCTCTCTTTCATTTCTTTCTTTCTCCTTCTTTTGTCTCATTCTCTTCCTTTTCTCCCTTTCTCTCTCACTCTCATTCTCCTTTTCTTTCCTCTGTTTCTCTCTTTCGTTTCTTTCTTTCTCCTTCTTTTCTCTCATTCTCTTCCTTATCTCTCTTTATCTCTCACTCTCATTCTCCATTTCTTTCCTCTGTTTCTCTCTTTCGTTTCTTTCTTTCTCCTTCTTTTCTCTCATTCTCTTCCTTTTCTCCCTTTCTCTCTCACTCTCATTCTCCTTTTCTTTCCTCTGTTTCTCTCTTTTTTCTCTCTTTCATTTCTTTCTTTCTCCTACTTTTCTCTCATTCTCTTCCTTTTCTCTCTTTCTCTCTCACTCGCATTCTCATTTTCTTTCCTCTGTTTCTCTCTTTCATTTCTTTCTTTCTCCAACTTTTCTCTCATTCTCTTCCTTTTCTCCCTTTCTCTCTTATTCTCATTCTCCTTTTCTTTCCTCTGTTTCTCTCTTTCGTTTCTTTCTTTCTCCTTCTTTTCTCTCATTCTCTTCCTTTTCTCTCTTTCTCTCTCACTCTCATTCTCCTTTTCTTTCCTCTGTTTCTCTCTTTTTTCTCTCTTTCATTTCTTTCTTTCGCCTTCTTTTCTTTCATTGTCTACCTTTTCTCTCCTTCTCTCTCACTCTCATTCTCCATTTCTTTCCTCTGTTTCTCTCTTTCGTTTCTTTCTTTCTCCTTCTTTTCTCTCATTCTCTTCCTTTTCTCTCTTTCTCTCTCAATCTCCTTCTACTTTTCTTTCCTGTTTCTCTCTCTAATTTCTTTCTTTCTCCTTCTTTTCTCTCATTCTCTTCCTTTTCTCTCTTTCTCTCTCACTCTCATTCTCCTTTTCTTTCCTATGTTTCTCTCTTTTTTTCTCTCTGTCTCTCTCACTCTCATTCTCCTTTTCTTTCCTCTGTTTCTCTCTTTATTTCTCTCTTTCATTTCTTTCTTTCTCCTACTTTTCTCTCATTCTCTCCCTTTTCTCTCTTTCTCTCTCACTCACATTCTCCTTTTCTTTCCTCTGTTTCTCTCTTTCATTTCTTTCTTTCTCCTTTTCTCTCATTCTCTTCCTTTTCTCTCTTTCTCTCTCAATCTCATTCTCCTTTTCTTTCCTCTGTTTCTCTCTTTTTTCTCTCTTTCATTTCTTTCTTTCGCCTTCTTTTCTTTCATTGTCTACCTTTTCTCTCTTTCTCTCTCACTCTCATTCTCCTTTTCTTTCCTCTGTTTCTCTCTTTCATTTCTTTCTTTCTCCTTCTTTTGTCTCATTCTCTTCCTTTTCTCCCTTTCTCTCTCACTCTCATTCTCCTTTTCTTTCCTCTGTTTCTCTCTTTCGTTTCTTTCTTTCTCCTTCTTTTCTCTCATTCTCTTCCTTATCTCTCTTTATCTCTCACTCTCATTCTCCATTTCTTTCCTCTGTTTCTCTCTTTCGTTTCTTTCTTTCTCCTTCTTTTGTCTCATTCTCTTCCTTTTCTCCCTTTCACTCTCACTCTCATTCTCCTGTTCTTTCCTCTGTTTCTCTCCTTCTTCTCTCTTTCATTTCTTTCTTTCTCCTACTTTTCTCTCATTCTCTTCCTTTTCTCTCTTTCTCTCTCACTCTCATTCTCCTTTTCTTTCCTCTGTTTCTCTCTTTTTTCTCTCTTTCATTTATTTCTTTCTCCTACTTTTCTCTCATTCTCTACCTTTTCTCTCTTTCTCTCTCACACTCATTCTCCTTTTCTTTCCTCTGTTTCTCTCTTTCGTTTCTTTCTTTCTCCTACTTTTCTCTCATTCTCTACCTTTTCTCTCTTTCTCTCTCACACTCATTCTCCTTTTCTTTCCTCTGTTTCTCTCTTTCATTTCTTTCTTTCTCCTTCTTTTGTCTCATTCTCTTCCTTTTCTCCCTTTCACTCTCACTCTCATTCTCCTTTTCTTTCCTCTGTTTCTCTCTTTTTTCTCTCTTTCATTTCTTTCTTTCTCCTACTTTTCTCTCATTCTCTTCCTTTTCTCTCTTTCTCACTCACTCTCATTCTCCTTTTCTTTCCTCTGTTTCTCTCTTTCATTTCTTTCTTTCTCCTACTTTCCTCTCATTCTCTTCCTTTTCTCCCTTTCTCTCTCACTCTCATTCTCCTTTTCTTTCCTGTTTCTCTCTTTCGTTTCTTTCTTTCTCCTTCTTTTCTCTTATTCTCTTCCTTATCTCTCTTTCTCTCTCACTCTCATTCTCCTTTTCTTTCCTCTGTTTCTCTCTTTATTTCTCTCTTTCAATTCTTTCTTTCTCCTACTTTTCTCTCATTCTCTTCCTTTTCTCTCTTTCTCACTCACTCTCATTCTCCTTTTCTTTCCTCTGTTTCTCTCTTTCATTTCTTTCTTTCTCCTACTTTTCTCTCATTCTCTTCCTTTTCTCCCTTTCTCACTCACTCTCATTCTCCTTTTCTTTTCTCTGTTTCTCTCTTTCATTTCTTTCTTTCTCCTTTTCTCTCATTCTCTTCCTTTTCTCTCATTCTCTCTCACTCTCATTCTCCTTTTCTTTTCTCTGTTTCTCTCTTACATTTCTTTCTTTCTCTTACTTTTCTCTCATTCTCTTCCTTTTCTCCCTTTCTCTCTTACTCTCATTCTCCTTTTCTTTCTTCTGTTTCTCTCTTTCACTTCTTTCTTTCTCCTTCTTTTCTCTCATTCTCGTCCTTTTCTCTCTTTCTCTCTCAATCTCATTCTCCTTTTCTTTCCTCTGTTTCTCTATTTTTTCTCTCTTTCATTTCTTTCTTTCGCCTTCTTTTCTTTCATTCTCTACCTTTTCTCTCTTTCTCTCTCAATCTCATTCTCCTTTTCTTTCCTCTGTTTCTCTCTTTCATTTCTTTCTATCTCCTTCTTTTGTCTCATTCTCTTCCTTTTCCCCTTTCTCTCTCACTCTCATTCTCCTTTTCTTTCCTCTGTTTCTCTCTTTCATTTCTTTCTTTCTCCTTTTCTCTCATTCTCTTCCTTTTCTCTCTTTCTCTCTCACTCTCATTCTCCTTTTCTTTCCTCTGTTTCTTTCTTTCATTTCTTTCGTTCTCCTTCTTTTCTCTCATTCTCTTCCTTTTCTCTCTTTCTCTCTCACTCTCATTCTCCTTTTCTTTCCTCTGTTTCTCTCTTTATTTCTCTCTGTCATTTCTTTCTTTCTCCTTCTTTTCTCTCATTCTCTTCCTTTTCTCCCTTTCTATCTCACTCTCATTCGCCTTTTCTTTCCTCTGTTTCTTTCGTTCATTTCTTTCTTTCTCCTACTTTTCTCTCATTCTCTTCCTTTTCTCTCTTTCTCTCTCAATCTCATTCTCCTTTTCTTTCCTCTGTTTCTCTCTTTTTTCTCTCTTTCATTTCTTTCTTTCGCCTTCTTTTCTTTCATTGTCTACCTTTTCTCTCCTTCTCTCTCACTCTCATTCTCCTTTTCTTTCCTCTGTTTCTCTCTTTAATTTCTTTCTTTCTCCTTCTTTTGTCTCATTCTCTTCCTTATCTCTCTTTATCTCTCACTCTCATTCTCCATTTCTTTCCTCTGTTTCTCTCTTTCGTTTCATTCTTTCTCCTTCTTTTCTCTCATTCTCTTCCTTTTCTCTCTTTCTCTCTCAATCTCCTTCTACTTTTCTTTCCTGTTTCTCTCTCTAATTTCTTTCTTTCTCCTTCTTTTCTCTCATTCTCTTCCTTTTCTCTCTTTCTCTCTCACTCTCATTCTCTTTTTCTTTCCTCTGTTTCTCAATTTTTTCTCTCTTTCATTTCTTTCTTTCTCCTACTTTTCTCTCATTCTCTTCCTTTTCTCTCTTTCTCTCTCACTCTCATTCTCCTTTTCTTTCCTATGTTTCTCTCTTTTTTTCTCTCTGTCTCTCTCACTCTCATTCTCCTTTTCTTTCCTCTGTTTCTCTCTTTGTTTCTCTCTTTCATTTCTTTCTTTCTCCTACTTTTCTCTCATTCTCTCCCTTTTCTCTCTTTCTCTCTCACTCACATTCTCCTTTTCTTTCCTCTGTTTCTTTCTTTCATTTCTTTCGTTCTCCTTCTTTTCTCTCATTCTCTTCCTTTTCTCTCTTTCTCTCTCACTCTCATTCTCCTTTTCTTCCCTCTGTTTCTCTCTTTATTTCTCTCTGTCATTTCTTTCTTTCTCCTTCTTTTCTCTCATTCTCTTCCTTTTCTCCCTTTCTATCTCACTCTCATTCTCCTTTTCTTTCCTCTGTTTCTCTCTTTTTTCTCTCTTTCATTTCTTTCTTTTTCCTACTTTTCTCTCATTCTCTTCCTTTTCTCTCTTTCTCTCTCACTCTCATTCTCCTTTTCTTTCCTCTGTTTCTCTCTTTCATTTCTTTCTTTCTCCAACTTTTCTCTCATTCTCCCTTTCTCTCTCACTCACATTCTCCTTTTCTTTCCTCTGTTTCTCTCTTTCATTTCTTTCTTTCTCCTTTTCTCTCATTCTCTTCCTTTTCTCTCTTTCTCTCTCAATCTCATTCTCCTTTTCTTTCCTCTGTTTCTCTCTTTTTTCTCTCTTTCATTTCTTTCTTTTGCCTTCTTTTCTTTCATCGTCTACCTTTTCTCTCTTTCTCTCTCACTCTCATTCTCCTTTTCTTTCCTCTGTTTCTCTCTTTCATTTCTTTCTTTCTCCTTCTTTTGTCTCATTCTCTTCCTTTTCTCCCTTTCTCTCTCACTCTCATTCTCCTTTTCTTTCCTCTGTTTCTCTCTTTCGTTTCTTTCTTTCTCCTTCTTTTCTCTCATTCTCTTCCTTATCTCTCTTTATCTCTCACTCTCATTCTCCATTTCTTTCCTCTGTTTCTCTCTTTCGTTTCTTTCTTTCTCCTTCTTTTCTCTCATTCTCTTCCTTTTCTCCCTTTCTCTCTCACTCACATTCTCCTTTTCTTTCCTCTGTTTCTCTCTTTCATTTCTTTCTTTCTCCTTTTCTCTCATTCTCTTCCTTTTCTCTCTTTCTCTCTCAATCTCATTCTCCTTTTCTTTCCTCTGTTTCTCTCTTTTTTCTCTCTTTCATTTCTTTCTTTCGCCTTCTTTTCTTTCATTGTCTACCTTTTCTCTCTTTCTCTCTCACTCTCATTCTCCTTTTCTTTCCTCTGTTTCTCTCTTTTTTCTCTCTTTCATTTCTTTCTTTTTCCTACTTTTCTCTCATTCTCTTCCTTTTCTCTCTTTCTCTCTCACTCTCATTCTCCTTTTCTTTCCTCTGTTTCTCTCTTTCATTTCGTTCTTTCTCCAACTTTTCTCTCATTCTCTTCCTTTTCACCCTTTCTCTCTCACTCACATTCTCCTTTTCTTTCCTCTGTTTCTCTCTTTCATTTCTTTCTTTCTCCTTTTCTCTCATTCTCTTCCTTTTCTCTCTTTCTCTCTCAATCTCATTCTCCTTTTCTTTCCTCTGTTTCTCTCTTTTTTCTCTCTTTCATTTCTTTCTTTCGCCTTCTTTTCTTTCATTGTCTACCTTTTCTCTCTTTCTCTCTCACTCTCATTCTCCTTTTCTTTCCTCTGTTTCTCTCTTTCATTTCTTTCTTTCTCCTTCTTTTGTCTCATTCTCTTCCTTTTCTCCCTTTCTCTCTCACTCTCATTCTCCTTTTCTTTCCTCTGTTTCTCTCTTTCGTTTCTTTCTTTCTCCTTCTTTTCTCTCATTCTCTTCCTTATCTCTCTTTATCTCTCACTCTCATTCTCCTTTTCTTTCCTCTGTTTCTCTCTTTCGTTTCTTTCTTTCTCCTTCTTTTCTCTCATTCTCTTCCTTATCTCTCTTTCTCTCTCACTCTCATTCTCCTTTTCTTTCCTCTGTTTCTCTCTTTTTTCTCTCTTTCATTTCTTTCTTTCTCCTACTTTTCTCACATTCTCTCCCTTTTCTCTCTTTCTCTCTCACTCACATTCTCCTTTTCTTTCCTCTGTTTCTCTCTTTCATTTCTTTCTTTCTCCTTTTCTCTCATTCTCTTCCTTTTCTCTCTTTCTCTCTCAATCTCATTCTCCTTTTCTTTCCCCTGTTTCTCTCTTTTTTCTCTCTTTCATTTCTTTCTTTCGCCTTCTTTTCTTTCATTGTCTACCTTTTCTCTCCTTCTCTCTCACTCTCATTCTCCTTTTCTTTCCTCTGTTTCTCTCTTTCATTTCTTTCTTTCTCCTTCTTTTGTCTCATTCTCTTCCTTATCTCTCTTTATCTCTCACTCTCATTCTCCATTTCTTTCCTCTGTTTCTCTCTTTCGTTTCTTTCTTTCTCCTTCTTTTCTCTCATCCTTATCCTTTTCTCCCTTTCTCTCTTACTCTCATTCTCCTTTTCTTTCTTCTGTTTCTCTCTTTCACTTCTTTCTTTCTCCTTCTTTTCTCTCATTCTCGTCCTTTTCTCTCTTTCTCTCTCAATCTCATTCTCCTTTTCTTTCCTCTGTTTCTCTATTTTTTCTCTCTTTCATTTCTTTCTTTCGCCTTCTTTTCTTTCATTCTCTACCTTTTCTCTCTTTCTCTCTCAATCTCATTCTCCTTTTCTTTCCTCTGTTTCTCTCTTTCATTTCTTTCTATCTCCTTCTTTTGTCTCATTCTCTTCCTTTTCCCCTTTCTCTCTCACTCTCATTCTCCTTTTCTTTCCTCTGTTTCTCTCTTTCATTTCTTTCTTTCTCCTTTTCTCTCATTCTCTTCCTTTTCTCTCTTTCTCTCTCACTCTCATTCTCCTTTTCTTTCCTCTGTTTCTTTCTTTCATTTCTTTCGTTCTCCTTCTTTTCTCTCATTCTCTTCCTTTTCTCTCTTTCTCTCTCACTCTCATTCTCCTTTTCTTTCCTCTGTTTCTCTCTTTATTTCTCTCTGTCATTTCTTTCTTTCTCCTTCTTTTCTCTCATTCTCTTCCTTTTCTCCCTTTCTATCTCACTCTCATTCTCCTTTTCTTTCCTCTGTTTCTCTCTTTTTTCTCTCTTTCATTTCTTTCTTTTTCCTACTTTTCTCTCATTCTCTTCCTTTTCTCTCTTTCTCTCTCACTCTCATTCTCCTTTTCTTTCCTCTGTTTCTCTCTTTCATTTCTTTCTTTCTCCAACTTTTCTCTCATTCTCTTCCTTTTCTCCCTTTCTCTCTCACTCACATTCTCCTTTTCTTTCCTCTGTTTCTCTCTTTCATTTCTTTCTTTCTCCTTTTCTCTCATTCTCTTCCTTTTCTCTCTTTCTCTCTCAATCTCATTCTCCTTTTCTTTCCTCTGTTTCTCTCTTTTTTCTCTCTTTCATTTCTTTCTTTCGCCTTCTTTTCTTTCATTGTCTACCTTTTCTCTCTTTCTCTCTCACTCTCATTCTCCTTTTCTTTCCTCTGTTTCTCTCTTTCATTTCTTTCTTTCTCCTTCTTTTGTCTCATTCTCTTCCTTTTCTCCCTTTCTCTCTCACTCTCATTCTCCTTTTCTTTCCTCTGTTTCTCTCTTTCGTTTCTTTCTTTCTCCTTCTTTTCTCTCATTCTCTTCCTTATCTCTCTTTATCTCTCACTCTCATTCTCCATTTCTTTCCTCTGTTTCTCTCTTTCGTTTCTTTCTTTCTCCTTCTTTTCTCTCATTCTCTTCCTTTTCTCCCTTTCTCTCTCACTCTCATTCTCCTTTTCTTTCCTCTGTTTCTCTCTTTTTTCTCTCTTTCATTTCTTTCTTTCTCCTACTTTTCTCTCATTCTCTTCCTTTTCTCTCTTTCTCTCTCACTCGCATTCTCATTTTCTTTCCTCTGTTTCTCTCTTTCATTTCTTTCTTTCTCCAACTTTTCTCT
Source organism: Octopus bimaculoides (assembly GCF_046866305.1). NCBI lineage: Eukaryota > Metazoa > Mollusca > Cephalopoda > Octopoda > Octopodidae > Octopus > Octopus bimaculoides. The sequence goes on along the minus strand of NW_028315305.1, from coordinate 6,151 downwards.
CATTCTCTTCCTTTTCTCCCTTTCTCTCTTACTCTCATTCTCCTTTTCTTTCCTCTGTTTCTCTCTTTCGTTTCTTTCTTTCTCCTTCTTTTCTCTCATTCTCTTCCTTTTCTCTCTTTCTCTCTCACTCTCATTCTCCTTTTCTTTCCTCTGTTTCTCTCTTTTTTCTCTCTTTCATTTCTTTCTTTCGCCTTCTTTTCTTTCATTGTCTACCTTTTCTCTCCTTCTCTCTCACTCTCATTCTCCATTTCTTTCCTCTGTTTCTCTCTTTCGTTTCTTTCTTTCTCCTTCTTTTCTCTCATTCTCTTCCTTTTCTCTCTTTCTCTCTCAATCTCCTTCTACTTTTCTTTCCTGTTTCTCTCTCTAATTTCTTTCTTTCTCCTTCTTTTCTCTCATTCTCTTCCTTTTCTCTCTTTCTCTCTCACTCTCATTCTCCTTTTCTTTCCTATGTTTCTCTCTTTTTTTCTCTCTGTCTCTCTCACTCTCATTCTCCTTTTCTTTCCTCTGTTTCTCTCTTTATTTCTCTCTTTCATTTCTTTCTTTCTCCTACTTTTCTCTCATTCTCTCCCTTTTCTCTCTTTCTCTCTCACTCACATTCTCCTTTTCTTTCCTCTGTTTCTCTCTTTCATTTCTTTCTTTCTCCTTTTCTCTCATTCTCTTCCTTTTCTCTCTTTCTCTCTCAATCTCATTCTCCTTTTCTTTCCTCTGTTTCTCTCTTTTTTCTCTCTTTCATTTCTTTCTTTCGCCTTCTTTTCTTTCATTGTCTACCTTTTCTCTCTTTCTCTCTCACTCTCATTCTCCTTTTCTTTCCTCTGTTTCTCTCTTTCATTTCTTTCTTTCTCCTTCTTTTGTCTCATTCTCTTCCTTTTCTCCCTTTCTCTCTCACTCTCATTCTCCTTTTCTTTCCTCTGTTTCTCTCTTTCGTTTCTTTCTTTCTCCTTCTTTTCTCTCATTCTCTTCCTTATCTCTCTTTATCTCTCACTCTCATTCTCCATTTCTTTCCTCTGTTTCTCTCTTTCGTTTCTTTCTTTCTCCTTCTTTTGTCTCATTCTCTTCCTTTTCTCCCTTTCACTCTCACTCTCATTCTCCTTTTCTTTCCTCTGTTTCTCTCCTTCTTCTCTCTTTCATTTCTTTCTTTCTCCTACTTTTCTCTCATTCTCTTCCTTTTCTCTCTTTCTCTCTCACTCTCATTCTCCTTTTCTTTCCTCTGTTTCTCTCTTTTTTCTCTCTTTCATTTATTTCTTTCTCCTACTTTTCTCTCATTCTCTACCTTTTCTCTCTTTCTCTCTCACACTCATTCTCCTTTTCTTTCCTCTGTTTCTCTCTTTCGTTTCTTTCTTTCTCCTACTTTTCTCTCATTCTCTACCTTTTCTCTCTTTCTCTCTCACACTCATTCTCCTTTTCTTTCCTCTGTTTCTCTCTTTCATTTCTTTCTTTCTCCTTCTTTTGTCTCATTCTCTTCCTTTTCTCCCTTTCACTCTCACTCTCATTCTCCTTTTCTTTCCTCTGTTTCTCTCTTTTTTCTCTCTTTCATTTCTTTCTTTCTCCTACTTTTCTCTCATTCTCTTCCTTTTCTCTCTTTCTCACTCACTCTCATTCTCCTTTTCTTTCCTCTGTTTCTCTCTTTCATTTCTTTCTTTCTCCTACTTTCCTCTCATTCTCTTCCTTTTCTCCCTTTCTCTCTCACTCTCATTCTCCTTTTCTTTCCTGTTTCTCTCTTTCGTTTCTTTCTTTCTCCTTCTTTTCTCTTATTCTCTTCCTTATCTCTCTTTCTCTCTCACTCTCATTCTCCTTTTCTTTCCTCTGTTTCTCTCTTTATTTCTCTCTTTCAATTCTTTCTTTCTCCTACTTTTCTCTCATTCTCTTCCTTTTCTCTCTTTCTCACTCACTCTCATTCTCCTTTTCTTTCCTCTGTTTCTCTCTTTCATTTCTTTCTTTCTCCTACTTTTCTCTCATTCTCTTCCTTTTCTCCCTTTCTCACTCACTCTCATTCTCCTTTTCTTTTCTCTGTTTCTCTCTTTCATTTCTTTCTTTCTCCTTTTCTCTCATTCTCTTCCTTTTCTCTCTTTCTCTCTCACTCTCATTCTCCTTTTCTTTTCTCTGTTTCTCTCTTACATTTCTTTCTTTCTCTTACTTTTCTCTCATTCTCTTCCTTTTCTCCCTTTCTCTCTTACTCTCATTCTCCTTTTCTTTCTTCTGTTTCTCTCTTTCACTTCTTTCTTTCTCCTTCTTTTCTCTCATTCTCGTCCTTTTCTCTCTTTCTCTCTCAATCTCATTCTCCTTTTCTTTCCTCTGTTTCTCTATTTTTTCTCTCTTTCATTTCTTTCTTTCGCCTTCTTTTCTTTCATTCTCTACCTTTTCTCTCTTTCTCTCTCAATCTCATTCTCCTTTTCTTTCCTCTGTTTCTCTCTTTCATTTCTTTCTATCTCCTTCTTTTGTCTCATTCTCTTCCTTTTCCCCTTTCTCTCTCACTCTCATTCTCCTTTTCTTTCCTCTGTTTCTCTCTTTCATTTCTTTCTTTCTCCTTTTCTCTCATTCTCTTCCTTTTCTCTCTTTCTCTCTCACTCTCATTCTCCTTTTCTTTCCTCTGTTTCTTTCTTTCATTTCTTTCGTTCTCCTTCTTTTCTCTCATTCTCTTCCTTTTCTCTCTTTCTCTCTCACTCTCATTCTCCTTTTCTTTCCTCTGTTTCTCTCTTTATTTCTCTCTGTCATTTCTTTCTTTCTCCTTCTTTTCTCTCATTCTCTTCCTTTTCTCCCTTTCTATCTCACTCTCATTCGCCTTTTCTTTCCTCTGTTTCTTTCGTTCATTTCTTTCTTTCTCCTACTTTTCTCTCATTCTCTTCCTTTTCTCTCTTTCTCTCTCAATCTCATTCTCTGTTTCTCTCTTTTTTCTCTCTTTCATTTCTTTCTTTCGCCTTCTTTTCTTTCATTGTCTACCTTTTCTCTCCTTCTCTCTCACTCTCATTCTCCTTTTCTTTCCTCTGTTTCTCTCTTTCATTTCTTTCTTTCTCCTTCTTTTGTCTCATTCTCTTCCTTATCTCTCTTTATCTCTCACTCTCATTCTCCATTTCTTTCCTCTGTTTCTCTCTTTCGTTTCATTCTTTCTCCTTCTTTTCTCTCATTCTCTTCCTTTTCTCTCTTTCTCTCTCAATCTCCTTCTACTTTTCTTTCCTGTTTCTCTCTCTAATTTCTTTCTTTCTCCTTCTTTTCTCTCATTCTCTTCCTTTTCTCTCTTTCTCTCTCACTCTCATTCTCTTTTTCTTTCCTCTGTTTCTCAATTTTTTCTCTCTTTCATTTCTTTCTTTCTCCTACTTTTCTCTCATTCTCTTCCTTTTCTCTCTTTCTCTCTCACTCTCATTCTCCTTTTCTTTCCTATGTTTCTCTCTTTTTTTCTCACTGTCTCTCTCACTCTCATTCTCCTTTTCTTTCCTCTGTTTCTCTCTTTGTTTCTCTCTTTCATTTCTTTCTTTCTCCTACTTTTCTCTCATTCTCTCCCTTTTCTCTCTTTCTCTCTCACTCACATTCTCCTTTTCTTTCCTCTGTTTCTCTCTTTCATTTCTTTCTTTCTCCTTTTCTCTCATTCTCTTCCTTTTCTCTCTTTCTCTCTTACTCTCATTCTCCTTTTCTTTCCTCTGTTTCTCTCTTTCGTTTCTTTCTTTCTCCTTCTTTTCTCTCATTCTCTTCCTTATCTCTCTTTCTCTCTCACTCTCATTCTCCTTTTCTTTCCTCTGTTTCTCTCATTTTTCTCTCTTTCATTTCTTTCTTTCTCCTACTTTTCTCTCATTCTCTCCCTTTTCTGTCTTTCTCTCTCACTCACATTCGCCTTTTCTTTCCTCTGTTTCTCTCTTTCATTTCTTTCTTTCTCCTTTTCTCTCATTCTCTTCCTTTTCTCTCTTTCTCTCTCAATCTCATTCTCCTTTTCTTTCCTCTGTTTCTCTCTTTTTTCTCTTTCATTTCTTTCTTTCGCCTTCTTTTCTTTCATTGTCTACCTTTTCTCTCTTTCTCTCTCACTCTCATTCTCCTTTTCTTTCCTCTGTTTCTCTCTTTCATTTCTTTCTTTCTCCTTCTTTTGTCTCATTCTCTTCCTTATCTCTCTTTATCTCTCACTCTCATTCTCCATTTCTTTCCTCTGTTTCTCTCTTTCGTTTCTTTCTTTCTCCTTCTTTTCTCTCATTCTCTTCCTTTTCTCTCTTTCTCTCTCAATCTCCTTCTACTTTTCTTTCCTGTTTCTCTCTCTAATTTCTTTCTTTCTCCTTCTTTTCTCTCATTCTCTTCCTTTTCTCTCTTTCTCTCTCACTCTCATTCTCTTTTTCTTTCCTCTGTTTCTCTCTTTTTTCTCTCTTTCATTTCTTTCTTTCTCCTACTTTTCTCTCATTCTCTTCCTTTTCTCTCTTTCTCTCTCACTCTCATTCTCCTTTTCTTTCCTATGTTTCTCTCTTTTTTTCTCTCTGTCTCTCTCACTCTCATTCTCCTTTTCTTTCCTCTGTTTCTCTCTTTATTTCTCTCTTTCATTTCTTTCTTTCTCCTTCTTTTCTCTCAATCTCTTCCTTTTCTCTCTTTCTCTCTCACTCTCATTCTCCTTTTCTTTTCTCTGTTTCTCTCTTGCATGTCTTTCTTTCTCCTTCCTTTCTCTCTTTCTCTCCCTTTTCTCTCTTTCTCTCTCACTCTCATTCTCCTTTTCTTTCCTATTTTTCTCTCTTTCATTTCTTTCTTTCCCCTTCTTTTCTCTCATTCTCTTCCTTTTCTCCCATTCTCTCTCACTCTCATTCTCCTTTTCTTTCCTCTGTTTCTCTCTTTCATTTCTTTCTTTCTCCTTCTTTTCTCTCATTCTCTTCCTTTTCTAGCTTTTTTTCTTTCTTTCATTTCTTTCTTTCTCCTTTTCTCTCATTCTCTTCCTTTTCTCTCTTTATCTCTCACTCTCATTCTCCTTTTCTTTCCTATGTTTCTCTCTTTTTTCTCTCTTTCATTTCTTTGTTACTCCTTCTTTTCTCTCATTCTCTTCCTTTTCTCCCTTTATCTCTCACTCTCATTCTCCTTTTCTTTCCTCTGTTTCTCTCTTTCATTTCTTTCTTTCTCCTTTTCTTTCATTCTCTTCCTTTTCTCTCTTTCTCTCTCACTCTCATTCTCCTTTTCTTTCCTCTGTTTCTCTCTTTTTTCTCTCTTTCATTTCTTTCTTTCTCCTACTTTTCTCTCATTCTCTTCTTTTTCTCTCTTTCTCTCTCACTCTCATTCTACTTTTCTTTCCTATGTTTCTCTCTTTTTTTCTCTCTGTCTCTCTCACTCTCATTCTCCTTTTCTTTCCTCTGTTTCTCCCTTTATTTCTCTCTTTCATTTCTTTCTTTCTCCTTCTTTTCTCTCAATCTCTTCCTTTTCTCTCTTTCTCTCTCACTCTCATTCTCCTTTTCTTTTCTCTGTTTCTCTCTTTCATGTCTTTCTTTCTCCTTCCTTTCTCTCTTTCTCTCCCTTTTCTCTCTTTCTCTCTCACTCTCATTCTCCTTTTCTTTCCTCTGTTTCTCTCTTTCATTTCTTTCTTTCTCCTTTTCTTTCATTCTCTTCCTTTTCTCTCTTTCTCTCTCACTCTCATTCTCCTTTTCTTTCCTCTGTTTCTCTCTTTTTTCTTTCTTTCTCCTTTTCTTTCATTCTCTTCCTTTTCTCCCTTTCTCTCTCACTCTCATTCTCCTTTTCTTTCCTCTATTTCTCTCCTTCATTTCTTTCTTTCTCCTTCTTTTCTCTCATTCTTTCCCTTTTCTCCCTTTCTCTCTCACTCTCATTCTCCTTTTCTTTCCTCTATTTCTCTCCTTCATTTCTTTCTTTCTCCTTCTTTTCTCTCATTCTCTTCCTTTTCTCTCTTTCTCTCTCACTCTCATTCTCTTTTTCTTTCCTCTGTTTCTCTCTTTTTTCTCTCTTTCATTTCTTTCTTTCTCCTACTTTTCTCTCATTGTCTTCCTTTTCTCTCTTTCTCTCTCACTCTCATTCTCCTTTTCTTTCCTATGTTTCTCTCTTTTTTTCTCTCTGTCTCTCTCACTCTCATTCTCCTTTTCTTTCCTCTGTTTCTCTCTTTATTTCTCTCTTTCATTTCCTTCTTTCTCCTTCTTTTCTCTCAATCTCATCCTTTTCTCTCTTTCTCTCTCACTCTCATTCTCCTTTTCTT